>NC_043705.1:69103238-69270323 GCF_006229205.1 Suricata suricatta
GAAAGAGAGTTGGGGAGAGAGAGGGACGCAAAACTTGAGAGACTATTAAATGCTGAAAATGAACTGAGGGTTGAAGGGGAAGGGGGAGGAGGGAAGAGAGGTGGTGGTGATGGAGGAGGGCACTTGCGGGGAAGAGCACTGGGTGTTGTATGGAAACCAATTTGACAATAAACTATTAATAAATAAATAAATAAATAAATAAATAAATAAATAAATAAATCAATCCGTAAGTACAAGTAAATACTTTTCATAGCCTTTCCTGGTCTGACCACAAGCACTGCTTACCGCAGCTACAGCTCTTGGATGTTCCCACCAAGTTGAATATGCCTACTGATAGTTATGTAACTGAAAACAGGGACACGAAGGAAGTAGAAATTACTCTGAAATGCTATTTTCCTGTTTTCTTGGTTACTTAAATTGGTGTTCATATCATTTAAACTCATTAAACAACAATATGATTCCCTCTGCAACTCCAACTGTCCATTTAAATATTTCTGATGAGAGACAATCTCAGCTCCCCAGAGGACATGCCCTCCATTAGGTTTCTCCTGTTCTCCTGTTAGACCTATGAGTGCAAACATATGGTATCTGTCCTTCTCTGCCTGACTTATTTCGCTTAGCATGACACCCTTGAGGTCCATCCACTTTGCTACAAATGGCCAGATTTCATTCTTTCTCATTGCCATGTAGTACTCCATTGTGTATATATACCACATCTTCTGCATTTTCTTTTATTTTCCTAGAAATTTTAAATTCAATATTTTATTTGTATGTTAGTGTGCATGTATAAACACATGCATACATGTGTATCTATTGCTGTCAACCATCACTTTGAAAGCAGAATCTTCACAAAATTATGATGTATTTTCATTGTGGATATTTAGAGGACTTTATAACCAATAAATCTCCTCCCAGTCATATTTAATTTAACATATATATATATATATCACGTGTATGCATATATATGTTAGATATATCTGATGTATATCATATATACACATATGTATCTTTGAATTCAAAGGCCATATAATCTTGCAAACCAACAGTTAGCTCCATTATCCTAGAACCACATTGTATTAGTTCCCTCCCTTTCGAAAGTCCAGAGAGGATCTTGGGAAATGGTCAGCTCCCTGGGGAACACGTATTAGCAGTGTGAAGACTAATCAGTGACCCACAGTAAAACATTTTAGAGCCAGCACGCAGGCGTCATGGCATTCGTCTTCTGCCTGAGATTACACTTTGTCCTTTCACTTTGTGCCGAGTCACCCAGCTTTGCTCCCTCAAGGACCCACAACATTTTAAAAATTCAACAAGAGTGGTCAAATAAATATAGAGCCACTGTTACTGCAAATCCCTGTAGTTATGAATTACAATATATAAAAATGTATGATATTCTATGCCAGTGGGAAAATATTATCAAAACAGCAAGAAAAAAATCATCTCAACGTGAAATTTAACCAGGGTTCCATATATCTTGTGGGATAATCAAATATTTACTGTACTCTGATATCTCTATTTTAAATAATAAAATTACTACAAATTTTAGGATTTAGTTGATTGAGATAAAAACAGTCATTTATATTGGAAATACTCCTGCTATTTGTCTTTTGTTCACCACTGCACGTTGGAATCTCAGAAGCCTTAATTATGAGGTTGACTTTATAGCATTCCCAAATAACGCAGATTTGTCAAATAAACAGTGGTAAGGATTTTTAAAAGAATATTTCATTTCCTTTGGAAACATGTAAGCATCTAATTTTTTCAAAAATTTATGCGTAATAAATCAAAATGAGACACCAAAGAAAAGCCATTAGGTCACTCATGGTTGAGAAAGTCATTGACCAAGAAACCTCGCATGCTTTGCGGGGTTAAAAATATCATCTATTTATTATCAGGATATGAGGTCTTTGGAGAAAGAACCTAATAATTGTTAAATAATGACTTTTTTTCCCACTATGTCGGACGGACTGTGTGAGATACTTAAGAATGTGTTAATCTGTTTCTCTAACGTTTCTTAAATTAAAGCACTTAGAGGTTTTCACTGATACCTTTTCAATGTGTCATCCAAGGTGTCAAGTTTAACTGCACCCTGCAGACTTAGAGTTGAAAGTGTTCTCTAGTTCAAATTAACAATATCCTTGCCAAAAGTCTTATTAAAAATTGCTTCATTCACCAGTGAATAAAGTGTTTTATAGTTCCTTAAAATTATACTAAGTGATTATAATAAAATCTTTATAAAAAGATATATTACTAAAAAAATAAGCCATCAAGTAAAAGAAGATATGCTAATGAGACACGATCACAATGTCCATATTACATTATTCAAAGGATGATCTCTTCTTAAAAGATTTCTAAACTGTTATTGTTGAGAATATGAATTTCAGTGTGTGTATCTTTATATTACCAGAATTGTTATGTCTCATGTAATTATAGTGATTTGTTGAAAGTACATAAGTTTATTATCACACTCATCAATAAACTAATTCTTCTACATAAAAATATACACACACATGCATAAGATCATTTCTACTTACTGTCAGTCTGATAGAAAAAATTTAATTATTTTTTCTATTTTTTGTCTGATCCCACAACATTTCTTCACAAAACACACATACATCTTCTCTTCTGAGCTCATGAAACTTTCTTGTTGAATAATTTAACAGAATAAATTATCAATGATAAGCTTCTTCTAAAGAGTAAAATGTTGCAATAATTCAAAGCATTACCATTTCCCTGCCAAAATGCATTTTGTCATGTAACTATAAGTCTTTGACCAGGGTAATTATTCAGTTGCCCAAGTTTAGGGAGACACTGATCCCTTTCTTCTGAAAATAACATTTCCCTTTAAGAGCTGAGTGTGGGGCAGCATTAAAAATGTGCAAGATAGGAAATACGATTATGGAAAACCACACTGAGAGTTTAAAAAGATGTCATCATCCCCAGAAGAGGGGCTTAAGGAGGAATTCATAATTATTTCCTGGTTAACATACTGTTCAAATACATGTATCATTTTTGCTTCTCAGAGGCAAGTGCAGGTGCATTTCTTTTCCTACTTGTTAGATGGTAACACAATTCTCCAAAATGGAAGTCAGTCCTGAACAGCAATTATAATTCCCTGCCCTCAAGCTGGCTATTCAGCTCTTGTTTTCAATAGTATATACAACTCTATATTATAAGAGCGCCACAAATAATATCATTTACATTGAAGAATCAATTATTGACAAGATGATGAAAATGATGAACCGATATTTAAGTAACGGGAAACCCCATGAGCTGATACACTTGTATATAGGGGGGAGGGGAAGTGTGCATATTTAAAACATAACTATGTCAATTTAATTTTCCCTTTCCATGGTAACATTGCTTCTGAAAAAAAATAAACAAGAATAGGAAGAAAAACTCTATACTAGAGAGAATATCTAGCAACCTCATCAGACTGTATTTACGTCGTTGCCCCAGAGTTCATAATTCTCAGATTTTATAATCACTGTTGGTACCCACAGACAGGCTGCACATCAGAGTCCTGCTCCAGAAAAGCAGGAGACCTCATTCCACAAAACAAGATTCCAAAGCAAAAAACAACCTGTTCATATGAAAAATTCACCTTTGACTTTGAGCAAAGTTGTATCAAGATAAAATACCTGTATTTAACTGTAATGCAAATAAATTATATCCTTTTACAAAAAACAAAAGAGGAAAAAATCTTAGACACAGACTCTTGAAGGCAAAGATTGAAATTATTAGAAAAGGGATACATTTCTACAAAACAGTCACATGATAATACATAAAGCTACACGGTACAGCCACTTATCCCTCAGTTTCCCAGGGAACGCAGTTTGCTTGAACATCATCCTTCCTCTAATCTCTGAAGGAAGGAGCTGGGGAAGCAGTTTCGGTGTATGTGAAGGTTGGTTGATCGTGTGATAAATGGAGTTATAAACTTTCCCTTTATTTTGAACTTAACACTCTGTTCTTATAACACTAATATGGATGACTATGAAAAACGTTCCAGGGCACAGGGATGACTGAATGAATTATCAGGTGTTCACTATGTTCTCAGAAAACACTGAAATGAGTGAACTGACTTTCCTTTACTCAGCACTCAATATCCCCAACACATTTTATAAAATGGAAAAATCCCTTAGACTCAAAACCCCAAAGACATATTACCATTAAAATGAAAAATAATCTGCCAACTACCTCAATAAGTGCAAAGCTAGACACAGGCAATTCTGTATCTCCAATGGCAAGCCAGTCAGATGTACATATGGATTATTAATAGTAAATTAAAAGTTCAAGATGTACATATGGATTAATAGTAAATTAAAAGTTCAAGAATTTTAGAAGTAAAAATAGTGAATAGATACTTATTATTTTTAATTTTTTGTAGACCAAAGTGAAAGATATGGATTTATGCCTAATTTATTATTTAAATTATATTTAAATTATATTTAAATTATTTAAGGAATAATCTTTATTCTTTGTTTTATACTACAATAAGTGCATCATTCTTGCCAATTAATACTAAGTACTATATAATATCCTGCTGTAGCATTACAGCTTAATTACATCTGGAAGAGGAAATATTGATATATATTAATGAATTACAATGTTTTTAGGCAGTTATGTCATAATGTAGACACAGCATAAGGAAAGCCAAATTACACAATTTAAAAATATATATATACTTTTCACAGAATACTAATTTTGAAGTATAATTACAAAGAGGAACATGTAATACCAACATATACAATGCAAACATTTCTTAAAGACTTGTTGAAACTTTATTTTGGTCAATAAAAAACACAGTGAATACTTAGTCAGAAATATTCGGCAACTTTCTTTAGTAAATGCTTTTCATTTTATTAAAATGTAATGGTGATTTTTAATGTGGCCCTGACCGTTTTGTGAGCCAAGTTATCTTTCAGTCATTAATACTATAAGAATCGAGAAGAAATGGCACAGTAAGAAATACTTGTTAAAGCAAATTAGTACATTACCATAAATACAAAAACAGCTTGATGTATTTTCTTAATTCATAGTAATGAAAGTGACAAAATTAAAGACAAATTTAAGTAATAGCATGATTCAATCAGAATTAAAAAAAAAGACTGTCATGTTCCAGGGTCTAAAAAAATTAGTCACTATTAAAAATGAATGCTGACTTTTTAAACAGAAATTTGAACAAAGAAGATCTTGACAAATAAAATCCCTTTACTTCAACAAAGTCAGTTTCATCTTGATATTTATTTGCGTCCAAGAGTGGTATCACCACTCAACAAATGCAAAGCTTAGTTTGTATCTTAGATATTTTACAAGTTATAAGAAGAGCCAGGATTTTTTAAGTTACAGGAACCATAAACTCTTCTCACTTCCAAAGTCATTTATTTCTTGAAGTGAGAAGAGGCAATGATGGAGAACTCTTCTCGTTTACAGACTCCAAAGATGTAACCCTAGAGGAATTTTTGAGTTTAGAAAGCCTCAAACTTAGTTTTCAGTGAACAAAGACAGTGAGTTACATGGATCTTCCTTCTCTCTGGAGTGGTCCCTACCTTAACCCCATCATTTTTTTTCCTGATCTGGAGCAAAGACATTTTCTAGACCCTGTGGCACACACAGCAGAAACCAGATGCTGAGAAGTGACCAGGCATTAGCAAGAGGATGATATGGATGTGATTGATCAGTGTGATTTCTAGTTACTTAAAAAGCATCACATGATTTACTTAAAGTTTATGGGAAAAAAAGAACAGGAATGATGAAGTCCTGTAATACAGTTTGAAGAGGTATGAGAGAGATTTGGAAATGCAGCTGATAATTCTTCTCAACAAGAAAAGCTGAAAGATCACATGCTAAGCCATTACCTTACTTGATCTTTTCCAACTCTTCCTCATTAGCATTGTCTGTAAATGAAATAAAGCATTTTCATTATCTTATCACTCAAGTACAGAACAGGGCAGCCACTTGTTTTCTAGAGGAAGCTTAACATTTAAACAGCAGTTTCCAGCAACAAGTATGCAAGACAAAACTGTTTTTATCACATACACACAGCTAGAAGAAGCACCTTTAACATTCAAGCAGTCTTTCTGGTGAGAGTTCATTTGCTTATTCTTTTGTACAAAGAAATGGGGCAGTATTTTAAAAATTGAATGGAAATTTTGAAATATCTTAATTATTGACGGGGGGGAAAAACCATATTGCATCTCATGATTGGCGGTTGTTCCTTCTGGTGCTGGAGGTTGAGGATGTACTGACTCTACCAGGTAACTTTTCTCTTCAAACATGTTCAAAAGTTGGCTTCTTTGGTCTCAGAATTGTCTCTGCTTCCAGTTAATCTTTCAAATGTGAAAATGCTTTCAAATGTGAAAAATGCTACATCAGCAGATCTTCCTGCCAAATGTTTAGCTGTAATATATCCTTAAATTAGGTTTTCTTGGTCTGTATGTGCCATAGTAACAAGTATGTATGGCTACAAGTTTTATTTAAGCTTAATGGAAATTTGTAATGAGTGCCCAAGATCAGTGGTCTCTTGCATAAAGTAAGTCATAAGAATCCAAAGATCTTTTATTTACTCTCTAGTTTTAAAGTTTTCTTAGTGAGCATGGAGATATTTACTTCCTGATTAACTTCTTTACCCTCTCTTAGCTTTATCATTATCGTTAAGGCTTGTGAGGTAGAGAATAGGGAATATTTGGAGAAAGAATACAGCTTATAGAAATGCTTGTCATATTTGTATATTAAGGAGGCATAGTGGTGCCTTTAACAACTTTATCTCCTTCAGCAGAATTCACTATAAAGCAGGACCATTTCAGAAACCATTCATAAACTTCAAAAACACAAAAAACATTTTAATAAAAGATTAAGTCATAGGGAAGACAACCTTTGGCCTAAACCAAGTCAACGGAATTATGTAGAGGCTCTAGGATTGGAAATGAGAAAAAACATGAAATTGTCAAGGATAAAGATTCATTCCTCTTCTTTGTAGATAGTGCTTTTATAGGTTATATTTTTCCTATATATCCTATGTGTTAAATATTGACCAAAATATGGAAGACTAATAGATTTTCTAAAGTTAAAATAATTCCCTATTTTGTTTTGAATGGAGCCAGGAAATGGCAAAGCATTATTACCAAATACTATTATAGAAATATTTTATATGTGTTCTAAGTACTAGTGTGCAATTTGTTTTGAAGTAATAAAACCTACCCCTGTATTGTGGAAGTGGCCATACAGTGATACATGTAATACATGTTTCTTGATGATCTTAATTGAGTTATTGTTGACACTACCACCACCACCACTACCACCACCTCCAACACACCTTCTCCATCATCACTAAAAGGCACTTGGAAATCAAATACTTTTGTGGTATGCCATATTAACAAAAACTCCACACTAGGAGTCAAACAATAAATCATCAACTTTTACAGAAGAAGGAGTTTCAATGAACAAAGAATGATAATTCCTAGAGACAGTGTTTTCAGTCAAATCAAGTGAGAACAATTAAGATAAATAAGTAAAAGAGAAAAATCTTGTAACTCATGGCCATTTATTATCATCATCTAGTTTCTAAGAATCTCCTAAAATTCCATTCTGTAAGAAACAGTACTGTGAAAAAGGAGCTGAGAACATGGGGAAGAGTTGAATCTCAAGGCAGCACTATATAGTATTACACAGATTTACTACTGCTGCTCAAAACCACATCCCTTGACTCAAAGCCACTACATACAATAAATCTTCGTGATGTAAAGCAAACTGTAGGGTTTGTATTTTTCTGTCTCTCAAAATTGGCTTTAAAAATAGATTGCATGGTATCACTTTTCAGACTGGGATACTGATACAAACAAAAAGTCAAAAATTTCCCTAAGTATAATATGAAATATCTGGCAGTTGTGGGAACAAATTCATTATTTTCCTGATTTGGTTTCTAGAATTCTATTATTAGATCCAGTGACCCTCAAAATGTGCTTAGATTTTTAAAATTTATTCATCATGGTAAGTGCACTCTTTAATCCCCAGTCCTATTTCGTCCATTCCTCCCCTCCACCTGCCCTGGTAACCATCAGTTTATTCTCCATAGTTAAGAGTCCGTTTTTTGGGTTCTTTCTCTCTCTCTCTGCTCATTTGTGTTGTTTCTTTAATTCCACATATATGCGAGGTCATGTGGTATTTGTCTTTTTCTAACTGACTTATTTTGCTTAGCATTATACTGTCTAGCCCTAACCATGTTGTTGCAAATGGCAAGACTTCATTCTTTTTTTATGGCTGAGTAATATTCCATTGTGTATATATACAACATCTTCTTTATCCATTCGATGGACACTTGGGCTGCTTCCATAATTTGGCCATTGTAAATAATGCTGCTATATACAAGTGGTTCATGTATCCCTTTAGTGTTTTTGTATTTTTTGGGTAAATATCCAGTAACACGATTACTGGATCATAGGGTAGTTTTATTTTCAACTTTTTCAGGAACCTCCAAACTCTTCCCCACAGTGGCTGCAGCAGTTTGCATTCCCAACAGTCCAAGAGGGTTCCTTTTTCTGCATGTACTTGCCAACACTTCTTTTTTGTGTTTTGATTTTAGCCATTCTTACAGGCGGGAGGTGATATCTCATTATACTTTTGATTTGCATTTCCCTGATGATAAGTGATGTTGAGCACCTTTTCATGTGTCTGTTGGCCATCTGTGTGTCTTCTTTGGAGAAATATCTGTTCATGTCTTCTGCCTATTTTTTAATTGGATTATTTCCTTTTTGGGTGTTGAGTTCTTTATATATTTTGGATACTAGCCCTTTATAGAATATGTCATGTTCAAATATCTTCTCTCATTCCTTAGGTTGTCTTTTACTTTTATTGATTCTTTCCTTTGCTGTGCAGAAACTTTTATTTTGATGAAGTCCCAATAGTTTTTTTGCTTTTGTTTCCCTTAGCTCAGGAGACATATCTAGAAAAATATTGCTACAGCTAATGTCAGAGACATTACTGCCTATACCCTCTTCAAAGATTTTTATGGTTTCAGGTCTCATATTTAGGTTTTGAATTCATTTTGAGTTTATTTTAGTATTTGGTGAAATAAAGTGGTCCCTAGATTTTAGAACAAAATTTCTGCTTTTTGAGATAAGCCAACTGGATAAACAATTGGTTTAAGGATTCTATTCCCAAGTTTCTTTTTTTTTTTTTGAAAGTTGGGTTGAGATTCAATAAAACTGAAAACAGGAGAAAAGTTTTAAAAAAGTGAATTAATAAACATATTGTTAAATCGTGAGACATGTTGGAGAAGAAAGATTGGGGAATGTTAAAGATAGGATATAAAGCAAATTATAGAAAAATATGATTTATTTTTTGCTCTATGATCTTAATTTCAGCTGAGAAACATATGAATTTATTTTTGAAAGCATCACTCATTATCTAATATTATTACAGAATAACCAAAATTCTTTATTAGCAGCTTAACTTTCTTTGAGGCCAGTGAAAGAATGCAAACATAAAAATATGGCCTGTGATAAAGCTGCAGTACTGATTATGTTTTTATGATATTCTACAATCTCAATCTATTTTTTGCTTTTATTTTTTGTTGTAGTGATTTTTTAAGGTGATTACAATGGTACCATAGATATAAAAATAATCACAGAATAGGTAGACAATATACTGTATACATTTTATAAAACATAAAAATTTTATAGTGATTTTGTAAAAAATGTTAGTTATGAAATAATTGAGAAAATTTTGCAAAATAAACCAGCATGAAAAAACACATATTCTTTAATTCACAAAAGGGTCAATTCATATGTTTCTTATGATTTTCTATTTTTTAGCTTTAGCCAAGCAATTTGTAGGTCTACTTTATCTAAGGGAGTGTGTAACACAAATTAACTCACTTTTATTTCACAAATTCTCCAATGAAGAAAGCTGTGGATTGAACTCTGCTAGAAAAAGAGCCAGAAAGAACTCAAACACACTATCAGACCAAAATACCATACACAGGACACACATCAATGCGCTACAAACTTTTGTGGGTTAAAAAACAAACGTGCATTCAAAACAGAAATGACAGCTGTGTCATGCAAGTCATCAGCATGCCCCTGCCCCCCAGTGAAGATTTTGGTTTCTCATACACACAATGCTGGAAACTTAAAAAAATATATATGTCTATATAAATCTGTTCACATCTGAGTTTTTTTTTTTTTAAAGACTCAATGATGAACTCAATGGACAAGATTTTAACAGGAGCAATTTTGAAACACGTTTGCTATTACTCATACTATACTCTTCAAATTGCTGTAATTAGACATTGCATGTTTTAGAGGTTTTAGTAGATTCAGTAGGCTGGTAGGATTTTCAACTCATTCTTCAGTTTTACTGACTTCCAGAACTGGCAATCCACACAAGGAGAAATCACCCCAACTGCATTATTCATGAACATAGTGGCAGTATTAACTGTATAAAAAACTCACAAGATAACTGATTTAGAAACGTTCACACTTTGTGATGCTAAGTACTCTGTATTTCCAGTTAATTTATTCCTACTTTTGATAGCATATTCTTAACATTAATGTTCTACTTCATATTTGATTGTGAGACCTTATTTGTTAATGGCTCTTGAAATTCCTGCCTTCCCTTCTCTATTTTGACACATATAAAATATTTAGCAAAGTTTTATAAATATAGGCATAAGAATAAACATGTTGCTCTTGGACTAAAGTCTTAAATCCCAAAAGCTTAAAATAGATTATTTCTGTGCTAATAATCAAAGAGAACAGAACTCTTAAAATTTTGCCAGGTAAGGATCAATGCAAAAATCATGTTCTGTTCCTTTCCTATATATTATGCTAGATATTATTATATAAAATTGTGAAATACTTAGTAACTGATTTCTGGTGTGCTGTATTTTGAGTCTGAATTTTTCTAAATAAGATTTGTTCCTGGAAAATTTGTGAAAGTTCACAATATCATTTTCACTTGCAGCAATATAATATATATTTCAGACATACAAAAATTTAATTTGAAGATACATTGGATCCCTGATTGTTTTCAACTAAAAAAATGTCAATTATATTTTAGGGAAAAATATTGGGGTAATACTAAACATGTTACAAAATGAAGAAAATACAGTGACAGGCTTCTAATGTTATTAATATCTTTATAGAGCAATACAGATTGATTTTAAGCAGATTTTCATTAATGCTACTAATTTTAAGAACACAAAAGGAAATCAAATAATTATTTAATATTGTTTGTGACCACCTCAGGGATTTGAATACTGAAGAAAAAAATATCTTAAAATACCTTTCCCTGGACCTTTGAAGTATCCCTTCATAGAAATTCATTTGCAACTCATTGAACAGCCACTAGATACAGAAAGCTTGACTAGGTTTTGAATGCAGTCATAAAAAAAAGATAATCAGAAGCAGTAATTTCCATATGTATATATACATACATATATATGTATATATATTTACCAGAAGTGATAGGAGAGAGGATGGAGGTGATGGGAAGTAATTTTAAAAGGGCAAATGGCAGTGAAGAAAGCCTAGACTCGAGAGAAGGTGAGCTCTGCCAGAGCTGGTGTGGCTGGGCAGAAGTTACCAGTGAGGCGACATATGGTGCTCATTGGAGAGCCTTAAAGTCCCTCATCAGGGGTTTCCATTTAATTAGAGAAATAAACACATGTCACTGAACACTCAGAAAAAGAACAAAGAAGACGTTCTAGAACCTGGCACAATACTTATAGAGTCAATAAGTGTTTTTTGATCCCTGCTCAGCCAGCAAATGGTCCTTATTCAGAGTTTCAAAATCTCATAATTAGTGTAGCTTAACAGTTTTAGAGATCTTAACAAAATAGCCATAAAATTGTTATATAGACCAAAACAAACAAAAGCAAATTTATGTCTTTGTTAGAAACTGTCATCCTGTAAGGATGTGCTTCAAATCTACGACATCAGAAGAGCCAGGATACTCGGGATGCCACCAGAATTATCTATAGGGGATGTTTCTTACTTCTTCCCCTCCCTCTGCATCAGCTGACTTCTCTGTAACCACCCCATGCTGCCAGCTGTTAATCACACCCACAAGGAGAAGGAAGTGTGGCCAGCCTGACACTTGGACAATGACACCCCTCTCTCCATCCCTGAGGTCAGGGTGGTCACCGGCCGGAAGCTGGCTCTGGTACAGACTGCAACTGTTGTGCTTTCCTGAGGCACAGACCCCTAGCTGAGCTACTTGATTCTCAAGTGGAAGTCAATGTTAGCATGGGAGGGGAGAAGACATCATTTTTCAGTGGCCACAGCAGAATGAATTCAGTGCTATCTGGAACACTGAAGGCGAGGACATGAAGTAAGGCAGTGTATGTACAGTACTTGGCAGTAAAGGATTTCTTTCAAAAAGCTAGAGAAACAAATGGTAGGGAATCAATAAAATGGAACACAGATTTCAAGAAAGACTCTTTGTGCTAAGGGCAAATGGGGCTGAAGAGGTACAATGAGGAAAATGGAAAGGAAGAAAAGATGAATCATCTCAGATTTTTGATGAGTAACTGTTTCATGTAACCCACACCCTCTCCCCATTCACGTGATAAATCAATGATAATCAATAATTAGGCATTCTAATAATTTTAAATGATATTTGTCTAAAGTGACATTGAACTGAAATAATAAATTTGAGCAGCTAGGGAGATTGAAAGATCTTTACAAGAAGTATTAAAGAAAAAATAATGTTGGGACTACTTTGCCTGTGCTGACACTGATTTTTATGTAGTTTAGAACAATTCAACACCTTCATCATATGGTCTCTTGGTACTAGCTTGATCTCTCAAACCCTCAGCTTGATATTAGAGCACTTAAAAATATCCCTTTTATGCAAAAATTCAGCAGACCCTCTGTCATCAAATCACCCAAATAACTAAACCAGCCACCATATCATTCTAATTTCCAGTAATATTGCCAGTCAGATAATTTGGGATATATAAGATCTCAGGCACTCAGGTATTTTCCATTTATGAAGTGTTCTTCATTAAAATAATGAAGAACCTCTGAACAAGAATATTCTACCACTGTTTTGTTGATTTTACTTCTTACCAGTAGACTTGCTGATTTATTTCCATGTCTACCTCTGACAACGCTAATCCAAACCTCCGTCATCTTCCCCCAGGATTTTTGAAATAATTAGTCCTAAGTGGTCTCCAAGTATCTGTTCTTCATTCTTCCATCTGTTTCCCCCAATGCAGCTACACAGCTATTTTCAAAAGGCAAATATGATTATGCCACTTCCTATTTATAGACTCTTTGGAGAATCACCACAAACCTTAGCATGGCCACAGTCTGGACATCTTCTGTTCATTGTTATCATGTCCCATGATCTCCCACACTCTCCTCTGTGTACAACTTTTCTGAGCTCCAGTACTTTTTCAATGACTGGAGTGCAGCCTAAGGCCTTTGCATATGCTGTTTCCTCTGCTTGAAATATCTTCTCTCTTGATATTTCCTGGTTTTTGCTTTATTAATTCCTAGTCACACTTCAGACACCAGGTCTCATTTGACTTCCTTAGAGAATTCTTGTTCCCCTAACTAGAACAAACTCTACTATCTTTCCTCTTAACAGCAACATGTACCTCTCTTTCATGGCACTCAACACAGTTGTCATTTTAAATTTCCTTCAGTAATGATCTGATCCATGAGTTCTCCACTGGATATAAGTTCTATAGTGTCCTACAGTCTAGCATAGAACCCGGCTTATAGTAGGTTTGGTCAGTACTAGCATTATTTGAATAAAGCAATAAATAAACACTTATAATTTATTCCTATGTATGGATTAGCCAGCTAGGTTATACTCTTTGACTTCTACTAGGTGAAATAACGCATTCTGATTTGGCAATTTCTAAAACGATGGGTTTCTATTTCTAAATATTCTTTGTAAAAAAAATCTGTCCTCACCTTCCCTTCCTTTTGCACACATGGGCCTGTGTTTATGCTCACTTAGATACATTTTTTACTAAGCTAAGCTAAGTAAGCTCTCACGGTAGGTGTCTGGTAGTACTTGTTGGAAAAGAAAAAAATGTATTCTTTACTGATTTAAGTATGGACAGTGAAATCATATTTAGCAAATACAGTATATGAAAATGTGTGCCCATTGTTTAATTTTGAAAAAAATAGAGAAAAATGATTATTGAAAATGGTGAGCTTTCCAATGAGTTTAAAACCCTTCCAAATCTGAAGCTGGGATTCACTATTTTAATCTACAGTCTCGGGAATAATGTCAGGAATACCTTTCCAGCAGACAACATAAACCAACTGTAATCATGCATTATTTGAAGACAGCAATACACACATTGCTGAAGTAGGGGCATTTGAACTTGCCTAAAAAGTTATTTTACTCCTAAAATGTGTTATCATCAAAACCTGTGAGGGCAGCTCCCAATACATGAAAGCACACTGAGTCTAATGGGGAGTCTCTGGAAAACTGGGGCAGAAAGTGCATTGGCAAGCATACCGATGCAGGTCAAACCTGATATTTTTTAATGTCACTTCAACATGCTGGAGTCATTGGCTCCTCTGTATCCCTTGTCAGTTTCTCACCGCAGCATGGTGTGCAAGGAAGTGCAGACAGCCAGTGCTGGAAAATGGGTAACACCGATACGGAATCCCATCAAGAAGATGAAGAGTATTCACTTATCATTCAGCAACCAAATACCAGAAAGCAGAAACTCTATTATAATTTCACCTCATTTTCTTTGTGATGGTACACATGATAATTCAGTCAAAACATTAGGGTCTGAACACCTCGGTGCGGAATTCCAAATATTCAGTTCAGTAGCAAATGTATTCCCTGAATGAATACTACCATTTGCCTACAATATAAGATGTCTGAAATCGGGAAATGAAATTATAATAAAAGATGCAAATGTGTCCCTTATTTGCCACAAGAGGTTCTGGTCTGGAGCACAGAACAGGAAATTTGAATTCAGAAGCTACAATACACAGGGACTAGCGATGCCCAGGATACTTACAGAAACAAAGAACAGTCCAGATTTTCATATGCTGCTTCTCTTTATTATCATCTCTGGATTCAGGCTCATGACATTCCACCAAGTGAGAACAAGAAAGCACTCCTCCGAGGCTGTGGGGGAACTTACCACATCCTTGTGTTCTCCTTCTTTAGGGGTAAGGACGACAGACAGCAGAATGATCCCAAGGTAATGGTCAGGATAATGGGGGTCTTTCAGTGTTAGGGTCACATCTGCGGGCCTATGATATACAATATTAAGATTGTAAACTGTCATTAAATGATATAACATATATTTTATATCAACAACTTATTATTTTTAAGAAGAAAATCAATTTGGTTTTCTTTCACTTTCTTGGTCCAATTTCTGTTGTTATCAAAATATCCTTACTGCACTCTTATCCAATAATTTGTGTACCAACTGGATGAACTTTGATTCACTGTGTAAGCCTCAGTCCTTCCTGGGGTTATAGAAGGCTATGAAACTATAAAAGTACAGGGAAATGTACAAGTACCACCTTTATGATCTCTAAACACACAGAAAGCCAGCTATTTTCTATAAATTTGAGGCCAATAATTAAATGAGGGTCATTTACAGACCACTACATGATTTGGAGTAAAGAGATGAGTGGTAAAAGAGGAAAAGACAATATATAATTTGCTTATATGCATCATAGCTATATTTTTTATTATGTAATTCTTTTTAACAGATTCTATTGTTTAAAATAATGCTTTTATATTTTTGGCTGTTTAAACCTATGCCTAAACAATCTTTAGGTTTAGAAACACAAAGAAATCAATACTTAGTCAAGTTGGTGAACAGAGGCTTTAGAATTAAATATGTCTGAAGAAGAGATTATGAATTACTCAGTATTACCCAAAATCACTTTTAGAATATAATACAAACCACACTAAACTGACAATGTATAGGTAATATCTTATTTCTATACCTCAGTTAAATAAATATTTCAATTTTAACTAATGCATGTTAAGCATTATAGTATATATGCATACACTATATACACATATGTATTTTATATATAATTTGATTTAGTTTATTTTGTTAAATAAAAAGGAGTTCATGCCCCCACCTCCCATAAACCTGAGGGACTGTGGAATATTTGACACAAAATGTGAATCTTTAAATGTTGGCAAATTAGGAACGTTCCCTTACTTGTTCAGTCACTTATTGTTTTCATTCACAAAACATACATTAAACACATTAAACACATATGAAATAGCAGCTGGAGTCTACTTCTAAGGAGAGGGCTTGGTGGAGAAATCTGGTCCAACTGAGAATTTTCAGTCCTGGCTGCACATCAGAATCCACTGGGGAGCTTTAAACAAGTGTATATTCCTGAATTCTGCCCACGAGGATCTTGGTTCTATAGATTAAGTGTGGAGTCTGGTAATAGATATCATTTCTGAAGCTCTACAAGCAGAATTTAGAACCACAGACTATTTTTTAAGCCTAAGATATTATAATAGTAGGAAACGTTCTTACATGATGCTTAAAGTCAAGAAATAATGTTATGAAAAAGATGAACAGTTTTTCAACGCCAGAGTTCTTTTGTTTTTGTTTCTGCTTTTGCTTTTGTTTTTGTTTTTTAAGCAGTCTTCATGCCCAGCATGGATTCAACATGGGGCTTTAAGTGGATTTAACCCTGAGATCACAAGTCAGTTACTTAACTGTCTGAGCCACCCAGGCACCCCCCAGCATCAGAGGTTTTACTGAAAAATGAAAAAGTAGTCACATTGGTAATATACAAGTTCTAACAGTCGTGATACAAATGGCTCCCATATCAATTTAGTTACAACTAATCACTGCAGCTTGACAGCAACAACTTGTTCCTTTCATTGTAACAAATTCATGTAAGCATTATGTAGTAGGCATATGCATACTGTACATACACGTATGTTTTTATCTGGTGTTACAATTTGATTTGGTTCATTTTCCTATAATGAGTACATATAAAATTAAAAGAAAAGCTCACTAAATTTTCATAATGATTACATGATAAAGATTTAAGAACATTGCAACTGCTTGATGATTATTTTCTTTCAAAGTAAAAGTTTAATGCATTATATAACAGCATAAGTATTTATATGGTTACTATTATTATCCATTTATCTACACCTAGGGACTATTGATTTATACACAGAATGTAATGGCATACACCAGCCTGTAGTTTTACAGAGTAGCAATTTGGTGTTTTTGTGGTTTTGAGGGGGAAGGAATGATTAAATACATAAAAGAAGTAAAGTGGCAAAATAAACACCAAATGCTTGTATATAGTATCTTTTTGTTTTCTTAGTCATCCCATGTTTTTCCATTTAAAGTTATTTTTCATCAATGATTTATCTTTAATAGAGAAAAAGAAAAATGTATGCTCTGTGATTAATACAGTGATTTGCATATCCTTTAGCAGAACTCTGCATAGAAAAAAATTGTGGCCTTTATAGAAGAACACCAAAGTCCATTCTAGTCACAGCTCAGTTTTCATGATAATGGACTACATAAAACACGATCTAGGATAGGGTCCTGGGTAGCTTAGTCAGTTAAGCATCTGCCTCTTGATTTTGGCTCAGATCATGATGTCACCGTTTGTAAGATTGAGTCTCTGTCACAGGCTCTTTGCTGACAGCCTGGAGCCTGCTTGGGATTCTCTCTCTCCCTTTCTCTGCCCCTCCCCCACTCACTCTTGTTAGTACACTCTCTTACTCAAAATAAATAAATAAACTTAAAACACCACAACAACAGTATCTAGGAAACTTCCTCCCGCTGTGGCGAGGTGGGGAGCCAGCATCACCAATTACATTCTATCATTAGGTCAGCCTGTGCTAAGCTCTTGACGGGAATGGAGGATGTGCAGGAAGTCCAGGAAGTCATTAGCTGACTATAATACATAAAGGGGTTCTACTATTTTTGTTTAATTTGCATTTAAAATATAAAATAGTGATCTGGCCCATTTAATCTGCTCTCCTGCTTCCCACTGTTCCTGCCGCGTCACGTCTGTAAAGAAAACATCGATCTCACAGCTTCCTTGGCAACCTATCCTAGGACTGCTTGACCCATTTAAAACTTACTTTTTCCCTCCGAAGTATTAATCAACTCTTTGCTTCCAGTTAAAATGCATTTAAAAAAATATAAGCCCCTAATCAGGTGCCAGTTATGGCTAATATTAGTAATAATTATATAGCTTTACAACTAGACAAGCAATGATAAACTAGTATGACTGAGAAAAAACAACTAATCTTCCTTCATGTTTGAGGAACTCCTTGGTAACCTATGATTACCAGTGATGGCAAAATTAGATTATCCTTGGACTCAGGTGCTAAGAGAATAGCTTTCATGGGGGCAAAGCACATGTTTTATTTCCTAGATGGTAGCCTAATTCTTAAATTAATAATTTCTATTGACATGGATAATCTAATTTATGTGCCACTACAATGTGAAAGTAAGGAATGTGTTTTTTATCTTTAGATTGCTGGTGCTTAGCACAGTGGTGGGGGACAAACCAGGTGTCCAAGACTTTTTCTTCAGAGTAATTGTTGAATAAGACAATCAAGGAAGATATTATTTTTTCCACTAGGTAGAAGAAAAAGATGTACTTGAGAAAGGCTGGCTAGCACGAAGGCTCACAACAGTAACTGAGAGAACAGTGTCTAGAGCCCAGATCTGCAGTCACTTTCTGCTATACGGGCCCAGATTCACAACAAGGTTAAGTGATATTACAATGGTGTAAAAGTTACCTGTTTAACTCCAATTGTGTGAGATCCAGAAAGGCTGAGCCCATAAAGTCATCCTGTAGTCCAAAATCATAGTCAAATACCTAAGAAGCCAAAGAGACAAGGCATTATAGAAATAATTACAATATAAGCTTTAAATGGAAATACCTTGATTATAAAATATTGGTTGTCTATGTCACCAAAAACAATGAAAATTTCTAATATATATATATATTTTTTACAAATTTCTTTGTTTAAGGGGCACCTGAGTTGTTCAGCTGATTAAGCATCTGACTCAATTTCAGCCCAGGCCATGATCTCATGGTTTCGTGAGTTTGAGTCCCACATTGGGCTCTGCACTGACTCTGCAGAGCTTGCTTGGGATTCCCGCCCCCCTCTCTCTGCCTGTACCTAGCTTGTGCTCAATGTCTCTCAAAATAAATAAATAAACTTCAAAAGACATTCTTTGTTTGAAATGTTAGGGCCTCACAAAATATTCAAAGGAAATTGTATTTTTACTTAAAATTGTTATTTTATATCTAATAAAGCATAGTAAATCATCAGGCTTAGAACATTTCCCCCATATTATATTAGGGATATTGGCATTACTAGAAGGAAAAATAAGTGGGTATGAAATTCAGCAGAATGTCTTCCATCATTGGCTGTTGGTGATGAGTGTATGATTCTAATTTCTTCATGTTTTTCAGGTCACTGAAGATAAATTCTGTGATATTATAGGACAATGTCATTTTAAATATACAAATAAATAAAAATTGAAGTGTTGTTATTAAAGCATTTTGTAAAGGCATATTAAGGTTAAGTCAAATTTAGTTTTTATCATCACAAGCAAGACTAGGAAATAATATTGCTGTAACTACCAACAACAAACAGAAAGGAAAAGAGACAATGTGATCCTATTTATTTATCCAGTGTCTTCTCTTTGGCTTTCATGATTCTTATTCATACTATGATAAATAAAAAAAGCACTGCTCCTGATCTCTTGGATCCTGCATTTGGGAGCTGAGACGTTCTATACAAACCCAAATAGAAAATACACTTCAGTATTGAGTACTGTGGACACAATAGCCTAAGGGGGTATGTTGAGAGCTGCTATTTTAGATAGAGAGTCCAGGAAGGCTTCGTGCAGGAAGTGGGTCATCTAGAGACCAGAATGATGAGAAGGATTACTCCACTTTGGGAAGATCGTTCCCAGGCAGAAGAAACAGCAAATGGTCACATGCAATGGTCATCAGGCAGCCAGTGTGGCTGAAGTAAACTGAGTAAGATGGAGAGTGGCAGAGAGGGCTGGAGAGACAGCTCAGAGCTAGATCAATTAGGGCCATTTCCGAAAGACTCCAAGTAAACGGGCGCTGGCCAGCTTCCATCCATTCATTAATTTTCCTGCTCATTCTTTCCTCAGCCAATATCGATTAAGTATTTATCATGCAGCAGACAATATGCCAGGTGATGTGTAACCAGTGGTGAGCAAAGCGGACATCATCAAAGCTTATAGTTCAGTAAAGGAGACAGATGTTCAACACGGAAGTGCATAGGTGATATGTAATTCCAAATTTTGATAAATGTTGTAAAGAAAAGAAAAAAATAACAATAGAGATCAGGGAAAGCTTTTAAGATGCAAGAAAGATGCTGGTAGATGCAGTTAGGAGCTGCCCCTCTGGACCTTTCCAAATGGAACATCTTTGTATTGCACATTGCGGTAATAGAGCATGGACAAGTAAGCCGGCTCTTGGATAGATCAAGCAGGCCATGGAACTCTCCAAGATTTGAGAATCCACTAGGCTGAACGAATTCAGCACAATTGTGCTCAATAGTTAGAAAGCTTGAAGCACAGGGAACAGTAGGTACAGCAGCCTGCCTTCCTGATTTTCCTCTAGTATTAATAGACTTTGATTTAAACAAACTTAGTATGTAAAAAATTGATCTTTAAACAAAAAGATAAATACTTTGCATTACAAAAGAACTCTTAATATCGAAGTCATAAGGGGATTTATTTAAGTGATAAGTTCCTCTAATGCCTTCTAAATTATTCAATCTACAGTCATTTGATTTACATACAACCTTTCAGGAGTACATTTGTTATAGAAAGCACAGTGCTCCTGCTATAAGTACCCTTCTTGATCAGTTAGGCCTCTGAGATCTAGTCATTTGCCCCATGGCATAACACATGAATATACTGCCACGTCTCGGGCAACAAACACCTCAGTGTTTGCTAGTGGCTACAAATGCTGTATTTTACAACATAAAATTAACACTTAATATTAAATAAATTTCTTCTATCTAATCTCTTATAATTGTATCACCCTAAAACTAAAAATCTTAGGGACTGTAGTGATAATCATTGAGAACACCTGGAGCCCATATATAATGTGAAGTGGAGAGCTGTCAACCCAGTGATAGTGATAGTGATAGATAGTCCGACTGGGAGATTCCACATTCGAACTCTCTTTATTCTAATGGTGAAAGTCTTTCTTCTAGTCCTAATGCTAGGTGCTTATTTTAGTTCCCTCCTGTTCATTAGCAAAGGCACAACCACGGGAAAGAATGGAACCACCAGAATCCACTCATTAATGAAATTATTAGCTATGCTACTTGGTTCTAAGCTCTATAAACCACCTGTCAGAAGGAGCAGTACTTTAGGGGGGAGTTTCAGAAATATAGGACATAGAGAAGAGATAAAATAGAAAAAGGTATTCCTACTGTTGGGGCATCTGGCTCAGTCAGCTAAGTGCCCAACTCTTGATATTCACTCAGGTCATGACTTCAGGGTTGTGATCTTAGGGTTGTGAGACTGAGCCCCATGTCAGGCTCAGTGCTGAGAATGAAGCCTGCTTGGGATTTTCTCTCTCCCTCTCTTTCTGCTCCTCCTCCCCAAATAAATAAATAAACTTGAAAAAAAAAAGGTACTCCCACTGCAATAACAACAAGCACAGTGAAGACTGATTAATGTTTATTCAATATCTACTATCCATTAGGCACTGTTATCTATTAAATACTTTTGGAGTTTTTAAATGCATGTCTTATATAACTCAGTGAACAGGGTATTGTTGTTTCCATTTTTCAGATAAGAAATCCAAAGCTTAAAAAGTTTATGTTACTTCCCCCCAAAACTTGGGGCTTGGAAGAGATCGGATTCAGATTCAGTTGTGCAAGATGCTCTGTTTAGAATAGAACACATTTAAATTTAACAAATACAAGTTGGGGACCCACTGCGAGGGAAGCACTGTGAATTCACAAGTGAACAGTGTAGATGGATGCTCGCCTTCACGCAGCCTCTCCTTGGAGAGGTGGAAATCTTAGATAACATTAGATAAAACTTGCTTGGTTTCTGTAACACCTCCCTTCATTCTCACATGAGTTTAGAACAAAAAATGTTTTATTCTAATAAATGAATTTATTTAGCATCTTGATTTAATTGTTTTCCCTGAAAAATTGCATCAGGGAGTACACCAGCTATAACATTTTTGGATATTAGTAACAGAAAACTCAGCTCCCACAAATGGGAATTTGTTAGCTCAAATGACTGGAATGCCCATAGGTAATTATGACTTCAGTCGAGTTTTCAATTGCCAGTTCAAATGATTCATTTATTTATTCTTTCAGTTACTTGAGAAATATTTGTTTAGCATCTGCAACGTGCTAAGTATTCTTCTAGGCAATAGAAATAAATCAGTGAACAGAACAAAGTCTGATTTCTTGGGGCTTACATGACAGGTAGTGATAAGTGCCATGGGAAGAAATATCTCAGGGCATGAGAGTGATGGGAACTGCTATTTATAAGATGTTTCAGAGGACAATCAGAGAGAGTGACCTTTGAATAAAGATGCATAATGGGAATAGGATATGGAATGGGACCCGGATCACATATTGTGATCTAAGATCCTATACAGAAAATATGTCCTTGACTCATTTTCAAACCCAAGCAGCTTCAAAATAATTGTCTCACTATACAAGAATAATTAAACTCAAAACCATAGGATTGACATTATAAAACAAAGAAAAAAGAAAATCTAATGGGGGCCATTCCAATTAGTCATCTTTACTAGAAAATACAAGTTATGTTGCTTAATTACTGGGTGGACATAGGAAACCCTGAATCTAATTCTCACTCACCTGTACAATGGGGCTGAGGATAGTTACTTGTCAGGTATGTGGGGGATACATGAGAGAGAGGAGGCCTCGTGTCTAGTATGGTGCTCAAGAAATGGCAGTTATTACAGTGAAGATGTGACTATGGATTCTATCTTGCTGAGACTCAATAGCCTCTCATGGTCTTTGCCTATAAACTAAAAGCAAGTACAGTCACATTTTTTGTTTCCTTGTTTTGTTTTGCTGTTGATTTTTGTTGTTGTTGCTAACATAGTTGAGATTCTTGATTCATGCATTTAGGAATTATTTTTGAACCATACAAGACAAAACATCTAAGATGAAAGAGCATCTAACTTTGGAATAGTTTGGTTTGGATGCTGCGTGGTTTAGGGCTGGAAACATTTTCTTCTAATTACTTAGGTGTTTCCAGTTAAAAGTCTATAAAAGTGACTCCGTACCCAAGCAGTGCATCAGAAGAACCTATTGTGTTTTAAAAGTCTAGAAGATTGAACTCTACCATAGAAGCTCTAAGTCAGTCTTTAGGGGAGACACTTGAACATCGAGATTCTTTTTTTTTAAAATTTTTAAATGTTTTATTTATTTTTGAGAGAGAGAGAGAGACAGCATGAGCAGGGGAGGGTCAGAGAGAGAGAAGGAGATGCAGAATCTGAAGACAGGCTCCAGGCTCTGAGCTAGCTGTCAGCACAGAGCCTGATGCGGGGCTCAAACTCACCAACCGTGAGATTATGACCTAAGCCAAAGCCGGACGGACACTCAACTGACTGAGCCATCCAGGTGCCCCTTGAGATTCTTAAAACACACACACACACACACACACACCAAAAACTAAAGCAAAAAAATTTCATGGGTAATTCTGATGTATAGCCAGTGTTGACGATCATTGGTATATCACATTCTTTTAGGGCCTTAAAACCTACTAAGAAATAATTTTGTATAAGATAGCAATGTGGTCCTTAATTTGAACCATGCTTAAGAATGCTTCAATTTTAAATCTTTTTAAAAAGCTTTTTAAATGTTTATTTCTTTTTGAGAGAGAGAGAGAGAGGCAGAGAGAGAGGCAGACACAGAATCTGAAGCAGGCTCCAGATTCTGAGCTGTTAGCACAGAGCCAGACATGGAGCTTGAATTCACAAACTGTGAGATCATGACCTGAGCTGAAGTCAGATGCTTAACCAATTGAGCCAACCAGACCCCCTGTCAGTTTTAAATCTTAAGCCTGGATAGATAGGAGTTATTTAAGGAATTGTCAATTTTGCTAAAATGACAGTCTTAGACACAGTAATCTGATCCCAAACAGAATCGCTTCCTAATTATCAAAATCTTTCGATTATTTAGAAAAGCACTCTATTTTAATACCCAGATATCTAGCCTATGATTAGGGCAAACAAGTAGCAATTTATACGAACATTTCCCCTTTATATTACCTCTCTCTTTTCCACTGTAACTCTGGGTGTTCACTGTGTAACTTAGATAATAGTGTCAGTGAAATGAAAATCGAGAATTTAATTCAATTCGGCTGAGATGGATGCTGAATTTACCCTATTATCTAAGATGTGTGCCTGGCATGCATCCCTGTGGTGACCAAGCAGGTTCCAGTGGCTCTTGTCATAGTTAAAGCCACTGCATCTAAACCCCCAGCTTCTACTACGACCTTATAAATATATTCCAAATCTGTTCCGATAGACTTGTTTTTATCTACCCTTACTGTAAAGTGATTTGGAACTTCTTAAAATTAAAATTAAAGGCCAACTGGAATGTATATTATTACTGATTTTATGTCTAATATTTTTAATGACAGTTCCAAGATTATTTTAGAAAAAAAAATTTTTTTTGCTAGAAATGGTATAGGTACTGCAACTTTAATGTGGTTTTATAATCTTGGCTCAGAAGTGAATTTTGTATCCCTTGGTTATCTTTACATTGATAGAAATCAGATTACATGGTACATATAAGCTTCTTCTTCCTCTAACTATAGGTTAAAGGTGAGAGGTTTGTAGACAATATTTTCTAACCATCTAGTACATAGATGCATTTTCATATTACCTATCAGTACAGAATCGGTTAGTCCCTAAGAAATCTCTCAGGAAGGAATAATCTCCCAGCAATTGGATATGGGAATCTCATCAAAATTGTCAGTCAACTACATAAGGGTATATAGAGACAATGAGTATAATGCATTGTTCATGAAATTCTTAAAATATTCCCACCAGTGTATTTGATTTAAGTTCCTGTGTGTGCAAGGTTACGCAAAAAGTCGATAACATAAAAAGTGAAAAAAAGAAAGCTAAAAGTTAGAGATGTTTTTCAAAAGAAGTCCTATGCATTTCATAGAAAATGAAAATCAAATGAAAAATACAAAAGCATATTTAAAAGCATAAAATATTACATAAAAATACTGTCATTTTATGTTTGTACAGGAAAGGCCAGTGTGATTTTTACACAATCATTTTTCTTATGTAGAAATGTACAAAAATGACAAATATTTTACAATTCATTATTTATCTTTTTGTTTATGGTAGAAGTTAAGTTGTGGCTGCAAGATGTAATGCTTTGAAAACTTAAAGTGGTAAACAAACAAAAAACCAACCACAATCCTTGGGGTCTCTCTCCTAGCTTCTGGCGTATAGGGTGGTGTTAACCAAGGCGTTAGGCCTCCATGCCGTGTCCCTGTCCCCACTGCCACAAGTATGCATGTGGACATGTTCTCTCCCAAACCAAAACAAAAAATACGCCACCATTTTTTTCTGTGTGCTACAGATTTCTGTTTATTTTTGAGCCTACTGTGATATTCCTTTTCCATTATCCATTTTGACATTTAGATTTCTACAGAGATGAATATTCATTCTTAAGCACAGGAGAATAACAAAAGAACCTAACCAACATCTAATGTAATTTTGAGAAGTGTATTTCTTAATTCTTTGAAAGACTGGAGAGCTACATGGTTCTGTTATAGAGTAATATTCCATTAAAGAAACAGATCCACAGTAAAAGTAATTAAAAATAAATCCTGTTCCTTCCATGCTTTTCTCATAAGGGACCTTAAACAGGATCCGAATGGCCCAGTACAACCCTTATTAGCCTGGCTCTCCTGTCCTGCCCGTCATCTCCAGGGCCGCAGCTGCCCCAACTCATCTCTTCCAAACCTCCCTAGAAATAAAATTTCATTTACATCCCATTTGTCTATATTTTTAATTCCTTTTACAATTTCTATCTCAGTTCTTTATTATAAAGGTACTTCCTTTTTTCTCATGTAGATATTTCTTTCTCTCTAGAAGTGAGGATCAGGGAGTAAAAACATCTCCAACTCCGAAGATCTTCTCTTTGGTGGGAGGAGGTGTGGCCATGAATATCGCCACATTAACAATTCTTATGCCGTCGCACATTACATGTAAAACACAGTTCATGAATTCTAACTGATTTTCTTTAGCCAATGTCCACTCAAGATTTTCTTTTTTTAATTCATTTTTTAAGTTTATATATTTATTTTGAGAGAGAGAACACTTAAGGGACAGAGAGACAGGAAGAGAGAGAGAATCGCAAGCATGCTCCACACTATCAGCACAGAGCCCAAGGTGGGGCTCAAAAATCCACAAAATGAACTGTGAGATCATGACCCAAGCTGAAATCAAGAATCGTCACATGAACAGACACTTCTCCAAAGAGGACATCCAGATGGCCAACAGACACGTGAAATGATGCTCAGCGTCACTCAGCATCAGGGAAATACAAATCAAAACCACATTGAGATACCACCTCATGCCAGTCAGAGTGGCTAAGGATGTGGAGAGATGGGCACCCTCCTACACTGTTGGTGGGAATGTAAACTGGTGCAGCCCCTCTGGAAAACAGTGCGGAGGTTCCTCAAAAAACTATCAATAATGATGATGCATAGGGGCACATGTACCCCAATGTTCATAGCAGCAATGTCAACAATAGCCAAATCATGGAAAGAGCCTAAATGTCCAACAACTGATGAATGGATCAAGAAGATGTGGTTTATCTACGCAATGGAAGACTACATGGCAATGAGAAAGAATTAAATCTGGCCATTTATACCAACATGGACGGAACTTGAGGGTGTTATGCTAAGTGGAATAAGTCAGGCAAGGGAGGGACAGATACCATATGTTTTCACTCATAAGTGGAACAAAAAAACTTAACAGAGGACCATGGGTGAGGGGAAGGGGGAGAAATAATTGGGGAGAAGGAGGGAGGCAAACCATGACAGAGACTCTTGAATACTGAGAACAAACTGAGGGCTGATGAGGGTGTTGTAGAGGGGTGAGGGGCATGGAGGAGTGTTGAGCACTGGGTGTTATATGGAAATCAACTTGACAATAAACTATAAAAGAAAAAAAGTCATCACTTAACAGACTGAGCCATCCAGGCTCTGAGACTATTTCTTATGCAAATAGGGACCTATTCTATAATGACTTCTAGAAACTTACCAACTATGTACCTAGAGGATTCTCTTCTCACTAATCTTATGAACTATTCTGCTATGATTATTTTAAGACTAATCAAGTGCAGTAGTGAGAAGGGGAAAGAGTGGAATAAGGAGTTGGGTCCTTATCTGACTGTGAGCAGTCAACTGTGGTAACTCACTACCTTCCGATGACTCAGTTCTGATCTGATTTTAATAAAAGTTTTAGGGTTTTTTCCTTTCTGTGGAGAAGAGAAGCAACTGTGGGCAATATAAATGAAGAGTTGAGGGGAATGAGAATGCCCAGGGATTGCTCAAAGAGTGATTCGATGAGATTTTTGGTTGATGTGCCAGTTGCAACATGTGGTTATTGTGGTAAAAATAAAACAAGGTTTGGTCACTGAATGGATAGTCAGAACACAGAGGCCACAAAGAGTGTCTACAAAGATATGATTCAGATACAGAAAAAGTATCTGGAGATACGGATTAAATAGGAAAAGGAAACAAGGAATCTCCTTAAGTTCTGTAAAACAAAACAAAACAAAACAAAACAAAAAGAAAACTGCATCAAGTGAGAGGAAAGACCTCCCCCTTTTTTTCCCCAGTTTTCATAATATAATAGAGACAGGAATTCCCACCCCCACCTCTACCCTTTTATCTTTATCCTTCTCATCTTCCAAGGAAGATACTTTCTTTGCAACCTGTAATGGTAGATCCCGATATAATTCTTGAACAAAAAGACTAGCTTCTGAGTAAGCTTTCCTTCTTGCTAGATTTTATGAGGATTTGTTTTTACACATTCCCAGAGTGTGCTAAATCAGTTAACTTCACCAAACAGGAGAAGATGGACTCCATAATCCTCCTAAGTGCCTGGCAATAGAACTTTCCTGAAGGAAAATGCTCCCAAGCTTCCCCTCCCCTCTATCTCCTTTCTGTCACACTTCCCACAGGTTAGAGTTGTGTCCAGCAGAATTTATCTCTCGTGAAAAATCTCATCAGACAGGGAGGCATAGAAAAAACCATCACACAGGGAGTTTTATGTCATTGCATCCGGAAAAAACAAATAACGGGCTCACCTTTATATACAGTGGTTCCCTAAGATGCTCAACAAGAATGCAAGCTTTCTCCTCCCATATGGGATTGAGGTTCTTGTGTATTATTTTACTTCTAAAAACTTCTTTTCCTCCAATTTTAAACTTCACATATGGATCACTTGTCCCTGTTAAAGAGATATAGATTGATTCATGTTAATCATGGCTTTCGTTGGAATCAAGAGAAAAGCTCATTTAAGCATCAGGAAGTGTTTAAAGGAATAAAAGTTAAATAAAGCTTATCATATTGGAAAATAAAGCTCGTGTTTTTTCCTTAAATTTCCCTTAAATTTTAATGTGACAGTATATAATTCTAATTATTAAATCTAGGTAATAAAAATAATAATTATTATTTTATTTTCTGATCTTAATATGGCAACCCTCTCCTGGTATTTAAAAATCTCCACTGCATGCTGCATATGTAAATTTAATTCATATTATAAATGACAGAGATTAATCTGACATTTCTCTTGGTATCATCCGGTCAATACAAAAAGATGATCCATGATCTTGACCAAATTGGCTGATTTTAGACTTATATATATGCTGTTCAAACTTTAGCATCACGGGCTTAAGGAAAGGTGAGTATCAAACTGGGCTATGATTTCATCCTTGGTCCCATATCTCTCTTGCTGAGAAGTTACAATTTTAGAAGCTAGGAAAAAATGGAGGTCTCAGAGTAAGACATCGGGAGAAGGGGACCACTGTTTATTAAGTCATCTGCAAACTTCATATTAACCCTTCACACCTCCCAAGCTCTGTGTGATACAGAAAGTCAGAGCTGTCACATAGGTTGCTCATGGATACCCAGCTAACAGGAGACGAAGATAAAATTCCAACTCAGCTTGTTTGACTCTAATGCTTGTACTTTTTCTACTACACATGGAGGGGGGAAGGACTTTGACATGCTTCCGTATATATCATACCATTTCTCATTGTGACTGATGAATGAGGCCAATCGATCTAATGAGTCTATGCTATTATTAAGGATTCCTAGAGAAGGTGAATCAGAGACATCCCCAAATGAATCATTCCAGTGTGACAATCTTTATCCTCAGGAAATAATTTTTTATACAAGGCCCGACTCCTTTATAATAAGATTTTGTTTAATTCTTTCTGTTTTGTCTAAACTGAAGCTACAGTTGATAGCTTTGGTCTATATGATTTAAAGAAAAATGTAAGTGGGGCTCGGTAAACTTTGAAGCATGATATAGATATTAGACATTACAATTGTGCTGATATCCTTAAGCTTCCTGTCTGCATTTCTTCTCGACACCTCCCCTCACTGCAGTGACACATAAATATCTCTAGTAATTATAAGCACTCACTGACTTATAGGGTTAGGCTTTTCTTATTTAATCATTTGGGGATTTTTTTTCCTAAAACTGTCCTCACTCCTGAAGTAAATTTAATGCCTAACTCTTTGTATGCCTAGATGTAGGTATGATAAAATAATGATCCCAATTTTCCATTGTGAAAATTCCATTCCAACAGTTTGATTTTATCATAATGATACAAACTTTAAAAATATTTATAAATGTAAATGCAGGCTACTATATGGTCACCTGTAATAATGCATTCTTTAGGAGAGTCAGTGCAACCAAAAAGTTTACAATCGCTATTTTTAACACAGTGGTTCACAACTCTGGGCTGAGAACCCTGAGGTTTGGGACTTTGGCAGCGCACAAAAATCCACAGACCCGTCTGAAACTTCTCCTCCATGCCCTCATGATTTGAAATTCATCTATGTCACTATGGGTACCTGCAAAAATATAATGAGCTCCATAATATCAGAGCCATTTGGATCAATGTTTTGCTTTGTTTTAAACAGCCAGCATTTAGTACAAAATCAGACATATTGTTGGTCCTCAACAAAGAGCTGGTGACTGAGTGAATCACGGACTTAACGGTGTGGGTGGTAGATCTCTGTTCCTCCTGACTCGTGTTACCTGCACTTGGATATCTAATAGACATCCCGTTGTCAACAATGTCTAAAACTTAAGTCTTGATCCTCTCTCCTGCTAAATGCTCCTCCCTCAGGCTTTGTTCGGCAGTTAATGACTTCACCATCTGATAGTTACTCATGAAAGACACCTGGAAATTGTTCGCAATACCTCCTCCTTCTCCATGTGTCGCATTCAGGACACCACCAAGTCTGATTAACCCCAAAACACACTTTATCCATCTTCTCTGCCTCCAATCTAGTTAAGCTTTCATGATTTCTCTGCTGTACTACTCTAATAATAGCCTCCGAGTGGGGCTCTCCGCATCTTCTATGCCCCGCCCTCATTACTTCACTACATGGCCGGGAGAGCTTTTTAAAAGTACAAATTTAATCTTCTCCCTTCTTTGTGTTAACACATCTCAACAGCTTTCAACCACACCTACAACAAGATCCAAAATCTGTGACACGGTAGACAGGACTTGCCATTTCTCCAACTCCATTTTGGGTCCCTCACCATGTTCCAGCTATGCTGGTACTGGAAGTTATTTTCTGCTTCCAGTCTTTACATATTCTAGCTAGCCTCTCTGCTTAAGAAGTCCCTCCCTCCCATTCTCTTCCCTTTTCGCCTGGCTGGCACTGCATTTTCCTCCTGGTCTTAGTTTAAATATAATTTGCTCAGGGATACCTTTCTTAACTTCCCAATTTGAATTAATTTTCATTACTGTTTTTTCTTGGAATTTGCTCTTTGCCTAATAGCACTAATCATTGTGTTACATACAGGTTAATTTGTATGTGCGAATTTGTTTGCTGGCTGTGACCCCCATTAAGGCCAAGACTCTTCCCCAGCACATGGCCCAGTACCTGGAGTGGAGGAGGCACTCAGTAAAGAGTTGTTAAATGCATGTGGATGTATACATTAATGACTATCGAGTTCGTTTACAGTGAACAGAGTACTACTAAATGCATTCTCTGAGATGTTGATAAAAGATGTTATTCATCCATATTGAAGATGAGAAACAATCTGAGATTCAGTGTGACTTGCCCCTAATCATGTAACGAGTAAGCCAGGAAGGAACAGGATAGAAGCACACTTAGATTTTCAGACGCAGTGTTCCTTCTACTTAACTTTTAGGAAATCTGAACATCCATATTTTCCTGCTTTTACTCTAAAATACGATCAGAGACTACTTTTGGAAAGATGTTCAATAATCATCAGATATTACAGATAATACTACCAATGACAAGCAGCCTCGTCTGGTCTGCAGAACACTCACACTGTTATTTGTTTATCCACCTACGTCTCGCTGGGTCTCCATTTTACAGATGAGAAAACCAGGACAGGTGAAGTGGCTTATTTCAAGTCTGATGAGAACTCACATCTGGAGGCCAGTCCAAATAGTGCTTTTTCTGGCACATCATCACCAAACACTCATTTTTGGATGTAACGATGCTCTCTTTCTTTTGTCCAAAAAGCAAGAATAACTCTTTTATAAGAAAAGTACTTTCAAGAAACTTGGCCTTGTGTTTCTAAATTGTGTCTCACTCCATTTAGTTTAGGTATTCCGTAAAAGGACTGACAAACTAATTCACCACACAAGCCTATACACACAGGGTAAATCCTTTCGAAAAACAATCTGTTTCCTGCTCCTTCCCAGAAACATTTTCCTCACCTGCCATATAGGTGAACTGACAAAATCCCCAGTTTCTGGAATCCTGCTAGGTGGTCCCAGGGCTCCATGGTAGAAGTTAAATTACAAAAGGGAATCTATATCACTCAAGGGAACGTGCGCAGACCACTTGCTACAACAGATAAAACATAACCCCCAGCAAGCCTGTGAGATCACTTCTAGTGCTATCTTGAGGTTACATTTCAAGAAACTACAGCATAGAACAAGTATGTAAAGTCTAAGACACCTCCAAACACAACATTTTTCATGCTTGGTGTCATATCTATGATGCTGCTTTAGGCGGTACATACCCAGTGGCCTGAGGAACTAACAATCCAGCCAATAAAAGTTGGTCTACAGGTTCAGTTAGGGATTAGGCACAGATTTTTGAAAGATGACAGGCACAAAGATCATAGGGATTGGTAGAAGAGAGAGACTATTTTTAGGGACACTGAAAACATGTTATGATGGTAAAATATTTCATAAATATGTGGCTTTGGCCACAGGGTGACCTGGTTTGGAGATAGCATATATGTTAGCAAATTCCACTGAACGTGAAAAACAAATCTAGATGCACACTCATGAATCAGTCATCTGACTTTCTCCGCTTTGACCTCCCCAGGTAAAATTTGCTGCATTTCTCTTTCCAACCATCACTTAGAATCTTTTAATGCTACTATTAAAATTTAGTATTTTTAATAGTCATATTTCTTTAAAGAATTTCTAATTGTTTTCATGTTCTTAACATAGAGGACCTTTGTGATTTAGTCCTTAATAGTTCCAGACCTTTACCTTGTGATACCAACATTTTTTAAAATTAATTTAGGGCAGAGTAAAAGATTTGTATCTAACATTCTTTTTATTATTTTTTTATTTTTAATTTTTTTTCAATGTTTTATTTATTTTTGATACAGAGAGAGACAGAGCATGAATGGGGTAGGACCAGAGAGAGAGGGAGATACAGAATTGGAGGCAGGCTCCAGGCTCTGAGCTAGCTGTCAGCACAGACCCTGACGCGGGGCTTGAACCCACGAACGTCAGACCTGACCTGAGCCGAAGTTGGAGGCTTAACTGACTGAGCCACCCAGGCGCCCCACTAACATTCTTTTTAAAAAATATTCTTCAAATAAAATTGTTTTATTGACCACATCTATGCAAGCACATATGTATATCTGTTTACATGAATGAAATATGACTTTATTGTCTCAAATATACTTGATGCTCAATAACTGGTAGATAAATAAACTTCTGAATAGACTAGATTTTCATATCAATTAATTTAAATACACATAACCAGGGGCGCCTGGGTGGCTCAGTTAGTTGAGTGACCAACTTAGGCTCAGGTCATGATGTCGCAGTTCATGGGTTCGAGCCCCGTGTCAGGCTCTGTGCTGACAGCTAGCTCAGAGCCTGGAGCCTGCTTTGGATTCTGTGTCTCCCTTTCTCTCTGCTCCTACCCCATTCATGCTCTGTCTCTTTCTGTCTCTCAATAATCGATAAAAATGTAAATAAATAAATACACATAATAATACATAACAGGATATAATCCAGTTGGATAAATGTATGAACACTAACCTAGAATTATGACTTAAACAGTTTACTTACCTTTTAAAAGTACAACTAAGGCTGTAATGAGTACTCTTGAGTTTATATCCATCTTTGAACACTTCCTATTACATCTTCTAGGTAAATTTCTAAAACTAAAATGGTTAGGCAAAAATGTGCTAATTTCCATCTAATAAATATTTCCCACTCTCTTCTAGGAAGATTATAACACACTTCAGTCGATTTTGACTTCATTTGAGCAGTTGTGATTGGTTCAGCATCTAAAAATAGGATTCCCATATTATATTCCAAAGCTCTTATTTAACCTAGTTTACAAAAACATAAAAAGAGTCAGCAGTATACAAAGCCAGTGGATAGAATCTTTAATCCACTTTCACTGTGTTTTCCAAGTTTGCTTTTGTACCTAACATTTTTGCCTTCTATATTTGAAAGTGCTTTTCTAACTTTATTTAAGCAAGTTATGACTTATTGATTATTGATAGGCATTATATGCTTTTTTAAAAAAGAATTTTGTGGACAAGCACAATGCTGGTTGATAACAAAACCAAATAGATTCATTTTCTATAGCCTTTAAATAAGTGAATGTGCACCATGACTCTTCAAAAAGGGGATAAGACATGTGGCATTTTTCCTGGCTTCTCTGGCCATGGGGCCTATTTTTCATGAGTGTATTTTTCAGACTCATAATTCCTGGTTTGTCTTTGGGAAATGTATCTTATTATATTTCATAGATAAGGAATTTCTCACATGTTTTAGAATTTATTTTACTGTATTGAACTCACCAGTGAATTCAAATGATTTTATTTTAATAAAACTCCCAAGATATTAGGAGCTTGGGAGTTTTTTAGTCTTTTCTAGTTACAACCAGGTTTTATACATATATTATATATATTATATAATATCTATAAATATGTAATATGTATCTTACTTATGTAATAAAATTATTTCCAAATATATATATTTAGCTCGTTGGTTCAAAAAACCAGATAACAAATTCACCTGATAGTGCTGCTGCTTTGATGCAATACTGCATTCAACCACAAGATGGCACTAACACATATCAAATTGTGAAGCTTGTGGTTCTATTCAAAATTAAGGAATCTCTATTGAACATGTTGTGGTTCTTAAGCATTTCCTAGCAATTTGTGCTTTGCTGTTACTAGCTAAGCCATGACCCCCATTAAGACTTTTTTTATGGTGCTAATGAAATGAAAACAGGGCAAATAAACATGGAAAAAGAAAGTAGGATATGTTAGCCCTAAAATAAAATTCAGGTTTTATTTTTATTTATGTCATATTCAAGAGCAACCTTTTGTCCACACGCATTTTATCAGATAGCATTAACTTCAGCATTTATTTTTAACATTATTTTATTTTATAATTATAAATTCTATGCTTTAAAAATTCTAGAGTAATCTAGTCCTAGGGATTATTAATTATTTCTGAACTTTAGGATCATATTATCTCAAAATGAAGAATTAGAAGATATGTAAAATGTTTTCTTATGTACTAAAGGAATACATGCCCCAATGCCATACTTTATTTTATTTTATTGTTTTTGGAGTTGTGGCAACGATGAGCACTTCAACATTTTGTGTGTTATTTAGCCTTTAACGTAAATTAAGTCTAATGCAGAACTAAACTTTGAATGGGCCCATTTTGTGCACAGTAAATAAAGCATGCACAAGATGGCAGCCTCTTGTCCCTTAAAGTAGCATTAAAGCTATTCCAATGTAAATACTGGTTTTCCTTCTCAGAATACACGAGCCTGCTGGTTAACAAGCTTAAATCTCTTATCCCAAACCTAGTAGGTACAGAAACAGAACAAGCTACTCCTGTTGGGATCTACAGTCATTCAATGGTGCTGACCCTTAAAAACAGTGCCAAATTGAAACTCAGTCTCATATTGGAAGTTGGAAAGAAAAGGAGGAGGGGGAGGAAAACAAAGAAGAGTAAAGGAGGACAACAAAGAGAAGCAAACATAAATACTGAGTGTGGACAGTTAAAAACTATTCAAATTTAAGTTGGATCTTCCTGAAGGTACTGGTTTTTCTAGAAATACTTAAAGCTAGCCATCTTTGCTGCCCAAATGCAACAGAGAAAGTGTGCATTGTATAATAAGGTCCTTCACATGTGAATGAGGCCTGTAGGGGGGCCTGGGAGGCCCAGGCAGTGCCGGGTTCAACTTCCGCTCAGGGCAAGCGCCGTGTGAGGCTCTGTGCTGACAGCTCAGAGCCTAGACCTGCTTCAGATGCGGTGTCTCCCTCTCTCTCTGACCCTCTCCCACTCACACGGTCTTTCAAAAATGAATAAATCCTTTTAAAAAAGTTGAAATGAAAGGAAGAGGCTGTAAAGGTAACGTTCAAAGCATACTCAGAGAATAGGTTATATCTTTATATACATTTACTTTTCACTAATAATTTAAAAATCTTTAAAACAGATACTTATGCATTAAAATTATTTCCTTAAGCTCTCCTATTCCTTCTTCATTTTTTGTTGGAGATTTGGAATGCCCTACAATTGACATTTTATATATGTCAGTATATAACTGAAGGGGAAAATAATTAAATTATTAAAATTCAAATGCAAGAGGTTTGTAACAACATACGCCTTACTGTAATTAAATAAGAGTAAACATTTTTAATAATGAGGAATATAAATATTCCAATGATTTTGGAAATTTATGGTTAATGAGGTTACCATGATACAGCACATAGAAGAACTAAAAATAATAGTGTGATGTAACAGAGTGTAGGGCTGAACTCAGTAAATTTCTTTCTTTGAAGAGTGGAAGGCGCTTCAAGGCACACTGTAGAGAGAAGGCGTAAGTGACAAGAACAGGCTGTTGATTTTTATGAGTGATTTTCTGGCTTATTTTTCTCTTGTAAACGCAGAGTTTAGGATATGTGAGAAAAGATTCTACATGTTATATTTGGGATGAATACAGCTTGTCCAATTCCCTTTCACATGTGGCATAAATTACAGGTGGTATCTACATGGAACTTCCGGATAATGTCTGCAAGTTAGGTAGACTAAAATATGGAAGTGCAGTGCTTAAGGCTTTTTCACACTACGTTAGACAAAAATGCTTTAATTTTGAATATGAATTATATATTAATCTGTGATATAGGAGCAAGCACAATACAGGATGCCCTAGATGTCATTTTTTCCAAAGGGCTTTACTCCCACTGCCTCTGGGAGGCCCTCTGTGACCAGTAATTAATCCATGCACTGACTGGATAAAACAGATATTCTTCACCATTTCCCTTTCTTCTTTTTCATTTTCTTTCCTCTGGTTTTTTCGAAGGGAAACAGTCTTCCCTAGAATTCTGTTGGAATATATTACTGTTAGTACGGCCATCATAACTCCCTAAAAAATCAAATACAAGAAAATTGAAAAGAACTTAAGTACTTTAACTTTCCTATTTTAAAAAATCAGGATATTAAAAAATTATACACCAAAGTTTCGATGCATTTTTCATTCTTCTTTTTTCTGGCTATCCCGGGACTTTTCTAAAATTGTTTACTTGTGTGTCAGCTATAATTTTCAACTACCAATTTCAGTGGGCTTTTCTAAGTCTCCCATCTGTGGACTGGGATTTCTTTTTCTTCCTTCCTTCCTCCCTTCCTTCTTTCTCTCTCTCTCTCTCTCTCTCTCTCTCTCTCTCTCTCTCTCTCTCTCTCTCTCTCCCTCTCTCTCTGTAGTCCCCCCCCCATCTGTCTCCCTCTTTCTTTGAATTCTGTGACTCTCCTCTCTGTAATCATATGGTGAAAATTATATTGGCCACAGTTTTGCTTTTTACAGGCAGTGTGGTCTTAACAAAGTCTCTTGTCTATAGTTTTTTGATCCTTAAAATGAGACAACTTCTCAAACTTCCCCGAGGAAAGTAAACAATCTCTAATAAGATTTCACTTACATGCCACTGACAGAGAAGAAGCTATTCCACATACGAGAATTTTCCAAAAAACTAAAAATTGTCATGTCAAACACCAAGACCTGTTTTACTAATATATTTGAAGGAATTATTTCTAAATTTTATTCTTTTTTTTCCTTTTTGGGTAAATAATAAGTGTAATTTTTTTTAATGGGGCAGGAGCACCACCGAGGTGGCTCAGTCAGTTGAGGTCACAATCAGGGCATGATCTCACAGTCATAGGATCAAGCCTTGTGTTGGCTCTATGCTCATGGTGTGGAGTCTACTTGGGATCTCTCCCTTCTCTCTTCCCCTCCCCAACTTATGTGCTTTCTCTCTTTCTCTCAAAATGAATAAATAAACTTAAAACATGGGGCAGAATATAATTTGTTGATTATATGTGTCTAGAAAATTATCCTTAAGATTCTAGAAAACAAAATTAAATTTTTGGTAGAAGAGGACTGAAACCTGGCAGAAATATTTCACTGGAATTCCCAAGTGACTGCTACTAAAAGACAGAAGATACTGCACAGAGAGGGATTTATCACAGAGAGTCTCCCCGGCCGTAAGTATCTCTATAATCTGTAATATAGTCTCTGTATTCTTAATTTGCTCTATTCCTTTCCATTTAGAGTGGTTACAAACTCAATGACAGTAATATTTCTGTTATTATACACACCGGTGAAAAAAATGTGGTTCTTAAAATACAATAAGTTAAAAGTGATTTGAGGAGGGTCACCGCATGGAGGGGGTCCATCTGCCACCTCGAAGCATGTGCTTGGACAACTATGTGGGTGAGGAATAAACTTCTATTACATCTGGACCCTTTCATATTTTTAGGGTGCATTATAACAGCAGCTCAGCCTACCTTAACCAGTGCAGACTCCTACATCTTGTGAATTCTGACTATTAAAATTCCACTTGCAACCACCGTTTAGGCCGTCCCATCTGATAAATGCTCCTAAGCCCTCTGACACTAATTCTTAAATACCTCTTGAAACCATGTCTGCCAGGATTGCCTCACTATTCCTTATCTAGATTATTAATCACCTTCTGTTGGGTCTCCCTGCCACCCTCCAAATCTCTTCCCCGAATGCTACCAGAGTCCTCTCTGTTACACACAAACTGGGCCACCTCCACCTGATTCGTCTCAGACCACATTTTACTCCACTGTCCCCATCCACAAGCAGTGCTGTGGGTAACCCAGGCCCCAGGGCTCAGGCTCAGAGTCAGTTTTTAAAGCTTCTCCTTGTCCAGGGAATTTTATATAAACTGGCTGTTTTTTTATTATTTTATACTCTTACCATGGAGTCTTCTGATCTTAATTTGGCTTCCGTGGCAGAATGAACCTCAATATACATTTCTTTCATTTTTGTTTCAGTAAGAGAGCCTCCATGAAGTTAGCAGCACATGTGGTCACCTCATTAAAAAATTTCATATCCTCCAAGCAACAGGTGTGGCCATATGACAAGTCCTTGCTGGTGGATGTGAGCAGAAGTGGCACACACAACTTTTGGATCTTCTGGTGAAAGTGGAGCAGCTGCTTAGAATCAGAGAAGGAAGCATGAGGCAATGCAGGCAGAGCGCCTTCATTGGTCCGTGATCTCTCCCTTTTGGTCTCACTGTGGAGGAAATCTCTTTTTAAAGCTGTTATCCTTACAGGTCTCTGTTACCAAAAGCTTGGCTTGCACTCTAAGACAACTTTCTAAATGGTTATTTATTTTTAAGAGAGTATTAGTGGGGGGAGGGCAGAGTGAGGCGGGGGAGATGGGCTCTGCCCTCACAGCAGTGAGCCCAATGTGGGGCTTGAACTCACAAATTATGAGATCATGACCTGAGCCCAAACCCGGAGTCAGATGTGCAACCGACTTAGGCACCCCTAAGACAATTTTCTAAAGGGATTTTGCTTCTAGATGAGTATGATTCTTATGGGAATGAATTGACTTAATATAGCTTATTAATCTTGTTTGAGTTTCATTCAATCCATTTCATAAGATCAGATGGCATGAACTAGCTTCCACCACACCCTGGCCATTCCTGGGCACTGGGACTTCTCACTGACGGCAGTGAAAGATAAAATCCAGTCAAGAAAAGAAAACAGATTGGGATGTAAAGGAACTAACTTTCCTTAATATTTACTATGGGACTTTTCACACAATATATCATTTAATTATAACTATAGCCCTGTAAGGTGAGTTCAACTAGCATATAGGAGGCATCCAAAAGTGCTAAATAAATGAATAAATTGATATCCTTCATACTTGACCTGGTTATAGGGTCCATTTGATTCTAGATTCCAAATGTGCTCAACTACACTAGGATGTCTACCTTACTACAATCAATACCTACTTTTTTCATCACTAGACATGTTCCACCTAGCTCAAGCTCTCATTTTTGAACTCAGCCCTCCTATATGGTATCCTCATTAGACTGGATTCTATATTAGGAAGCCATGAATCTCACTGAACTTGATGATCTTTAGTTCTGAACCATAATCACAGCAGTATAACAGTTAGACAAGCATGGGTGAATGTGGGGCAGATGATTTATTTAGCGCCCTTTGCCTTCATCTAACAGAAAATCTCATGAGGGCAAGAACTCTTCTGCATCCCAGAACCTACCATGAAGCAGGTGCTCAACTCATCAATAAATATTTCTTGACTTCTATGAGGAACATACATTACCATTAATATACTGGCTTTGCTAAGCAGGGCACTTATTCAGATGCTTAAAACTGGAGTTCTCTGCAACGAACAAAATTGATCAATGGTGCTCGGCAGAAAAATCTAATTTAAAAAGTATAAAATTATTTAATGCATTTTGAAGGTTTATTTTCACTCTGTGTACAACAGAGGTGGTTTGGTGCCATGTGGGGTGTTGGTAAAGAGCTTGACCTCCAAGTTGGAAAGTGTGGGCTCTAGAGTCAGCTCCAGTACTGACTGGCTGTGAATTACAAAAATCCACTTCACTCAGATAAAAATAAAGGTGGTATAAAACAGGGAGGTCATTGTGAGGGTTTAATGACTTAATTTGTGTAAAGTACTTAGCACAGTTACTGGCATAAACAAAACATTCAATAACAATTAGCAAATATTCTTACTCTCATTCAGATGCATGGAGACAAACTAATATAATTACATCACAATTTGAAGACTTGAATATAATAAAATTGAAATAAAGAACTACAAACATATCAAAATGGGTATTAAATCTCTGACTTTCCATATTGAATAATTCATTTCAGTTGAGATAACAGTTACAATTTAGCTACTTTCCTTAATCATTTAAGAATACATAAATACACACCAGAAAAGTAATGACTATTTTCCAGGGATTTCTCCTTCCCAGTTGTGTTAGAGATAGTAATTCTATTGGATTTGTTGAAAAGAAAAAACAGCCTAGAATTATAAACACTGCAAGAATAAACATAAGTATAAGGAAGTGTCATAAAATAGGACATTGAAATAACTGAAGCCCATAAAACATATTCACTAAAAAAAACCCCAAAAACAAAACAAAAGAGAGAGTTATTACAACCCTAAGAAGAAAACAAAGTCCTCCTCATCAGTCAAAACTAATAGCAACGTGAATAGTTTTATGACTCTTGATTGATTACCATCATTAACTGAACCAATTTCAAGACAGCTATTTTGCAGTATTATTGAAATGCATCACAGAGGCACAGTCATGGAATTATCTATTCCTTGGCATATTCACAAATTAAATTAGAGAAAAAAAAAGAAAAGTCAGTAGTGTCCTCTTTGTCTCCCTGCTTCTAGTCTTCCCTGCTCCAACTCATTCCCCCAAACCTTATACCTGGATATTTTTTGGACACAAAAGTCTAATGTTCCTCCCTTGCTTTAAGTTCTTAATTGCTTTCACAGTGATTTCAGAATAAAATTTAAACTTCTTAACATATCATACAAATATTTCTCTGCTAATTTCTCCAGACTCCATTTTGCCAGACCTCCAATCTATAGAACAACTTGCAGCACCTCAAATTCTCAGCTTCTCTCCCACGCCTGTGACCCTCCTCATCCCTTTCCCTTTGGCTTGAACTTGACAGTGTCTGCCATCCTTTGTCCTCTTCTGGTACCAAATGTGAGTCTCCCTACTGTGCAGACACCTTTCCCGAGCCGTCCTATGGACACTATTTGACCCTTCTCTTACTCTCCCAAACATCCTCTGCAACAGTACTTGTCATGTTGAGGACTTGTTTACTTCTGATCCTTGGTGTCTGGCACAACTCCTGGGTTATTATATGTGATCGAGAAATGCTAACTGATGTAAAAACATGTATGTAGAAGTGAATAAAGGAATGTCTGTCTTATGTCAAAATAACACAGAAACTAGTAAGGGAACCAGTATGCAGGTTTTATACCCTTTATTTCCCCCCTTCTCTTATTCATTATGATTCTAAGAGTCTCATTTGGATTTTATTTTCAAATACTGAATCTGAACTATGAGATGCTTAACATCATAACAACATTGCACTATCACTTCTACAACAGTAAGCCTTTTGCCATTGCCACTTTCCCAAATTATGGTGATTGACATTCACTGTAATTCCTAAGAAATGGTCAGGCTGTCTTAGCTTTACAAAGTGGTTTTTGACAATCTCATTTTAGCAGCAATATGCTTAGAATGCTTATTTATTTGATAGATAGACTAATTTTGGATTTACTCAGAACAATCAACTAGAAATCATCCTAGGATAAAGGTGATGAATATGCTTGTGACATATGTCTTCTGTTATTATGTCAAATATCCAATAAATAGATACACTAACACACAGTAAACAGTATGATATGAAAACTACTTAGAATGAATTTATTTTTAAGCTTATTTTTATTTATTAAAACAACTTTTTAAAGAAACGGACAAATTCCTAGAAACATATAAACTACCAAAACTGAAACAGGAAAAAATAGAAAATTTGAACAAACCCATAACCAGTAAAGAAGTTGAATTAGTAATCAAAAATTTCCCAAAAAAACAGGAGCACAGGGCCAGATGGCTTTCCAGGGGAATTCTACCAAACATTTAAGGAAGAGTTAACATCTATTTTCTTGAAGCTGTTCCAAAAAATAGAAATGGAAGAAAAACTTCCAAACTCTTTCTATGAAGTTAGCATTACCTTGATTCCAAAACCAGACAAAGACCCCACTAAAAAGGAGAACTATCAACCAATTTCCCTGATGAACATGGATCCAAAAATCCTCAAAAAGACACTAGTCAACCAGATCCAACAATACATTAAAAAAAATTATTCACCACAACCAAGTGGGATTTATACCTGGAATGCAATGCTAGTTCAATATTCACAAATCAATGTGATTCGTCACATCAATAAAAGAAAGGAGAAGAAGCACATGATCCTCTCAATAGATGCAGAGAAAGCATTTGACAAAATAGAGCATCCATTCTTAATAAACACACTCAAGAAAGTAGGAATAGAAGAATCATACCTCATGATCATAAAAGCCATATATGAAAGACACAATGCTAATATCATCCTCAATGGGGAATAACTGAGAGCTTTCTCCCTAAAGTCAGGAACACAACAGAGATGTCCACTTTTGCCACTGTTATTCAACATAGTATGGGAAGTCTTAGCCTCAGCAATCAGACAACACAACGAAATAAAAGGCATCCAAATCAGCCAGGAGGAGGTCAAATTTTCACTCTTTCTAGATGACATGATTCTCTATATGGAAAACCCAAAATGATTCCACCAAAAAACTGCTAGAACCGATCCATGAATTCAGCAAAGTTCCAAGATATAAGACCATTGCACAGAAATCAGTTGCATTCTTATACACTAATAATGAAGCAACAGAAAGAGAAATCAAGGATCCCATTTACAATTGCACCCAAACCCATAAAATATGTAGGAATAAACATAACCAAAGATGTGAAAAATTTATACACTGAAACCTATAGAAAGCTTATGAAGGAAATTGAAGACACAAAAAGAGAAAAAAATTCCATGCCCTTGGATAGGAAGAACAAATATTGTTAAAATGTCAATACTACCCAAAGCAATTTACATATTCAATGCAATCCCTATCAAAATAACACCAGCATTCTTTACAGAGCTAGAACAAACAATCCTAAAATTTGTATGGAAACAGAAAAGACCCGAACTAGCCAAAGTAATTTTGGAAAAGAAAACCAAATCTGGAGGCATCACAATCCCAGACTTCAAACTATATTACAAAGCTGTAATCATTAAGATAGTATGGACTGGCATAAAAACAGAAGCTCAGATCAATGGAACAGAATAGAAAACCTAGAAATGGACCCACAAACATATGACCAACTAAACTTTGACAAAGCAGGAAAGAATATCCAATGGATAAAGATAGTCTCTTTAGCAAATTATGCTGGGAAAACTGGACAGTGATATGCAGAAAAATGAACCTGGAACACTTTCTTACACTACACACAAAAATAAACTCAAAATGGATGAAAGACCTAAACGTAAGACAGGAAGCCATCAAAATTCAAAAGGGGAAAGCAGACAAAAACCTCCCTTGAGCTTGGCCCTTTTAAGTTGTAAGAACAAGCAACTTCTTATTCAACACGTCTCCAGAGGCAAGGAAAACAAAAGCAAAAATGAACTACTGGGACCTCATTGAAATAAAAATTCTGCACAGAGAAGAAAACAATCAAAAAAAACCAAAAGGCAAGCAATGGAATGGGAGAAGACTTTTGCAAACGACATATCAGATAAATGGTTAGTATCCAAAATCTATAAAGAACTTCTCAAACTCAACACCCAAAAAACAAATGATCCATTGAAGAAATGGGCAAAAGACATCAGTAGATACTTTTCCCATGAAGACCACCAGATGGTTAAGAGACACATGAAAAAATGTTTAACATCACTCATAAACAAATTAAAACCATAACAAGATACCACCTCATACCCATCAGAATGGCTAAAATCAACAAGTCAGGCAGCAACAAATGCTGGTGAGGATGTGGAGAAGAAGATCTCTTTTGCACTGATGATGGGAATGCAAACTGGTGCAGCCACTCCGGAAAACAGTCTGGAGATTCCTCAAAAAATTAAAAACAGAACTACCCTATGACCCAGCAATTACACTACTAGGTATTTATCCAAGGGATACGGGTGTGTTGTTTCAAAGGAACACATGCACCCCAATGTTTATAGCAGCACAATCAACAATAGCCAAAGTATAGAAAGAGCCCAAACGTCCATTGACAGATGAATGGATGAGGAAGATGTGGCATATATATATATATATATAATGGAGTATTACTCAGTAATCAAAAATAATAAAATCTTGCCATTTGCAACTATGTGGATAGAACTAGAGGGTATCATGCTAAGTTAAATTAGTCAGTTGGAGAAAGACAAATATCAAATGACTTCACTCATATGAAGACTTTACGATATGAAACAGATGCACATAAGGGAAGGAAAGCAAAAATAATATAAAAACAGGGAGGGGGACAAAAACATGAGACTCTTAAATATGGAGAACAAACAGAGGCTTACTGGAAGGGTTGTGGGAAGGGGGATGGGCAAAATGAGTAAGGGGCATTAAGGAATCTACTCTTGAAATCATTGTTGCACTATATGCTAACAAACTTGGATGTAAACTTAAAAATAATTAAGAAAAAAAATTTAACATTTATTTATTTTTTGAGAGACAGCACAAGTGGGGGAGAGGCAGAGAGAGAAGACACAGAATCTGAAGCAGGCTCTAGCCTCTGAGCTGTCAGCACAGAGTTGATGAGGGCTCAAACTGATGAGCTATGAGATCATGACCTGAGCTGAAGTTGGACCCTAACTGGCTGAGCCACCCGGGCACCCCAAGTTTATTTTTATTTATTCTGGGACAGAGATAGAAAGCAAGTGGAGGAGGGGCAGAGAGAGAGGGAGACAGAATCCCAAGCAGGCCCCATGCAGTCAGCACAGAGCTTGATGCAGTGCTCAAACTTGTGAACTGTGAGATCATGACCTGAGCTGATACCAAGAGTTGGATGCTTAACGGACTCAGCCACCCAGGCGCCCCAGAAGGAAGGTTATTTTTATGTGTATAGAAAAATTATGGCTGACACTGCTACCTTTCACTGATATCTGTGTTTTCCTCTTCTTTACAAGTAAGAAGCTAAACTTTGTAGGTGGGCCTATGTGACTAAAAACCAGGTTCTGGCCACGGGAATGTGAGCTGACGTTGCAGGCTACTTCCAGCCCAGCCAATGGCATCTTCCCATTTGCAATCTTCTCTTTTTCCCCAACGCTGAGAACCTAGATTAGGGCAGGACCACAGGATAGAAAGAGTCTGGAATTCCTGAATGAAACAGAAGCCCTACAGTCAGCCACAATGGATTATAAAGTGATAAATTTTTATTTTGTTAAACTACTGAGATTTGGGTGTTCCTCTTTTATAGGTCCTAACACTACTTACCGTAAGTGATAAAAAAAAAAAACTGATTCAAAAAATGGGTGCTGCCATTAAAAAAAATCCCTAAAATATGTGACATCGATTTAATGGTCAGATGGTGGCAGCAAGGTAACACTGGGAGGCTGGAAAGTCTTATTAGGTCATCATAAACATTTGGTACAACTGTTCCTGTGATAACTTGCAAGGCAAAGTACTTGCTATTGAATGTACACTTGGGAGGACATGGTTGGAAAGAGGCAGGATGAAGATATATATTTTCAACAACTGATTGCCTTTACTAAGTAATCATACGAGAGAGAGGAGTTTAGATAAAAATAGGCTGATTTACAAGTAGAAATGAAAGGAAGTATAAAGAGAAGAATGGAAAAAGTTGTTTTTAGACCTCAAATAATAGAAAATAAGATTGAAAAGAAACCCCTCAATAACAAAATATCATTAAAACAACCTAAAGGCAAGTGCCAGATTAGCCTTCCTACCCAAGCACCACAGCCGTACGGTACCTGTCGTTATGTTAAAAGGGAAAAGCAAAGAAGTAAGTCATGCTTGAGGCGTGTATGAAAGAACATTGGTATGGTTGTCAGCACCTGGAAGAATTACTAACTCTTTGAGACTACTAAGTTTTAAGCTAGTTGACATACTTGATCTTACACCAGCAGAAAGCAGGATATGAAAGCTTTACAATGGCCAAGGAGGGCAGTCTACTTCACACCCATTTCAGACATGGCCGTAGAGGATAAAGAACTTCTAAGCCAGTGGAGACAGTTGTTACAGAGAACTATGTACAAGAAGATTCTCCCCAAATAGCTGAGCTCTACTCAAGGACCTTTCCTACCCTCCAATGAAGCAGCCTTAATAAAGCCTGTCCGTGTGGATTTCAGGATTGCTATGGGCAAGGAACTGCTATGTGTCTCCTATGCTCTTATTTTTGGTCATTAGCTGCTGGATGTGTATGGTGAAGTGGTAGGCAGATTTATATTTCAAAGGAAACACATTTGCAGTCAAATGCTCTACCACTGAGCTATACCCCCCTAAAACCTATTTAGACCTGACAAAGAATTTCCTTCTATTGAGAGATCCTGGGCTTGGAGTTGGATACAGTGATGATATGGGACTCTGGGCTGTTTCCCCTGGGGAAGGGTGAATGTCTTCTATGTGCAGGAAAAAGAGTGAACCAGATTATTTGGTGACCAGAAAGGTGGAATGCAACCAGGACTACTACTGCTTGGCTATATACATGTTTTTCTTCTTCAGCACATAACTGGGCCATAGCTCCCAGCCTCTGATAAAATTGAGAATGGCCAATGACCTGCATTCTGGTCAGATGACAATATGCCCAGAAGATGATGTATCAGTTCTAAGCCTGCAATATGAAAAACCTCCCATGTGTCACTCTTACTCTATTTTCTCTTCCATGGGATGAAGGGAAAAGACTTGAGGACTCAAAGGGGTAACAGGAGAAACTTAGTACATCTGACTCCCCTTGACGCTGTGACGTGCAGCTCAGCAACTTCTGCTAAGCTCTGAATGAAGGCATGTTAACCATCAAAGGATTTTGCTTACAGCTAAGATTTGCAAAACCCACTCTTTATCCAAAACCTTCCTCACCTAAGTAGCCAGAGCACTTGTCATCCCAATTCCTTCCAGACTGAGTAATGATCATAACTCAGGGGGTACTGAAACCATGCCCCCCGGGGTTAATGAGGTTGAAACTAGCAGAAAAGATAAAGTTTGTTTTTCAGAGAATTGTTTCTCCCTAATCAGCAATTGTGTCTTTTCAGACCCGACTAACAAATCCACTAGCTATCTCGGCAGAAGTCTGGACTCAAGATTAAGTGATATGATTCCAGCCTATGAATAAGCAAGATCCTGCATTCCTTACCGGAGATAAGGAGCCAAGACTCCAACCAGTTTATACTAGCTCTCGGAGCATGCCAGAAGACCCCTTCCCCCTGTCCTAAGATAACTTCCAGATATCAGGAGCTAAATTTTGACTCATTCTGATATTAAGTCTCTACCATAAAGTGAACATGAAATATCTTACCTGTATCTTTGCTCAATGCTCATGTTCCATCTATCCTCATAAATAGTCACAAGTTTCCCTGTCCTTTTCATCAGTATGTATATAATCTCAATCCCTATGATTGTAAAACTCTTGTTCTCTCCCAGCTTAGAAAGGAAGGAGGAGGCTTGCCCTCCTGTCTCTTCCTCTGGCTGCCTTTGGAATAAATCCTTTCCTTGCTACTACCTGAAGTCTCAGTGATTGGCTTTGCTGCACATTAGGCAGATGAACTTGGGTTTGATTGCAAAGAGAGTTAGTAACACTAGATGGGAAAAAAGGTCAGTGATTTAATAACTGTACATAGTAGTCTTAGGCCCCCCCTCCATCACTGACCCCTATTAGTCTATAATAAGAGCAAGATATAAGATTCTATTATGTTAAATTACTGATATATGCGGTTGATCTGTTAACAAATATAAAAATAAAGCCAAATCACACTATGGTTACATTGTTTGATACAAATAATTTTTTTCCTGCATGATTTAAGGCCCTTAAAGCAATGACTTAATTGATATTTAGTTCTTAAAAATACTCTTGAAATCTAATTTGCAAAATAGCAAGTGATCAATAGTTTATTCAAACAATGATTCTTTACAGAGTTAATACTAAAAATAGAATTCTAAGGACTTACACTGGTTATATTCTACTTTATCATTTTACTGGAATTTAATGATATTTAAATTTTTTAACTCTACTTATTTATTTTGAGAGAGACAAAGATACAGAAAGAGAGAGAGAGAGGAGATCAGAGAGAGAGAATCCTAAGCAGTTCCACCCAATCCCCCAACATGGGGCTCAGACTCACTAACCATGAGATCATGACCTGAGCCAAAACCAAGAGTCAGATGTTTAGCCAAATGAGTCACCCAGGAGTCCTAGTGACATTTAAAATGGTATTCACAGATATATTTTAGATAGATCATTTTTATTCTTTTAGCTGTTTCACCTATTTTAATTAATAACAATGTCAAAAATTCCAATTATGCTTGTTTGTCTTGCCATTCAGCAGTTGTTTTTCCTTCAAAACTGAGTGATGATGAAATAGTCTTATAGAAACATAAAGTCTTAGAATTTGAAGGGAACTGTCCAGTCTTTCCCTGAATACAAGAATCCCAGGTACAAATATGGCTGCTAACAGACGGTCATGCAGACGGAATATAGACGTAGTTACAATACTTTCAACTCAGCACTTCAAAATTTAGTATTTGTTGAACACATACATTGGGTGATGTAGTACTTTATTTTGGATAAATTATAAAATGTATGTTAGAAAGCTAATCTGCTTCCTCTGAATGTTTAGAGCTATAAGAGCTAGTCCTTGTTTCACAGATAGGCCTTCCAAGCATATTTGGAGTTGTGAATATATTTAGTCATTGTCACAATTATATCTCTGAGGTCATTAAAATAAAGATGTTATCAGCTAGTTTTATCAATTATTTTTCAATGAGAGAATTTTTAAAAGATATGCTCCCACAGGTCAATTAAAAAAAGAAGGATTTTTTTTTTCAAAGGACACGTTTAAAAAGAATGATTACAGGGGTGCCTGGGTGGCTCAGTCAGTTGAGTGTCTGAATCTTGATTTTGGCTCAGGTCAAAATCCCAGAGTCATGGGACTGAACCCTGCATTGGGCTCAGCACTGAATGTGAAGCTTAAGATTCTCTCTTTCAAAGCATGCTTTGTTTCTCTCCCCCACCTACATGCTTTCTGTCTAAAATAATAATAATAATAATAATAATAATAATAATAATAATAATAATAAAGGAGCACCTGGGTGGCTCAGTTGATTAAGCATCTGACTTCGGTTCACATCATGATCTCAAAATTGGTGAGTTCAAGTCCCGCATCAGGCTCTGTACTGACAGCTCAGAGCCTAGACCCTGCTTCAGATTCTGTGTTTCCCTTTCTCTTTCTCTATCTCTCTCTGACTCATGCTCTGTCTCTCTCTCTCTCTCTCAAAAATAAATAAATATTTTAAAAATTTAAAAATTTAAAAAAAGAAATTACAGTTACTTCCATGTGCCTAAATTATCAATTAAAGCTTTTCTTCAATTATCATATTATTTGATAAATCAATGATTATATAAATTTTATAAACAAGTAAAAAAGAGAAGCAAAGTAAAATATTAACACCTACAATGTAACTAAAATACTTGAGGAACAATGAAAAACCCTTCACCCCTTAGGCTAAAAACAGTTAATAAGTGTTTAATGTGACAAGTGACTTCAAAACTTGCAATTACCCTGCTAAGGCATGTCGTCACCAACCGAGAAAAAGATGGCAGAGACAGGGTACCAGTAGGTGTTGTGAATCCTTGTTCCTATCCTCAACACTGTATTACCTTCAGTTCTCTGGCAGGGTGTGGAAAAGTCCATGGCCTGCATTGACACGTTTAACAAAAACTGTAGAACCAACCCAAGTACATTTCCCCATGACGCACTCTTTCTTGCCTTCTGCCTTTCTGCCAAGCTTGCTATTTTTTCCATTTCCATTAAGACTTTACTTTTTAAAGTAAGACAGGCCTTTTTCTTATTAAAAGATTTATGCTATTTTGCAGAGTGAATGAATTCTCCAGTTGGTATACATTTCTGAAATACATTCATGCATTCAATAATATGTACTGGATGTCTATTATATACTAGGCACTGAGGATTTAACAGAGCAAAAACTAAGTCCCTACTCCTTAGGAGCTTTCATTCTAGTGGAGGTAAACTGCCAATAAAATGGAGGATAATATGTAATATGGTGATAGCTGCATGAAACAACATGAAGCCCTTGGTAAAGGGATGGTGGTCAGAGGGGCCTATTATTTTAGGTAGGATGCAGACAGAAAGCTTGCCTGTAAGGAAACATTTGAAAACAGACCTGAAGCAACGAGGAAGTGTTTCAGGCAAAGGAAGCACCAAATGCAGAGGCCCTGAAGAATTCTAGTGTGGCTAGAAGTGACCCAGAAAGTGAATGGGAGGAAATGAAATCAGAACTTGTTGAGACAATAGATCATGTGGGACTCTACAGATCCTTGGTAAGGACTTGGGGTTTTTCTTTAAGTGAGTTAATAAAGAAGAACAAATTAATAAATAGACTAAATATAAGATTGCCTTGTCTAATGGCAAAAGATCAGTCTTTATTAGAGAATACACCAACACTTGAAAATTTAAGACTAGCTGGGCCAAAATATTTTGACAAAGGCAACCTAAAGGTTAATAATGCATGCAAAATATATGTGAATTTTTATACTTCTCATCTTTGTGTCCACACTATATCCTTTAAAATTTAGATTTTAAACTATATATAACAAAATATAATTGAATATAAGTTATATTCGGAATCTGTTATGACTCCTATTGATGTCAATAGTATAATAACATCAAATGAAATTTGGCAACCAATATTCATCACTAGACTATCATATTTAACACAATGAGAATTCACTAAATGTTAATGGTTTGCTCAGCACATAATAAGACCATTATTATTAGAAGCTATTGGTAAATGTCTTCTCTCCTGGGGTAGGCAGAATTCTAAAATGTACCCCTGAAATTTCTCATCTCAGTCCCCAGACTGTGAATATTATGAGATGTCATATATGTGATCAAGCTGCTTATATGACAAAAGGGATTTTGTAGATGTAATTAAGGCTACTAATCAGTTGATTTTGAGTTCATCAAAAGGGATATTGGCAGGACAGACCCAATCTGATCTAATTTCTTTTAAAATCACAGTGTTTTCTCTCCTTGGTAGCACAGAAAATCATTTCCCTCTCAAAAAACCATAGGGCAAGAAGTAACTCTAAGCCAACATAACAATTCTGCCATTCTCAAAGTGTGGCTTCTGACTTTTGGTACAAGACAGCCACTCTTCTCTCCCTGCCCAGTTTTACTGAGATACAACTGTATAAATTTTAAGGTGTACATTATTTGGCATATACATGTATTATGAAATAATAATCACAGTAAGATTAGTTAACATATTCTATCACCTCACATAGTTAACTTTGTGTGTGTGGTGAATATATTTAAGATCTATTCTCGTAGCAAATTTCAAGCATACAATATTACTAACTATAAGTCACCATGCTGACATAGATTCCCAGAAATTATTTATTTTATAACTGGAAGTTTATACCCTTTGACCACCATCACCCATTTCCCCCATCCCAGACAACCACTTAACTACTACTATTTCTCAGATCAGTTTTTTCAGTTCCACATAGAAGTCAGATCACAGAGTATTCAAGACAGCCACTCTTGTTCTCTTCATCTTCCAGCTGGAAGGAAGGTGGAAGAGGGTTAGAAAAACAGTTGTGTATTTGTCTTAGGTGTGCAACCCAGACATTGCATTACCCAGAGTAGCACTTCTCACATCTCACTGGCCAGAACATAGAACTCAGCTGCAGGGAGGTTGGCAAATTCCAGCTGTTGCTATGAATCCTTTGGCCCGTCTCAAAAGAGAAGTTCTGTGATGAAACTTGGGGTGGGGGAATGGATGTTGGTGGCCAACTGGAAGTCTCTACCATAGTCCAACAGATGAACTTAGTACTGCGTTGTAAATACTACACTATGAATATTGTGTCAGAGAGCTGATTTATCAAAATTGTCCCCAATTAGTCCTAAAGCTATTTTCTAGATGCTCCACCTAGACCAAACAAACAAAAAAAATAATTCCTCTTTTACATAATAGTCTTCCAAATATTTGAATTAGGTTATCAACATCCCCCATAAGTTTCTAGGCTCAGTACTCTCTAGTCTCTCTCCTACTTTTCCCTATTTAACATTTCTAACTATCTTAAATGTTCTGGAATCATTTTCACTTGTCAAGGAATCCTTTAAAACATGGTCTTCCTCAAAGAACATAGTCCTCAGTGGAAGGCTTTTGGCTAGGAATGTGAGTTGGCAAAGAGGCCAAGGAGAATTTAAGGTAAAGAACTAAATCAGCTTGTGTTTGTAGGAACAAATGAACATGGTATGGTATGCTTTTAAGAAATCTATAAAAACCACACTTGCTAGAGTGGAAAAATTTTTGGAGAGGGGTAATTAAGAAGAGATATAATTGTTCAATAGTGCATACGGCATCAGTAAATGTAGAGTCTTGAAAGCCAGGTTACAAAATTTTGACATATTAAAATAAAGGAAGCAATGGAGGTACCCAGGTGAAATCTACAATTTAAACTATAAATATCTGCTTTTAAATGTGGATATCAAAAAAGTAAAACAATGGATATGCATGGCTGTTGAAAGCATCACCTTTTAAAGTTGATAGATGGCTTTTCTTTCAATTGTCCATAGGGTTATAGACGTAAATACAAAGAAATTTTCATAAAATATTTAATCTTACTTTAAAAATAAACATATCTTGTATTCAATATGAAAATAAGTTACTTAAACATATTATATAAGTATAAACAACACACTTATGAATATTTAATATAAAATATTTTTAATATTAAATACTGTCCTAACACTGACATTTTCTTTTAAACAAGAAGAGAGCACTTGCTGGGGCACCTGGGTGGCTCAGTCGGTTAAGCGTCTGGCTTCGGCTCAGGTCATGATCTCACAGTTCGTGGGTTTGAGCCCCGCGTCGGGCTCTGTGCTGACAGCTAGCTCAGAGCCTGGAGCCTGATTCAGATTCTGTATCTCCCTCTCTCCCTGACCCTCCCCTGTTCTCACTGTCTCTTTCTGTCTCTCAAAAATAAATAAAAAACATAAAAAAAAGAAGAAAGCACTTGCTAATAAATTTTATAACTGATAATTAAATCATATAGTGATAGTCTCTTACATCTTATTTAATATAAGTTCTGATGTAAATAAAATATCCATAGTATTTTAAGTATTATACAAAAAAGTCTATGTTACCATGTGATAAAACTAATTAAAATCTCTCAGGGAGATCATTATTCTCTGTTTATAAATCTCCATATCCTCCCAGTATCAGGGAGCAAATGCTCAAGAAAAGATGGTGACTGTGGTAAATTTACAAAAGCTATCATTTTTGAAGCTGGTGAGAATCTGTGCTACCAGGCACCAGAAAAGTGAATGAGTGGTGAGAAATGCAAAGTAAGACTACAATAAGATACAACCTCATTCCCATTGACTACTGTATCAAGCAAAACAAAACAAAAACAAAAAACCCAAAACAGAAAATAACAAATGTTGGTGAGAATGTATACAAATTACAGTTAGAATCTTTGTGTAATGTTGGAGGAAATGCAAAATGGTATAGCCACTGGGAAGAACAGTGCAGCATTTCCTCCAAACATTAAAAGTGGATCTAGCAATCTCATTTTGGGTTATATATCCAAGGAAATAAAATCACTATTCCAAACTGATAGCTTTCACACCTGTGTTCCTAACACCATTATTCATAGTAGCCAAGATGTGAAAACAGCCTAAGATCTGTTATTAGATGAATGGACAAAGAAAATGTGGTATATACATATAGTGGCATATTACTGAGACTTTAAAAAGAAGGCAATTGTTCCATTTGTAACCTAATGGATAGAAGCTTAATGGATGATCATTAAGCTAAGTGAAATTAGCTAGCTATAGAAAGACAAATACTGCTGATCTCACATATGTGAAATCTAAGAAAGTAAAAATCACCTAACAGAGAATAGAATGTTGATTAGCATGTGCTGGGGGTAGTGAGGCAAATGGGGAGATGTTGGTCAAAGGGTGTACACAAACTATCCGTTACAAGGTGAGAAAGTTCTGGATATCTAATGTGTGTCACGATGACTATAACATATGAGTATATTATACTATAAGTAATACATAATAATACCTTAATAATAATGTATTGTACACTTGAAATTTGCTGAGAAACTAGATTCTTACCAAAAAGGAAAAAAAAGGTAAATATGTAAGGATATGGCTATACTAATTAACATGATTGGGATAATCATTTTTAAATGTATGCATATGCAAAACATTACACTGTATACCTTAAACATATAAATTTTTGTCAATTACACTTTAGTGAGGCTGGAAAAAAATTATTTTATGGAAAACAAACAAATCATAGTGATCTTAGGAGGCTAATCCAATAAGCTAATCTGATCAAACAAACAAAAAATAGAGGGAAAGAGTGCATGAGTGGTAAATGTAGCCAAGTACCTTTTTTCGAGACTGAGCAATAGTTCCTCTCTCCTAGTAATGCAGGCCAGTAAAACAATAGACCATTTAATGGTAATATGTGATATTAACATCACAGTAATATTGATAATTTAATATGAATGCCATCCTAAATGGGACAAATGATTTGAAGCCCCAGTCATCAGTGGCTTCGGATTTTTGTTTTGTTTGAAATGCAATCTAACTTTTATTTTCTCTTAACATTTTTACACCTGCAGGGCGCCTGGGTGGCTCAGTTGGTTAGGCGAAGAACTCTTGGTCTCAGCTCAGGTCATGATCTCACAGTTCATGAGTCTGAGCCTCACATGGCGCTCTGCACTGACAGTGCAGAGCCTGCTTAGGATTCTTTCTCCCCCCACCTCCCCTGCTCTCTTTGCCCCTACTCTGTTTGTGCTCTCGCCCTCTCAATAAATAAACTTAAACAAAATTAAAAAAAATTTTTACACCTATAATGTCTCCTTGGAAGTGCAGTATGGAGATCAAAGGCCTCGCTCTAAGGACTGGTAACAATGCTACCATCATCAAAATATCACAGATTTACAAACTGTCCCAGTTATGAAGCTCTTTATTTTAAAAATAAATTTCAGGGGCGCCTGGGTGGCTCAGTTGGTTTAGCATCTGGCTTCAGCTCAGGTCATGATCTTAAGGTTCCTGGGTTCAAGCCCCACGTCGGGCTCTGTGCTGACAGCTAGCTCAGAGCCTGGAGTCTGCTTCAGATTCTGTCTCTCCCTCTCTCTCTGCCCCTCCTTGTGCTGTCTCTCTCGCTCTCACAAAAAATGAATAAACATTAAAAAATTTTTTAAATGAATTTTAAAATCTTTGTCATCAATTTATGATTGTGACAATCACTCCATACTGTTTACTTAACTCTCAAAACACGTGTTGAGCAAGTCTGACTTGATCTGGCTCTGTAGCCAGAATGAAATTTTAGAAGTATGAAAAATTAAAATGCTACATAAATGCGGGATGTGACTATCATTGTTATGTGGGGTTTTTTTCCTTGCATAGCTAGAAAGATAGTCTGCTTTTATTAATTTTTGCAACTCTTACCTAGCTATTTTTCTGTTTGCATGTTTGCATCAAAGTATCCATTTGGGTTTGCCTTAGCGGGGACCTCAGTCCCTTGACCATGATCTGTTTTTCTAAGAATATAATGTGGGTCTTTGTTTTTTCTTAACTAAGGAGTTATTTTTATTACAAAAGTTAACACATACTCTATGCTTACCAGGTGCCAGGTATTGTCCTTGTCATTTAAAAGTCTCAACTCACTAAATCCTCAAAATAACTTTACTCTATATTCTTATATTATTTTATACCATATAACCTATAATAATTGATAGTTGTCATTATCATGAGCACCACTGTCACCTATATCACTACCAACATGGATCTTTGGCAGGCTGTCACACTGCAGGACTCAGAGGCTTCCTAGCATGGACAATGTGCTGCGTGTTGTGCAGACGAGCTGCTCAGTAAATGCTCATGGATGTTAATTTTTAGCTCTCACGTACTTTGTGCTTTTCTGTGTCCCTTCTCACATACCCAGTGTTCTGAGTTCTTCTGACTTATGTTGAAGATCAACATTGCCAAAGGCATTACTTAGAGAGTTTCAAAAGGGCATGCAAGTGGAAAATAGAATCTGTCTTAGGTGGGAACCAGGAATAATATTTCAGAGGCAAAATAGCACAACAGAAGTCTTTTAATGATGGAATAATTTAGGGTATGCCTTGGGACTTCCTTGGGATAGTCACCAGAACCACCTGCACAAGCTGAACAAATGAACTTAATGTGGATGCATAGAAAACAATAGCTGCAGTCTGTTATTGTGTTTAGGAGGTAGTGTGATATTTTCGATAAGTCAAATGCATGATTCCACGAAAGCCCAAAAGCTTTCACTGTTAAATATACGATTCCTTGGAGACCTTAATGCTGAGTATGGTTTTACACAGGGAGTTTAATGAGCTTACCTAACCATTTACCTAAGCCTTTCCCATTTAACTACATTCTCAGTATGAAAGTATATAAAAATTATGAAGTCCAAATAACTTGATTTTCTCTTTGCTACTGTCAGGGACATTGATCCTGTTTGTGACAGACACTGTACACTGTGACTAGGCTCTGCAGAAGCCAAAGAATGACATTCAAATTTCAGCAATATTGTCCTCCTCAGCTAGTGCTGTGTGTTTATATTTCAGTTTACTTATTTTCTTTAAAGTTGTTTCACTAAAAATTTATTAAAGTAGTTTCTTCCAAGATAAAGCAAATCTACTTTTCATGGATACTAAAAGCACTGAAGATTTATATTAATATTTATTCTTGAGATAGAGCTTTTAAAAATACCTTTATGTTAACAGATATTGAGGTCTTGAGCTGATTTACAAGTCTTCACAGAATAGCAATGTATCTTTTCTGAGTCATTTCAATCCTCCCTAACCTCTCCATTTCCATTTAGAAATATGACAGTTGATTTCTATTGTATTCAAATGATTGCTATCTCAAGAATTAATGAATATATTTTCCAAATGCTAATGTTTTAGTAAAATGAAAGTGTTCTTTTGCTCTTAAGCAATTTTGTGCATTGGATGGTGAAAAAAGATTTTGGGAGGTAGATTTATTTTATTTTATTTTTAATTTTAGAGAGAGAGAGTGTTTGAGCAGAGGAGAGGGGAAGAAGGAGAGAGAGAGTCTTAAGCAGGCTCCATGCTCAGCCTAGGGCTGAGCTCACCACCTCAGGGCTCAAACTCACAACCCTGAGATCATGACCTGAGCCGAAATCAAGAGTCAGAAGCTCAACAGACTGAGCCACCTAGGTCCTCCTGAAAGTAGGTGTTTTGCTTTTTGGTTGTTGTTTTTGTTGTTGTTTATTTATTTATTTTGAGAGAGAGAGAAAGCATGAGCAGGGGAGGGACAGAGAGAGCAGATCCCAAGCAGCCTCCGTGCTGTCAGCATAGAGCCTACTTCATGCAAGGCTCAGATTCACGTACAGTGCAATCAGGACCTGAGCAGAAATCAAGTCAGAAGCTTAACAGATTGAGCCATCCACATGACCATGGGGTAGGTTTCTGAAAACAACTTGGCATCTTGACATGTTCATTTATTTGCTTCTCTACCTTCTAACTTCATTAAGGGAAACTAAGACTTGAAAAAATCCAATGGCTCAAAGAGTGTTTCTTTTAGTAGTATTTTCCAGAAGAGCTAAAACACACTGGACAATTTGACTGGAAAGAAAAAGATTCCTTTTGTCTCTTTAACTTAGATCTGTATTAGTTTTCTATTACTGTGTAATAAATTCCATAAACATAGTGACTTAAACCACACACATATGTTATCTCAAAGCTTCTGCAGGTCAGGTTGGGCTTGACTGGGAACTCTGCTCAGGGTCTCACAAGGCTGCCGTCGAGGTGTCAGCCCAGCTGAGTTCTCTTCTGGACCTTGAAACCTTAGGCTATAGAATTCAGTTCCTTGCAGCTGTAGGCATGAAGCCCTGGCTCTTGGAGATCATTGCTCTCCATTGTTTGTTCCTAACAGAGCTGTTTGCTTCTTCAAGGTCAGCAAGAGGATCTCATTATCTCAAGGAGGCCTCCAGTTCCTTTCAAAGGACTCACCTGGTTAGGTCAGCTCATCAAAGGTCATATTCCTTTGATTAACTTAAAATCAACTTATTAGAAACATTTACTAACTTTGCAAAAATCCCTTTAACTTCTGCCATATAACATAATATACTATAATTACAGGAGTGATAGCTCATCATACTCAAAGATTCCACTCATACTAAAGGGGAGAGAATACAAGGACACGAATTGTTATGGGCCAACTTAAAATTTTGTTTACACCACACGTATTGAATACAGTTTTATTGAACCAGTTTCTCACATCCTGTCTGCCAGACCTCATCACAGGCTCTACAGCTAGAGGCCCAAGGCACAGATAAATTACAGAATTACCAACTCTGAGGCCCTCATTGGCATGACCCAGGTCACCTTTTCTAGGGCCTTCTCCTATTATCCTTCTTACCAATTATGCTGGACTTCTTCAAAGCAGTGTGTGAAATGCTTTGTCTTCACAAGGCCATACACTGAATCCTACCATCTACACCAAAGCATACACCTAATTGTACAACAAAGCATAGGAAGAAATAGCCTCATCAATGTATCATAAGTTTGAAATCTCTGAATTGATAGCATGCATACTATTAAGTAATGGTAAATCTAAAATGTTCATACTTTTGCTAAAAAAATTTTAAGAACAATTCCTTATTTTCTTATAAAAAATGAAATGTTACCTTGTTCAGTTTTTTCTATTGCTGATCTCTACATCAGTGTATTTCAAAAGTAAAAGTTACCACTTGAGAGGTGCTGTCCTTCCACTCCACTGATTTTTTGGTACGTGTGATGGAGTAAAATGAAAACCTACTGACTTCCTCTATGACATATATTATTCATAACAGTAAAGAACATCTTTGTTTCTCAATGTCATTGAATCACAATAGTGAAACTGAAATCAGTAAACCATTTTAAATACTCTGAAGTATAGATTTTTTCTCTAGCTTTATTTTTCTTGTCATCTTGAAAACTGATAATGATTCCTTTCCAGGATTCTGTTTTAATGAACTCAGAGTTCAGTTCCAAAATTATTAAGGAAATAGGAGTATAATATGTCAGGACAAAATGCAAGCTTTGTGCTTTTAAAGGTTAGGGGGGAAAAGTACAAGAAATCTCCTCAGCATCACGAAAGCAATTGCCTTTTTCAATTCTTTGCAAGAACACTGTCTTTCTCACCCTGTGAGGCAGAGTGGCCTCTGGTGTTGGAATAAATATTTCAAAGACATAAAATAAGTAGACTGTTAAGTCTATAAGTTGAATAAAAACAGAGAAATCCACAAAAGACAAAAACTTTGGTGCTGAGTGCCAGAACCATTGAGAATATATAATACTAACTAAAAATAATGGGAAAAAGAGCCCTTGCAACTCTCATTCAGAAATATTCACTAATTTATGGGACGCCTGGGTGGCTAAGTTGGTTAAGCATCCTACTCTTGATTTTGGTTCAGGTCATGATCCCAGGGTCATGAGATCAAGTCCTGCATCTGGTTCCACAGTGACAGCACAGAGCCTGCTTGGGACTCTCTCTCCCTCTCTCTGTCCTTCCTGTGCTCTTTCTCTTTCTCAAGATAAATAAACTTTAAAAAACACAAAATATTCACTAATTTAACCAGCAACACTTCAGTTAATACCATGCTAATAATAATAATGTTGGTGATGATGATGGAAATACAGACGTAACCCGTTTTATTGCACTTTGCAGATACTGCGTGTTTCATGAATTGAAGGTTTCTGGCAACCCTGCATCGAGCAAGTCCATTGGTGCCATTTTTTCCAACAGCATAAGCTCACTTCATGTCTCTGTGTCATATTTGGTAACTTTTACAATATTTCAAAAATTTTTCATTATTACTATATTTATAGTTATGGTGAACTGTGATCAGTGATCTTTGACATTATTATTGTAATTGTTCTGGGGGCCCCATGAACTGTGCCTATGTTAGAAAGCAAACTTAAATGATGTTGTGTGTGTTCTGACTGTTCCACTGCCTGGCGCTCTCCCCACCTCTCCTCAGGCCACTCCTCAGGCCTCCCTAATCCCTGAGACACAACAATATTGAAATTAGGCCAATTAATCACCCTACAATGGCCTGTAAGTGTTCAAGTGAAAGGAAGAGTTTCATGTCTCTCACTTTAAACCAAAAGCTAGAAATGATTAAGCTTAGTGAGGAAGGGAAGTTGAAAGGTGACACAAGCCAAAAGCTAAGCCCCTTATGCCAAACAGCCAAGTTGTAAATGCAAAGGAAAAGTTCTTGGAAAGTAAACGTGTCACTCCAGTGAACACATAAACGATACGATATTGCTGATATAGAGAAAATTTTAGTATTCTGGATGGAAGATCAAACCAGCTATAGCATTCCCTTTAGCCAAAGGCAAATACAGGGTAAGGCCATAACCCTCTTCAAGTCTATCAAGGTTGAGCAGTGGGGAAGCTGTAGAAGACACGTTTGATGTGTGTAGAGGTTGATTCATGAGATTTAAGTGAGAGAAATCATCTCTATAACATACAAGTACAAGGTGAAGCAGTAAGTGCTGAGGTAGAAGCTACAGCAAATTGCCCAGAAGATCTAGGTAAGATAACTCATAAAGATGGCTATTGTTTAGTAAGGCTAAACAATTTTCCTTAGATAAAACAGTCTTATATCAGAAGAAGATGCCATCTAGGACTTTTATAGCTAGAGAGAAGAAGTCAATCCCTTGCTTCAAAGTTTCAAAGGATGAGGCATGCAATTTTTGATCTTGGGGTCATGAGTTGGAGCCCCAAGTTGGGTGTAGAGATTACATAAATAAATAAACTTCAAAAAATGTTTCAAAGGACAGGCTGACTCTCTTATAGGGCCAGTGAAGCTGGTGATTTTAAGCAGAAGACAACGCTCATTTACTATTCTGAAAATTGTAGGGCTCTTAAGAATTATGCTACATCTATTCTGCATGTGCTCTATAAGTGGAACAACAAAACCTGAAAGACGGCATGTCTGTTTACATAGCACAGTTTGCTGAATATTGTAAACCCACTATTTGGACCTTCTACCCAGAAAAAAAAAAAATTCCTTTCCAGCACAGGAATACTAAGGATTCCTTGTGTTTCTGACCCTGCTCTTTAAGAGCAGCTCTGACTGACAAACTGTTAGATGCTTCTACAGCATCTTGCCATCTGGCATTAGGCCCAGGAGAAGTGAAACAGGCTTCAAGGCCTGAGTGAGACTGGAGGGGTAGTTTGTGACCTAGGGCTTGCAAAGGGAAGGCCAGAATGGCTTCACAGGTTTCCAAAGAATGATTCAGGTATGAGGAATTCTGTGGTCTTGGTTTTGTATTTGAGGAGTTCCATGTGGTTATCTGCTGTCACTGAAGAGTGATCAAAACCCCCAGAAAGAAACCCTAGGGTGAGCAAACACTCACTGATGCCTGTTGGATGAACTATGTTTTGCCGTAGGAGGTTGCTTTACATATGGTTTGTGACCATAGTTTCATTTACCAATCAGTTAAAATTCCATATGGTGTTAAAAAGAAAAAAATAAAGTCAAACTGGAGCCATTTCCCCCCTCAAACTGCAAACCAATACTTAGTTTCAATCTACTCCAGGAACATGACCTACGAAAGTCAATCTGAAATTTCCTGATCAGCACTAGTGTGGTTAGCCTCATGATAAAAAGCCTGCTGTTCCCTTTCCCCCCAAAGAGGTCCTGGCTGAAATAATCTTTTCTTTTCTTTTGCTAGTAACTTCTTGAACCAGCCTCCTTCCTATAAAAATTTTCTATTTTAGGGGCACCTGGGTAGCTTAGTCAGTTAAGCATCTGACTTTTGATTTAGGCTTAGGTCATGATCTTACCATTTGTGAGTTCAAGTCCTGTGTCGGGCTCCGTGCTGACAGTGCGGAGCCTGCTTGGGATTCTCTCTCTCTCTTCCTCCCCAACCCTCTCTCTCTCCCCCTCCCTCTCTCTCACTCCCTCCCCATACCCCAACCCCTCTCACTCTCAGGCTCTCTCTCTCAAAATAAGTATGTAAACTTGATTAAAAAATTTTTAATGTTTATTTATTTTTAAGAGAGAGAGAGGAACAAGAGTGCAAGTGTGGGCGGGGCATAGAGAGAGAGTTAGACACGGAATCTGAAGCAGGCTCCAGGCTTCCGTTTCTCAGCAAAGAGCCTGACACAGGGCTTGAACCCATGAACTGTGAGATCATGACCTGAGCTGAAGCTGAATGCTTAACCAACTGAGCCACGCAGGTGCCACTAAACTTTAAAAAAATAATTAAAAATCTATTTTATACAACTCCTCAGAGAACCTAGAAAGAATGGTGCCTGACTTAAGAAGTGTTTAATAAAACTAATTATATCTTCAAATTTAATTGGTTGATGTTCCTTTTTAACAACAGTAATTGGTAGGATAGTTTTTTGTTTATGAATGTAATTGTGTGTGTCCATGTGTGTATGTGTATGTGGCCAGTGAGATTCTTAGCACATTTATAGAGCAGCTCTGAAACTTTAAAATGCATCAGAATCACCTAGTTTTCTTAAAACACAGATTGACGAGCCCATGCCCAGAGTTTATGATTCAGTAGGTATACAGGGTGGAGCTCAAGTATTTGCAAGTTCCGAAGTGATTGCAATGCTGCTCTTCTGGGGACCAAATTTTGAGAATCACTGATCTATAGCCACACCTGCCCATTTTTTAAGGACATCTCTAAAAATTAAGAGTGGTTGTGTGCATTATAAAAACATCAAATTAAATAAGTCTACTTGAAAAAAGAATAGATAAAAAAGAATCTGATTGCTAATTTCACAAGACCTTGCAAAAGAAAGGTACACCTTCCATGCAGAGAGTGAATTAAAGAAATAGTTCTGATTTTAAAAAGAGAGAGCAATTGAGCAAGATATCTTTATCCCAAGGGCAAAAGAGCTATCCCTAAACTTTTTTAACACATTTTTTTTTGGACAAGGTACCTTTGCCTACCTCTAGAGGAAAATCAGCAAAATTGTATAGTCAATATCTCAAATTTAATAGAGCTTATATTTTGATTGGTTTTGAGAATAATAAGTGCACATAAATTTAGAATAAGGAGTCTCAAACTTCCCCTCACGACATAAATGGAAGAAAACAAGTGCTCCAAAAGAATGCCAGAGTTTTAGTTAATGAATGTTTGGGTTGCTAAGATAAGGTAAAGAACAAAAAATATGCTAATGCCACAGCCTTAAGAAAACTTTTTGTCTTCTAAGATTTTAAACCAAGAGTTAAAGATAGTATTACTTGGTAAATAAATACTAAGTAATTATAAAAAGTTCCTTAAGATGACGTAATTAAGTACTCTTAATGTGCTTGATCACCAAAAAATATTTGAACAATTAAATTGTTAAATTTGGTTAAAAAGACTGCTAAATGTGTTCTCTTTGCCTATACATAGATAAATATATAACAACATTTAGTTTGTGTAAATTAGATTTATTTTATAATAGGAGGTCTAATTAACTGGAAAATTTGTATACCTGTCTTACAGAATAGGTAGGTTATTAGTAAAACTTAAGACTGTGTGGATAAAAATATGTATGCAATTAAAATTAATTAGAATAAGTGCTATCTTTATTTTTAAAAATATGGGTATTTTTGAGGCGCCTGGGTGGCTCAGTTGTTTAAGTGTCGGCTTTGGCTCAGGTCATGATCTCATGGTTCGTGGGTTCGAGCCCTATGTCAGGCTCTGTGCTGACAGCTAGCTCAGAGCCTGGAGCCTGCTTTGGATTCTGTATCTCCCTCTCTCTGACCCCCCCTTGCTCCCGCTGTATCTCTCTGTCTCTCAAAAATAAATAAAAAACATTAAAAATATATATGGATATTTTTGTTCTTGTATTCTTTAAATTCATTTTGCCTCTGCAAATTTTTAAGGGCTACCTTCTATTCCCACTCATTTACTAGTTATTCATGACAAATTTGACATGCCTCCTTACATCAACAATTCTGTAGCTCACACCCGCTCCCCTGCTGAGGAATCCAAACTCAGTGTGTAGAAAATGTCTAAATCCTCCACTCCTGACTCCTACGTTGTTGTCCAGTATTTTCATTTAGTCCTTTGAAATTCACACAAATTAGACATTACAACAATTTTTCTTCATGTAAATGATGTTACCTGACAGTTTACCAATTCCTGTGCATATTGTTACTCACTGGATCTCACATCTTTGTTCTGAGATTCTTCTTCATGAAATCAGTTTTCAAAGTTCCTTTTGGCAAAGCTCTTCCCTGGCAAATTCTCTCAGGTACTAATCTCCACATAGTTTTTTGTTCTGCCTTCAATCATGGAAGATTATCTTGCCAGGTAGATAACTTGAAGTGGACAATTATTTTCTAATTCCAGGTTGATAGGTTTTTTTCAGCACCTCAATTTATCAATATTTATTAATTTCTACATTTTTCTAACCCAACTTGTGAAATCTTTCATCAGTCAAATCGTTATTCATTTGTAGGGTTTTTTTTCTCTTAAGCTGCTTTTAAAATATTTTCTCCTGTGTGATCTGGATTTTCACCATAATGTAAAAAAGATCTAGAATTCTCTTATTTATCAAGCTTGCTATAAGTCACATTTTAGGTATTTAGGGATTTGCATCTTTTGTCAGAATTGGAAAATTCATCCATTAACTCAGCAACTATTTCCTCTATTGTCATGGAAATTCACAAATTAGATTTATTATTCTTATTTCATGTCTCTCAATTCCACTTACAGCATTTCCATTTCCTTGTTTTCTGTTATGTATTGATTGATTGATTGAAGTATAATGAACATACAAGGTTACAGTAGTTTCCAGCTCACAATACATTGATAGAACAATTCTATACATTGCTTAGTGCTCATCAAAAGCGTAGTTGCCACCTGTCATCAAACAACATTACTATAATATTATTGACAAAATTCCCTATGCTGCTCTTTTCACCTCCATGGCTTATTTATTTTATAACTGGAAGTTGGTACTTCTTCAGTACTGAACTTCTCCTGCACACCTCCCCTCTGAGCACCACCAGTTTGTTCTCTGCACTTCAGAGTCCATTTGTTTCTTTGTTTGGTCTATTAGATTCTACATATATATGTGAAATTATATGGCATCTGTCTGAATCAGCATAATACCCTGTAGGTATAATAATACCCTCTAGTATAACACCCTCTGAGTTGCCAGCACAGAACCCAACGTGAGGCTTGAATTTCACAAATTGTGGATCATGACCTGAGCTGAAGTTGGTCGCTCAAACGACTGAGCCACCGAGGTGCCCCAAGATCTCATTGGTTTTTATGGCTGAGTAGTATTCCACAATGTCTATATATTGTATACACACACACACAAACTCACACACACACACACATACTGAATCATATATACACACACCACATCTTTATTCACTCATCTATATATGGACATGGGTTGCTTCCGTATCTTGGCTATTATAAATAATGCTTCAATAAATATAGTGGTGCATATATGTTTTCTAATTAAATGTTTTTATTCTCTTTTTAAAATTTTTTTAAATGATTATTTTTGAGAGAGAGGGAGAGAGTGAAGTAGCACAAGCTAGAGAGGGGCAGAGAGAGAGGGAGACAGAGGATCCAAAGTAGGTTCTGTGCTGAGAGCAGAGAACACAATGCAGGGCTCGAACCCACAAACTGTGAGATCATGACTTGAGCCAAAGTCAGACGCTTAACTGACTGAGCCACCCAGGCACTTGAAATGTTTTTGTTTTCTTCAAGTAAATACCCAGTAGTGGAATTACTAGGTCATATGGTATTTCTATTCTTCATATTTTTGTATATGTGCTGCTGAAGCGAGTACTATTCTTCATATTTTTGGAAAACTTCATACTATTTTCCCACAGTGGCTGTACCAATTTATGTTCCTACCAATAGTATACAAGTGTTTATTCTTCTCTACATTCCTGCCAACACTTATTTCTTATCTTTTTGATTCTAGCCATTCTGACAGGTGTGAGGTGATATCTCACTGTGGTTTTGATTTGCATTTCCCTGATGATTAAAATATGGTTGTTTCAACCTTCAGACAATGCTGCATGAATTCCATTTGGATTCTTCTTTGAATAAAATTTTAGGTTCTGATAAGTTTTTAGTATCATTGATAGCTGTATGGTTTTATATATTTGAACCAAATTAAAATGGAGATAGAGCAAAGATACTTGATCTCCATGGAGTAGAGCTTTTGGTTTCAAGTAGAATTTAATTTTTAGAAAAGTTTTAGTTCCACAACAAAATTGTCTGGGAAATACAGAGAGTCCTCTATACTCTTTGCCCTCCGTGCATGCATAGCCTTCCTCACCATCAGCATCCTGACTACAGTGCTGCATTTGTACCAATGAACCTACATTATCCCTCAAAGCCCATAGTTTACATTAGGGTCACTAACTTTTTATTTACATAGTTTGTCAACATGTAAATATATTTGGAATGTAAATAGCATTCAAATTACCAGGATAAAATCAATGTAGTAAAAACAGTGCCTTAGGCTTTATATTAATTAAATTCAATCTTTAAAATGTATCACCTATCATTTCATTTTATGTATATATAATTAAAATGCATGTATACTGAAGTAATTTGAAATTATTTTTTACCGATACCAGATCAGTTATTGCCAGAAGTATAGGGAGAAAATTAACCACAAGAGATCATAAGGCAACTTTCTGATGTGATTAAAATATTCTATATTTTTAATTCGGTACTAGTTATGGCTGTATTTTCCCATCAAACTCATCAAACTGTAAGTACTACTCTATGTAAATTATGTCTCAATAAACTTAAGTTGAAAGAAATTTTTTTTTAAGAGTATGTATTTTTTTTATCCAACTGGGTAGTTTTTTTTTTAATGTTTTATTTATTTTTGATACAGAGAGAGACAGAGCATGAGAGGGGGAGGGGCAGAGAGAGAGGGAGACACAGAATCGGAAGCAGGCTCCAGGCTCTGAGCTAGCTGTCAGCACAGAGCCTGATGCGGGGCTCGAACCCACGAGCGTGAGATCTGACCTGAGCCGAAGCCGGAGGCTTAACCGACTGAGCCACCCAGGCGCCCTGAAAGAAATTTTTTAAATACGATTACTTTTTTAAAGAACTTTGTGTAACAGAGGACTGGTAATTCAGAAAGAAAAAATGGTCACTGAGTATAAAGTGTGTTCTGAACATAAGGTAGTAAAAAATAATTTGCTTTCTGCAGAGAAGGAAGGTTTTGCCTCACCCGGACTGAACACATACTCTCAAAAAGTGTCTTTTTTTTTTTTTACTGTGCTTCTGAGTGTTTTATGACCATAGTCAATTATTTTAAAAAATAAGCAGACAGAAAGACTAGTGAGGGATTGTCATGTCTAGACAAACCAGAACGCTAAACCACGTGTTGTTTTACTTCTGTTTTGGTTGCTGTAAAGCGCTGTTACTGTGGTTAATAACACAGGCAAAGCTGCACCTACTCCTCAATCTTTCTGAGTACTTGTGCGCCTTTCTGAAAATTCTTGGATCATGTGGTCCTGCAAGGTCAGCCCTAAATTCAGACTCATAAAACTGACAAGTTGTTTTTATATCCAAACCAATTTTGGTGCTTCCTCAACAGCTCTAAGGTAGCACCAAAGGCTTGAATCACCCACCCAGAAACCCTGTCTGTGGCCGTTAAGAACGAGGAGGGACCCCTGCCTGATACGATGAGGCACAACTAGAATATCCTGCATTCTCTTAATTTTCTCACTGCGTGCTCCGTTGCGGGGAAACCCTTTTTTTCTTCTCTAGAACATGACTTTCAGTTGTTTATTTTCCTGGTAAACAGAATAGATAGTATGTCTAAGCAGCACGTGGTCCAAATGATCCCTCTAGTTGGTAAATTTCATCTGGCCTGGGAGAAGTGGAAACACATCTATGAAGCCATATCTTTTGGCTTCCCGGAGTGCAATGATTCTTGGAACGGGGCAGGCCCATTAAAGTTATGTCTATGATGTAGCTATGAGGGGTACTGCGCCTGTGAGAAATGAGGCCTTTATACCAGTGTGGTCCTCCCGCCTGCTCAGGGTGATCTTGCCTTTTTCCATCAGCATTGTATTACCCGGAGAGCCAAAGAAGACAACTCCCACCTGACTGTGGGGGTTGCTGCTTGGACTTTAACAAGAGAGAGAGCTGATGCTATCCTGCTGTTGAGTTGTGGTTCCTGCCCTGTATCTTCCTGAAGGGCTATCAGGTATGGCCCTGGATCATCTTGTAAGGCTGACACGCAGTTCAACCTAAGGGTCATAGAGCACATGGGATATTGTTTTCTGAGATGAGTAAAGTTTTTGAAACAAGAAAACTCAACTTACCCAAGATCAATTCTGTATACAGTATTATTCTTTGATATGCCATTACATGCCCTTTTGGAATAAGGGAGGCAGGCTCCTAGTCATGCATGTGACAGTGGCTGTCAATAAATTTATTTCTGAAAAGGTCTTATTTGTAGTTTTAAAATATCTTTAGCAATTGGATATGATTTTGGTGCACACATTAATGTACTGAATGTAAGGCATTGGAGATTTGCCAATGTCTTCTTTGTCCATAATACATTTTCCCTTCAGGGTAATTATCACCTAAATTATAATTATGCCTAATTGCTTATGTAATCATTTCTAGTAGGGGATTCTACTGTCTTCTCTACTGATGTGATTGGTTTCTATAATAAAATTATCAGAAGCATTCAGTATATCCTCAACAAGTGGTCTTTTCTCCACCCATATTTGCCTGAAGGTCCCTACTGTAAGCTAAAGACTAATTTGTCTTCTGGAAAAATTACAAAGACTCAGATATTGGTGGAAAAGACTACTGAGGCTGCTAAGAGTAAGTTCACAGGTGCAGGTTTCTAAATGTAAGCTGAGAATGCCACGTGAGTAAATACCCAGTCAATTGTTCCAGGAGAATTAAAAGATAGGATTCCAGAACTAATTTGCTCCAAAGACAAATGATTTTATGAAAGTAAACTGCTAACCCAAGATCAGCAGAAGAAATAGGACTTTGTGAAAGTGAACAGACAGTGCTTTAAATACTAGTATTCTTTTAATGGTTTATTTTATAATAAGCACATGATAAACCTCCTTTAGTCGGCTCACCCCCAGATTTAGAAGATTAAATTAGTGCTAATTAGAATGAATGCCCTCTCTCAAAGTAATCTTAATCAATGGTCTATAACCTTGTAAGGTTTGGCTACACCAAACAGTTGTACCAAAAATATAAACTCACTCTTAATTGGGATACTGTGCCAACTGACATTTCAAAATTTGCAGAAAGGATAATTTTGTATACTTGATATTATCCAATTTCAGGGAATGTATAACTAAATTCCTGAGAATATTTCTTTCCATTGGGCACAATACATCAAAATTCAGAAACACATAAAATTTCCATTATGTATATACCAAGAAGGAACATAATCTTTAGAAGTTTAAATACAGTAAACTATAAATATAAGCTAATTAACCTCCAGTGAATTAAAGACAATGTCTAATAAATGGAGCTCAGAGACACACTTAGAAAATGAGTTAAGCTTAAAACCATCCTTTGTTAACAGATGCTGAATTAAATTATATTATTTTAAATCAAATCATCTAAAACAAATCAAATCACATTTCCAAAAAATCCACCACTGGCAAAGTCTATGCAGATCCTGAAGGAAATGTGATGCATATTAATTGGCCTTGTTGATAAACTACTGAGAACAATGTCAGATATAATACACAGTGCCTTTCCTGGGTCCTTTTACTTTTCATGGCCCTGCAGTTATTTGCAAAGATTCAATAAAAGTTGATCCTTCTTCTCTAAGTACACTAAAACCCTGGATTGCAAGTAACTTGTTCTGTGAGTGTTCTACAAGATGAGCAAAGATTTCTAATAAATTTTCATTTGATAAACGAGCAATATCTTGCAATAGGTGATGTACATGAAACCAAATGTCACATGATCACAACTGAGCCAATGGTTCTTCTCTCTCTCTCACTGTGGAGTTGTGGGTGGTGGTCTAAGATGCTTGGTCTCATGCCATGGTGTATGACAGATATCATTTTTCAGATCATTGGAAGGTGCCCACAACTGGCACTTGTGTATTTTTTGTCACTTCAAAACATCTTTGGACAGTCTTTTGCTTTTCCATACAAGAGTAAGCTTAGGAACACTTTGCTTCATTCTAGGTTATTAGATAGGTTCCTTGTTAAAGTTGCATGAAAAGAAAGATTTCTTTGAGCCAATGGACAGCAGTGATTCTGTTAGTGAAAGTCATCCTAACAATAACCCTCCTCTCTCTTGTCTCCTTCACACAAGGCACGAAGGTTAAGTGCAGGTTAATTCATTTTTCTTATAATTTGTATTTTCTTTAATATTTTGTATTATATTACAGTGTTGTAATCCTTTCTACATCAATATTTTTGGGTGGTGAAACAAATCATCTAAGTTTCCATTATTTCTTATGGGGAAATTCATTTTGATATATAAGTGCTTTACATTACAAGCATATTTCCAGAACAAACTATGCTCAAAAAGCAAGGTTTTATTGTATAATTAAGCAAGGACACCTGGGTGGCTTAGGCGGTTAAACATCTGACTCTTGATTTCAGCTCAGGTCAAGAATTCAATGGTTCATGAGTCTGAGCCTCACAAAGGGTTCTGTACTGAAAGCACTGAGCCTGATTGGGATTCTCTCTCTCCCTCTCTCTCTCTGACCCTCCTGCTTGTGCACTCTTTCTCTCTTTCAAAATAAATACATAAATTTAAAATAAATAAATGTATAAATACATGGTAATTAAGCAAAGTAAATCTGTAACCATAACAATATAAGAAATAGCACATTTGAAAGTAAGTATTATTTAGTTAGGTGTGATGTGACTGCATTTCATATATGGAAACATCATCTTCAGAGTTTTTTTAAAGTGTAGTAGTTTCTGTGTGGCTTAAAGAGTTTCAGGTTTTCATTTGGTAAAGAATGTCCCTTCTTGAGAATTTTGGAGAAAGGAATATCCTGGTGTATGTAGTACTGCAGACAGCCTGGAGAAGAGCCACTGAATGCTTTGCTCTGGCTCAGAATAAGTGAAGTGTTAGGACTAGTACAAATAGCTTTCCAGAACAATGGAGTTATCTACAAATCCCCGGGTAGAAGGTCATTCTCAGTGTTTAGTAATTGTATGGCTTTAGTTATAATAACATGTAGCCCGGGGATCTTTGTATGTCAGTGTGTGATATTTTTTGCCCCTATGAGAATAAGGTAGGAAAAACAGAACAGAATGTATGTGCTCTGCAGAAGCTTATAGATATATATGTATATATGTATATATATATATATATATGTAGATATATATGAGGCTTAATTTAAGATCATAGATTATGTGAGGGGCTTATGGGTGGCTCAGTCAGTTGAGTGACTTGGCTCAAGTCATGATCTCATGTTTCATGGGTTCGAGCCCCACATTAGGCTCTGTACTGACAGGGTAGAGCCTGGAAACTGCTTTGGATTCTGTGTCTCTATCTGTCCCTCCTCTGCTCATTCTCTGTCTCTCTCTCAAAATAAACAAATAAACATAAAAAATTAATTAAAAAGATCATAGACTACGTGAAATAGCTATTATTAAAATTCTGAATCCCTGTGAATTTTTAAAAAATTTCCCAGTGGTAGGAAGCCAGTAAAAGCAATGACATTTAACATGTATGTATATGATTGTGTCTGTATTGGGTAAAACAGGCTATACCTGATTCCACCATTTGTAAGAAATGTGAAAAAATAATTGACTAACAACACATTCAATTCACAGTCTCAGCACAAAAATGCAACATGACAGACCTTCTTTTGATCAAAATAGCTCATCAACAACTGTAAATCTAAAGAAGGAGCTGCCAAGAAAAGTATCACCAACCTGATCAGAGATAAACCTTACTCTGATGATACAAGTTGCATTCTCCTTCTGGGAGAAAAGGAACATTCACACAACTTAATTTTCTGATCAACTTTAATGGGACTAGAACTTTTTCTAGAAACCATCAGTATATACAGTATGACTCTGACATTAGACACGTTTGAGAGTGAAATACACTATTAACAATTCTGCCAGTTAAGAAAAAAAAGAGTTCCCCTCAGGCAAAACCGGGATATATGGCCATCTGCCAGATAGGACATTTCTCAGGGTCAGAACCAGAGAGGATCCGGAACACCAAAAGGGGAATGAAGGTGTTGGGAGAGCAGCGGCCTTTATAGTCAATCCTGTGAAGATGGCAGGAAATATATGTAAACACCCACCATCATGCCTGACGCATAATTCATACCAGATCTACAACCATGCCTTACCCGCTCAGAGAATCATTCTCTAAAAGTTTTCAGAAATTACATTTAATGGCAAAATTGCTGGCAAGCCCTCCAACATGAAAAAAGCTTATTTATACTTATATACTATAAAAATGAAAAATGTTTCATTTTTTATCAAATTACATTATTTTCAGAAAAAATGTTTTTATATTTTTCATTTTCTCAGATCTGGCTATCTTATAACTGATATCAATTCTCAATTAGTGAGATTTCACTAAATAGTAAGAAAAGTGAAGCTTGCAGGGAGAAACCTGCTAAATACTTTCCCATCCCCCTAGGTTTCTGTAATCTTTACTCCAGCCTGAGAACACTGTCCTCACAACACCTGGACACTTTCCTTTGGCAGTGATACATCAGACCCACAGAGTGGAGCAACTAGAATTCTTGAACTCTACTCAGTGCAGGGATTTCTAAAATTGTTATAAATACAACTGCAATAAACAAGTTTACATGGATCACTTTTCTTTTGCAGGTAATCTAATGCCTCATTAAATATGTTGTATGCTATAGTTTACTTTAGTTCTAAGACCTTCTTTGGGTGACAGTAAAACCATAGATCACTTTTTAAAACTTAAAAAATTTTTTTAGTCTTTATTTATTTTTTAAATTTATTTATTTATTTTTGAGAGAAAGAAAATGAGTGGTGAGGGGCAGAGAAGGAGAGAGAGAATCCTAGGCAAGTTCCACGCTGTCAGCACAGAGCCCAATGTGGAGCTTGATCCCATGAACTGTGAGATCATGACCTGAGCTGAAGTCTGACAATTAACTGACTGAACCACCCAGGTGCACTGCCCCACTTTTTTGATTACTTAAATTTGTTTGTAGTGTTAGCAGAGAATCAGTTGTCCTCTACAGTGCGTTGACTTGGGTTCTCCCAAAGGCATGTCTAAGTCCTAACCCTTATATCTGTAAACGTGACCTTATTTGGAAATAGGGTCTTTGTAGATGAACTGAAAGTACTAATCTTCAGATGAGATCATCCTGGATTTAGAGGGGGGGCCTAAATCCAAGAACTGTCCCCATGAGAGAGAAAGCAGGGAGAGATGTGAGACAATGGAGACACAGAGGGGAGTGCCACGTGAGGACAGAAGGGGAGACCAGAGTGATGCTGCCGAAGGGAAGGGATCCTGGGAGTCAACAGAACTAGAGGAAGCAGGGAAGAGTTCTTCCCAAGAGCCTTTGGAAGGAGTGTTGTCCTTGACTGTTGGACTCCTGGACTCCAGAGCTGTGAGGGAATAAATTTCTGTTGTTTTAAGACACCAAGTTTGTCCTAATTTGTAAAATCACCCGTAGAAAATTAATACCTCTTCCATGGTACAAATTACAAGAAACAACACTGTAGAGAATTTCTAGCACCACACATAAGTACACAGATCACTTGGTCTCACTTTTCTAACAATACAAATAATCATGTCAAGACATTACATTCAAATGTGGCACATTATAATATGGCCCTGAAAAACCCAGTCCTATTAAAATATAAATAGCATTGTCCTAATAATAACTAGATATGATGACTGTCACAGGGCTGCCAGTTAAACTAAGGAGCTCAGTTAAAACTGAAATTTTAGATAAATAATACATAATGTTTTAGTAAAGTATGTGTCAAATAGTATGAGATGAATTTTAAATATTTTTATTCTTTATTTTGTTGAATAAATTGACACATAATATTGTATACATTTGAGGTGTTCAGCCTGTTACTCTGATACATTTATAAATTGTCATATGTTGCCGCTATAGCAATACTTACCACATCACAGTTATAGTACAATATTAGTATCTGTTTTCATTGCATTGTGGATTAGATGAGATGCATTGCTGCTGAAAGAAAATGTTTTGTTTATCTGAAATTCAAACTTAATGAGGTGTCCTGTATTTTTATTTGCTAACTCTGGACCCTACACTGCAGCAGAGAGATTGTACATATTACTCAAACACAGAGCTAATAAAATGTTGAGCTTGGCTTTGAAATTATGTCTGTTCGACTCTTCAAGATCATGTGTTTCTAGTTCATTAGGCTGCTTCAAGCAGAGACAATAAAACTTAGCAAGAGGCAGTAGCACTGTAAGAAGAATGATGGCCAGCTCTGACTGCTGAGCCCAGCTCAGCGCCAATTACGTATGAAGGAAGAGTCTAGAGATGAAAAGTTCAAACAACATTCTAGCAGCGCTGGCAATGGGGAAGTGAGTTTTCCCGTTCCATTATTCTGTGCAAGGGTGATATGTAACACAGGGGGCCCAGGCATTTTGGTTTTGTTGGGCAGTAGGTGAGAGCATCAAAACAAGAAATGATAAAAGTATAATTCCTGCTAGTTCTAATAGTTACACAAATATTTTTGCTGACATTCACCTTTTTCCAAAATCCACATGGTTCCCAGGTACCATCATCCTTAAATCTCAATTTTTTTTAACTCCCTCATCCATTTGACCTCAGGTGCTAGCAGACATTCCTCTGGAGGGCCTCTCACATTTTCCTTTTTTTCTCCATTTCCACATCCATAATCTCAGATCAGGCCCTCAAAACTACATTTCCACATGCCTGCAAGTGTTTCATAGCTTATGTTCTCACATCAAACTATCTATATCCATCTAACTCTCCTGTATGTATAAATTATCTGTATACAATTCACAAGTTTAAAGACCCCATATGACCTGTCCAATCACATGCTTAATACATCTGTCATTTACAGGTGTGTCTAAGATAAATTTCAATCAATCTGATACTTAACTCAGGTTGTTTCCTTTTTTAAAATATCTCTTCTCACATCTACTGGATAAAAACCTCATAAATGCCAGGCCAAGTAAGTAAAACAACGAAGCCTGATTGGAGTTTGCATTTTAAACACTTTGGGATATTCTTCACCTCCACAAAGTATTTTCTTTCCGGTTTTTCTTAAGAATACGGCCTTCTCCTTCTACCTTTAAAATTCCTATTTTTGGCAGAGACACCAGTACAGAATAAGTTGCAACTGTAAGAAAGACAATGTTTGTGTCCGTGCCCTCCAGACTGAAATGTGTGGAGACATGGAATGATGGGGCAAGACTGTGCGGGCCCCGTCCAAAGGGCGGCCGCCACCCTGCTCAGCTAACTAGCAACATATATTGCCAATGTTGGCTTGACGTTTTCTCACGATCACATTGAGTTTACGCGTTGTCGACAAGAATGTTACAGAAAGGATGTGCCTTTGTGACAGCATCATACGTGGGGGTCCATGTCCATCTCAGTCCACTTGGATGTAGGTGGTGACTTCCTAGTGTCTCCACTGTAAAATTACTATTTCTCCTTTGTAATTCATTTGGATATTATTGGGAAATATCTTAAAATGATGCAAATATCCTATTACTCATCATAATTTTGCGCATATAAATTTAGCATCTTTTGGTGGTTTTTGCCTTTCAACATGTTACTGTGGTGTTTGTTAAAATACGATTTTCCATTTCTATTTTCCTTTCTATAGTTGCTCATTGGAGTTCTGCAATAAGGAAAAGCTGTACCTGCTCCCTCACTTCTTTATTTATTCAGTTATTTACTTATCAGCATGAGCTCATAGATATTTATATTATTTGATGGGTTAGAATTCATTATTACCATCATTCATTTTGTTGCTTAAAGTGTCCAAGTTTTGATTACTAGGAGCTGTTCTTTTCAGTTGGATTCTATATTGTTTTGACATCATGCCATCAATTTTGTATTACTTCCTTGCTGTCTGGGACTGCAAAATATTCCAGGCTCATCTTGTACTTTCCTTGCCCCAGATCTGCAGTCAACCCTTTCTGCAGGAGCCCAGCTTATGTTTATTAGAGAAACTGTATTTAAAAACCAAAATCTGGGCCCAGTGTGTTTCAATTGCTTGTCTGCCATTACATATTTGCAATTGCTTCCAGACCTTCTCAGCAGATAGGTGTAGGAAACACATAGACACACACACACACACACACACACACACACACACACAGAGCCTTCTGTTCATTTTAATTTCTATCTGTTACACATAGTAAAAACCATTAGTTCATACTGATGTCTTTCTAACACTGGCAGGTTCATTCCAGCTTTCTCTTGTTCTAATTTTATAACGTCTTTCTCTCACAGTGGAAAACCTGGCTCTCATTATTTATAATATACTTATCACTTGTTCAGTCCTAGTACACACATGAACTAGTTTCCGAATTGCCAGTTATGCTCTAGAATACAACATGGATAGTGCTTTTTGTCTTGAGTTTTATGGTGTATAATCCAAATACTGTTTTACACAATCACTTAGATTAGTTGTTTTATTCCTAAGGTATGATTATAGTTAACAATTAATTTTGGGTTCCTCCCACATCCTAGCAGATACTTATTTATCTAGTTAGCTGGGTCTGAAGTCCTGCCATAATAACCAAGTTTCCTCAAAGAACAGTCACTTTGTCCTCACCCTTTTTATCCCATTCCTATCCCTCATTCTTGACACCTGTTCTTATCCATATTATGTATGTTACCAATCTTGTTAGCTTCTGGATTTTACTTCCAATATTTCTTTTTGAGTGAATGAACAGATAATGGATAATTTCTTATACTCCCTTCTTTCTTACATTCCATAGTATCAGTACTCTCTGGTACTTTGCTTTGTCACTTAATAATATATCCTGCAATTATTTTCATATCAATTCCTAGAGAATTTTCTTACTCATTATTTTATAGCTGCATAGTATTTCATCATGTGGGTGTACCATAGTTTGTTTAACTACCTCTCCTATTTATGGGCATTTTATAATTACAAACAATGCTGTGTTAAATAATTATGTACATATGTATTTAATACTGTTGGGAGTACATAACTAGAATGAAAAATTTGATCTCCTGATAGCTGATTCAATTCTATTTTAAATCAAATTATGTAATTTAATATAATTAAGAATATTCTGAAAACCAAAAAATTGCATAAATATATTCAACAAAATAATACTATGTTAGTAGCATTATTTTCTTTCTCTAATTTAATTGTAACTGCTTCGGAGACAAACAGTTCAATTCGATAAAACTGTCCTCAGCTACTTAACCAGATGGTTCATTTTGAAAATTAAATGTATTAAAATTCTACATTTCCAATCTTACCTTCATTCCTTAAGAATGTTCTGATATATACTAGTTTTTATTCAAAAATCAAAATGATTAGTTATATAGTTTCTGGTCTTCAAAAACCCATTATTATACTAAATTATGTTCTCTATTTTATTCTTATGGAGACAGGAGATAGAAATGATAAACAAGTGTCCTAATTTGGATGCTTTCACACCCTAAGTGTGGGTGTCAAATAGGATGGGAAGAGAAAACAATGCTGTATGATGCCGAGAACACTCTTCAGGTTGTCTGACACCTGTTAGAGGCGTAGGGGCTCCCCTCCTTCCTTGTTGGGGGGGTCACACTCAAATTCAGCTTCCTTTGGGATTGTGAGTCCTCAGCACACTCAAGTCTCCACGTCATGAATACTTCAAAATATGAAAAGGATGATCCAAGTCTAGTTAGGGGCCATCCCTGGTGCTGCCTTTAACCTGGGTTCAAGAAATCCCTCATGTAGCCTGGGTTAGAGACTGCCTTGAGATTTGGAATCCAGAAACTAAAGAGAATTTCCCTTATCTGTTCTTTAATTGTGGCCTACAAAGACCTACCATGAGACTATGGCCAGGTCCAACCATGCCTTAGCAAATCACCTGTGAGATCTCCAGAGTTTTGGGGAAATGTTAGTCCTGGGTTCCGCAGTTTCATCAGACTCACCTGTGCAAATCTATGCTGCAACAAGAATTTCAGGTCTGCCAAGAGGAGACTATGACAGGGCTCCAAATATGTGCTTCATCTACTAACCTATTGCGTCCCTGATAATGTATAAGCAGAGTCTAATTTGTCAGCAGTTTGATAGGAACCATGCTGTGTGGGTCAGGGCCAGTTTGGAGTTTTTTATTTGTATTATAACCTCTTGCTCCATAGTCACAGGAAACAGATAAAGCTTTAGGCCATATTGTTGAACACAACCTTCTAGAAATTATAAAATTATTTTTCATTTTTTTAAACTTAAGCAACCATAGGAAAACAAAATCTGTCAAAAAATTAGGATAAGTTTCCAAGTGATGTTGTTCTTAGGTTCTTACCTCCTCGATCTCGGGCAGCTAAACTTTGACCCCTTCTTAAGGTAATGTCCAACTGGTACATTCCGGGATCAGCCAAGGGGACATCTGCATTACTGGTTCCAGCAGTATTTATTTTCTGGAAAGCAAGAAATATATAAAATATTAAGTTTAATTTCTGTTTCCTATTTCCTCCAATGGGGGACCAAATGCAGCCTCACTCAAACTGTAAGAATTAGTCAATAAACTAAATCATATTGTGCATTCACATGTCATAGTCACCCAACTCTCTGAAGGTTTTTAAATTCATGAAATTCTTTAGATCAAAATAAAAACATGACACAGGAATTCTTGTTTTAGCTCAGATTAGGATAACAAATATAATAGGAAAAACATACTCCATACAAAGCCCCACATAATTCAACTAAGGAAGACTAACATAGGAATAGTGTCTGAAATAAAAATACAATGTGGTGAATGGAGAATAAAGGTATGCAAGAACAGTTGATTTCCATACAAGTAGGCTGGAAATTAAAATGATTTATTCAGGTAACTGTGTTGACTCACTTATCCGTGCAAAAGGGTCATACTGATGGATTACACACTTCTTTTTCAATCACAACATAAAATATGATACAATTATACAGAAATAAATTCACCAAGCATGTTGACGGTATTTGCAAGAAATAAATTCTCAGGAGGGCTAAATTTCTAATGCTGCTTTCTATAAAAGTGAAAGTGCACAAGCAATGTCTAGAACTAAAAATTTTTGCAAGGCTACCCATAGAGAATAACTTTGGTAACAACATACTATTAATTTACAGGCATTAGGTTAAATAAACTTGTAAGAGGAAGAGCTATATTGAAACCCACAAAAGAAACAGTGAAAATTGGATAGGTCATATTTTATATTCATGCAACTTTGAATACAACAGGAAAACTTACTTTTTTTACATATTTGAAATGATTTTAAATTCCTATAAATTTTCTTCTAATACAAAAATAAATAGTCTTTTGTTTGAGGATAATATGCATGGATAAGATACAATTTTAGACACTAGCCTGGATCTTTAAGTTCTATATTTCATATGAAATACAAATATAAAGCAGCTTTTGTTTATTTGTTTCAAGACCAAGAAAGAAGCTTTCCTATAGGAGCAATTATCATTTAAAATAAGAAGTAGCACATCTTTGACAGATAACCCAAACTCTTCATCTCTCCTCTGGTAACAATAAAAAAGATTCCACTTCTTTTCATAGTATCCCTGTTTTATGTATGACAGGACTATCCTCCCAGTGGCTCAGGCTAGAAATCAACAGGCTCTCCTTGACTTCTTAATGTCCCTCTCTACCATGTTCAGAAAGTTACCAAATCCCATCCATTCCATTTCCACCCCCATTACATCTCCCTGTTGTCTTTTTCTTTTAATTCTTACTATCACTACTTTGGATCATGCCTTCAAACAACAGAGGAACAAAGGTGAAATGATTGTGTTGTTCTTTCCTCCATTTGCCCACCTCCTTGAGGTTACCAATTATAACAATTGAAGTAAACCCTTCCACACTCTTGAAAGGGTGATACAAACACATACACATATGGGTTTATTTTTCTTTGAGTTTTTAGTTTTTGTTTTTCACAAAGACTGTATATTTTGTCTGTTATTTCACAATTTATTTAACTTAAAAAAGTCATGGGTGCTTTGTTAATCCATACATACAGATCTATTTAGTTTTTTGGTTTTGTTTTGTTTTTTTGGTATATCATTTTCCATAGTGTGGGAAGACCATGATTTCTCTATTGATAATGAGCTGGTTTCAGTACTTGTCAGTACAAGGGCTTGTGCTTTTATTTCACTTATAGGATGAATTTTTCCAAAAATCGTTTAAATACATCATACTACTATTGAAAGTATATAGGACTGCCTTTTTCACAGACCCTAGTCAGCATAGGATGATACTAATTTTCAAGTGTGGAGAATAAAAAAATGTTACTTCCCTTTAATGTACATTTCCAGAACTATGGTAGGGTATCTTGAAACCAGTGCAAATGGCAAGAGTGACAGCTGTTCACTGCCACACAGAAGATGCCAACTTTGAAGGACAGGAAGCCAATCAAGGTCTTCTAAACAACTTTTTGAAAAACAGTTTGCATGTAGGTCTAATTAATAAGCAAGATTTAAATTCAAATCCAGCAAACATCTGTTAAGCTCCAAGCATGTTCCAAGCCTTTCATTAGGCTCTTGTACATTCATTATTTCAAAATAAAAAAGCCCATCAATAAATATTAAATGTAGATGGATTTACCACTTTCTCAGAAATAGAATAAAATCTATGGGAAAGGAGACATTTTCTACCCACCTTGCATCCTTCTCTAGTATTTTGATAGGTACTTTGATAGGCAGAAAAGTTTGAATGCTCAGATGGCTGTATATTTTGTGGTTTTCATTGTTTTTTTTTTTCAGTGTGTCTTGAGGTTTAGAGTTAGTAATTTATAGAGTACCTAGCATAATATTTTGAAATGTGTATTATACTATATGGGCAAATTAAGATATTTTCAAAGGTAACCTTAGGTTCTCACTTTTGCTGTTTTAGAATTGAACACCTTGTTAAGAGATAGCTTCATGGGACTTATATTTACTGGCTTTTTAAAGCTTGAATAATATTACTCTGTGTGTGTGTGTGTGTGTGTGTGTGTGTGTGTGTGTTTGTCACATTTGCTTTATCCATTCATCTGATGACAAACATTTAGGTTGTTTCTGTATCTTGGCTATCATGAATAATGCTCTAACGAGCATGGGAATAGAGACCTCTCTCCAAGATACTGATTACGTTTCCTTTGAATGGATTCCTGCCTTCCTTCTCTTGCTCTCCATGTCTCGTCTTCCTACCTAGTCTACCAGGCCCATTTCTTTTTTTTTTCTCTCAAACTCTTTTTTTTTTCTTTTATAGTTTATTGTCAAGTTGGTTTCCATATAACTAGTGCTCATCCCAACAAGTGCCCTCTGCCAGCCTATCACCCCTCTTCCCCTCTTCCCCACCCCCATCAACCCTCAGTTTGCTCTCAGTATTTAAGAGTCTCTTATGGTTTGTCTCCCTCCCTCTCCTTAATTATTTTTCCCCTTCCCCTCCCCCATGGTCTTCTGTTAAGTTTCTCCTATTCCACATATGAGTGAAAACATATGGTATCTGTCCTTCTCTGCCTGACTTATTTCACTTAGCTTAACACCCTTGATTGAGTTCCATCCATGTTGCTATGAATGGCCAGATTTCACTCTTACTCATTGCCATGTAGTAGTCCATTGTATAGATAAACCACATCTTCTTGATCCATTCATCAGCTGATGGACATTGAGGCTCCTTCCATGATTTGGCAATTGTTGAAAGTGCTGCTATGAACATTGGGGTACATGCACCCCTATGCATCAGCACTTCTGTATCCTTTGGGATACAACAGCAGTGCTATTGCTGGGTCATAGGGCAGCTCTAGTGTTAATTTTTTGAGGAACCCTCACACTGTTTTCCAGAGCGGCTGCCCCAGTTTACATTTCCACCAACAGTGCAGGAGGGTGCCAGGGCTATTTCTTAAGCCTTTATCTTTCTTGTCCATTATCACATTCTATCTCAAATGTCATATTTGCCACTTTAGATTGTAAACTTTTTAAGTCCAGGAATAAAGGGTTTAAGAATCAAATTGAGCACAAATTGTGACAAAGGCAATGAAAAGAGAAAGATGTCTTTAAGGACACATGAGCTGGCTGAGTAGATTCAAACTTGGGGGTAAATAACAAAGTTGGCTACTCATAGGCAGTTTGTTCATCTCTTTTCCTATGACCATGGATGGCATCTGATCAATTTTGGCACCTTCTGTCATAATTGAACTAAGTATACCCACAGAATCCTTTTTAATATGTGATACAGGCTTCCAGTACCAATTAGTCAAAATTGGCTCTTATTATGAAACCCTGTCCAGTCAAGAGTTGTAAAGACAGACTATGCTATAATGGAGTTATTAAGTCATTGGGGGGGGGCAGGAAAGAAAGACTAATTACTATGTGAGAAGAATGTGAGGTGGCTTCAGAAAGATGACCATGGAGTAGGGTGTGAAAATATGGGTAGGCTTTGACAAGTGAAGATTTGGAAGAAGGGAGGATGGGAAATATCAGTGAGATCCCAAAGGTGAATAGTCACCAAAGGGTAAATCACTAAACTGTGTGAGAAATAAGGTGTAAAGGAAGATGAATGTGCATTGACACCAGGCTGAGAGGAGTTTCAGACCATGGGCAACATGAAACCAACCCAGGTTTTGAAGAGAGGAAGCAGTATAACAGGCCTCATTTAACAAACATTTATTGCCTATCTGCTCTGGAATAAGTGCTTAGATTTCAGAAATAAGCAAAACCAGGCCTTTTCTCTCGATAGGTTAGCAGAGAGAAGAAAAATTCTGTAGATACAGACATTGTTTAAAAGGTTTTATAACAGTCCAGTTTAAGTCACAAGGGCCTGATCTGGTCAGTGGTAATGGAAATAAAAGTGAATTTGAGATATACTGAGGAGATTCAATCAGATGAATTTGTCAGCTGACAAGATGTGGGAGATATGGGAAATCGATGGAGGAGTCACACCGAAGTCCATGCTGAGCCCCTGGGAGAATGGTGTGCCAACAGTGAGAGGACAAGCAAGCTCCTAACAACCATGGTATCAGCTTCCAAGGGTATCTCCAACTCTCTGAAAGTTCAAGAACTTAAGTAGATCTAGATAGTCATCTCTTCTCAGGCTCATTGAGATGGCTCCAAAAAGAAAATTGGTAGGCTGCTTATACAGACATACTAGAAATAAAGTATTTTTATTGTAAATTATCTTTCTAAAAATGTTTATTAAGTCCTGAAACATTAGGAGGTACTAGGAAATATGTATTTGAAGTGCTAGGTACATACACAGCTCTAAAACAGTCATATAAACATCTTTTTTTCAAATTTAACATTTATTTAGTGACTTTTATAGAAACTTCAAATATATTCTTCCCTTCCCTAAACTCTCATGCCCCACACGTAAGTGCTATTTTTAAACTACTTTATTGAGGTATGATTGGATGTGTAGAAAGCTACACATATTTAATAAACAATGTGATGAGTTGGGGATAAGTATATATCTATGATACCATCACCACCATCAAGGGTACAAACCCAGCACCTCCCAAAGCTTCCTCCCACCTCCTTTAATTATTTATTGTTGTTGTTGTTACTATTATTATTATTTGTGGTAAGAATACTTAATTGAAGATCTACCCTCTTAGAAAATTTTAAGTATACAACACAATATTGTTAACCAAAGGCATTATGCTGTACAGCAAATTCCAGAATTTATTAATCCTGCATAACTGAAATGTTGTTGTACTATTTGACCATTTGTACCCACTTTCTCCTCCTCTTAGGCCTTAGCAATCATGATTCTCTGTTTCTATAAGTTTGACTATTTTAGATTCTATATGTAAATGAGATCAGTATTTGTCTTTCTATGTCTAGCTTATTTCACTTAGCACAATGTTCTCTAGGTGAGAAATAAGGTGTAAAGGAAGATGAATGTGCATTGACACCAGGCTGAGAGGAGTTTCAGACCATGGGCAACATGAAACCAACCCAGGTTTTGAAGAGAGGAAGCAGTATAACAGGCCTCATTTAACAAACATTTATTGCCTATCTGCTCTGGAATAAGTGCTTAGATTTCAGAAATAAGCAAAACCAGGCCTTTTCTCTCGATAGGTTAGCAGAGAGAAGAAAAATTCTGTAGATACAGACATTGTTTAAAAGGTTTTATAACAGTCCAGTTTAAGTCACAAGGGCCTGATCTGGTCAGTGGTAATGGAAATAAAAGTGAATTTGAGATATACTGAGGAGATTCAATCAGATGAATTTGTCAGCTGACAAGATGTGGGAGATATGGGAAATCCATGCATATTATCGCATTCGGATGATTTTCCTTCATTGTTTGTAATGCAGGATATTATTCTGTTATATGTATACAAAAATTTTCCTTTATCCATACATTCATCAATGGACATTTAGGTTGAACATTTATGTTGGACATATCTTGGTTATTATGAGTACTGTAATAAGCATGGGAATGTGGGTATCTCCTTGAGGTCTTGACTTAAATTCCTTTGCATAAATCCCCAGGAGTGGGATTGCTGGACCATGTGGAGCCACAAAAGACCCCAAATGCAAAAACAATCTTGAGAAAGAACATATCTGGAAGAATACACTTCCTGATTTCAAACTATACTACAAAGCTACACTGATCAAAACAGTATGATACAAGCATAAAATAGACACATAAAACAATGGAACAAAATAAAAGGCCAGAAAGAAACTCAAATACCAGAGACGAAGCCCATGGTCAACTAATATGCTACAAAGGCACCAAGAACACAAATAGGTAACATACAGCCTCTTTAATACAAGTTGCTGTTAAAACTGGATATCCACATGCAAAGGAATGAAATTAGACCCTCATCTTACACCATTTGTGAAAATAAGTGCAAAATTGATACAAGACTTAATTATAAGACCTCAAGTTGTACAACTACCAGAAAAAAACCCAGCTTGGGAAAAAGCTCCTTGATATCGGTCTTGGCAATGAATTTTTGGATATGACACCAAAAGCACAGGAAACAAAAGCAGAAAGAGACTAGTGGGACTACATCAAATTAAAAAGCTTTTGAAGAACAAAAGTAACAATCAACAAAATGAAGACAACCTATGGAATGGGAAAAACTATTTATAAATCATATACCTGATGAGGCATTAATTCCAGAATTATGAGAAACTCATACAACTCAATAGCAAACAAAACAGAACAAAACACAAACTGATTAAAAATTGGGCAAATAGCTGAACATACATTTCTCAAAGAAGCCATACAAATTGGCAACATAGGTGCTCAACATCCCTATCAGGGAAAAGAAAATCAAAACCACAATGAGATACCACATTGTGCCTTTTAGGATTGCTATCATTAAAAAAATAAAACATAACAATACTGGTGAGAATAAATTCCCTCTTTGGTCAAAATGTAAAACAAATGGCTGGCTCAAAGTATGAAATACAGAGTTCTAGGCACAGTTAGAGGATTAGGGAGTTTTTTAAAAAAATAGTTTATTGTCATGTTGGTTTCTATATAACACCCAGTGGATTATGGAGGTTTCTATGACAACACTCAATTAAAGTTTTGGAGCTGTTGAACCCAAAAAGCAGATGCAATGTTTGGAGTTGTAAATTGAATCAAAATGAGAACTTTATCAGGTTACTTATGTGAAAGTCAGAAAAAGAATGTGGAAGAGAGGGACTCTGAGAAATTTGAAAGAAAGCATTTGGAAGGATTCAGTCCAGAGGACACCCATCTACTTCACCCAGCCACCATTTTTGCAGAAGACCCTCCTCTATGTTCCTGGCTTGCTTAAAGTGGGGCAGTACCATCCATAATGATGAGGTCAAATTTCCTCATATCCAACCCTTCTTTCCATCATTTTATACAGGTTAATGGGTCTCAACCTTCAGGGCTTTGGCGAGGCACCCAGGAACTCTGGAGGTGGGACCCAGTAGCAGTATTTGTGCTTATAGTCCTCAGATGATTTCAATAGGCAGCCTGGCCTGACCAGTTGTGCTAATTATAAGAGCAAGTCTTTGAGAAGGCTTTTTTTTTTTTGGAAAGAATTTATAGACTGTTAAAATGTATATCATGAAACATCTGTGAAATATGTGTGGGAATCAATATGAGGGTCCCTGTTACTTTGAGATCTGCTGCTCAGGAGGCCTTTTAACTTAAGTGGAGAAAGCTTCCATCAGAAGATATATTGGTGCTGATGGATTAAAAGTTGAGAGTGCCACCTCACCCTTTTGAGATTTTCATTATAGGCAAAACACGGGGTTATTCTGTTAGCTGGGCTGGTTCACCATTATTATCAATAGGAAGTAGCAGTGCACCAGGAGGGAGAAGAATGTTTGCATTTTAGGGGATGTTCTTGAATGCTCCTAGTATAGGCATGCCCGGTGGATGGTAGATTAGCTAAATCATTCTTTGTGTTTCATACACGCAGGCTGTGCTCTAGTGCAGCTCTGACTTTGTCTATCAACCAAATCTACTTAAAGTTAAAACTTCATGAAAGCTTTTACATTTTCAACTTTTCAAATTTAACAAGCTTGTCAAGGATATCAAGAGGCATCATTGAAGATTTCTTAGTCATTACCAATTTCTACATTGTCATCTCTCCTAGTTTCTATGACATTGAAAACATTTGCATAGTGAAATATCCATCATATGAAAATCAAAGATTTTTAAAACTTAATTTTCAAAAACAGAACTCAAAAGCTACTGAGATATTCCAAATTGAGGGAAGCTCCATGATTCACTTATCATGGGAACATTATGATTAGTTGGAGGTCAACTGATAAAATAACCTTAGAAACCACACAGAATGGGGGAAATCCATGGCAGCAAAGGGGCATATTTCACTAGGTATGTCAGTCATAGTGTCTGACTAATCCACAGCCTGCCGTGTGGCCACCCCATAAGCTAACAGAACAGCTATGCTTGATGTAAACTTAACTTTCTTGACCCTTGTTCCTAGCTGATTAGACCTGCAGGTGGTTACATGAATGAAGGGCAGATAGGCTAGTCAGTGGTAGGTTGTTATTAACAAAGGTGTTATTAGGCAAAGGTTATTTGTATCAAGTTCAAAAAGAACAGAGAGTTAAAAGTGGCTGCTAAGACAAAGGTCATGACAGAATGGAGAGGTCATGCTATGGTCCATGTATAAACCCAAACCAAGAAAGTGGTGCTATAACTAAGCAGAAGCTTATGGGGTAGAAAAAATACATATAATAAAACGTAGAATGTCACTTTGTAGCAGGACATATAAAAAGACCAAGTGACCAAAGTAAAGTATGACAGTGTATGAGCAGGAGGGTTATCTATGAATTGCCACTGAAGACTGGGCTCTGGGACTTGAGAGCCAGCTGCTCTGGGCTCTCTACTCTTGGATGTCTCTGATCACCTTCTTACCTCCTTGGGCTTTGTATAAGACAGGTGAACTGAGTCCTTGGCACTTAAAACAGACTAGATTCAGAGCAACAAGAATGAGAAAAAGCAGCACAGAAGCAAGAAAGCAGTCAGGTAACGGGAAATCCATGAGGACAGTAATAAAGGAGAAAATGAGCTGCCCAGAGAGGCTGTAGACAGACGGAAATTGCCTCATGCCTCGACATTCTCCCTGGCTGTGCAGTGTTCACTGATGTTCACAAACAGATGTCCCCAGGATGCTAGCTCACGATCCACAGTTTAAATAAGGTCAATGCTTTGCAATTACAAAGTCAAGAAAACTTCATGTTTTTATTAATATCTTTAGCAAGAAACAGAGAGAAAGCCTTATGGCTAGGGTAACCATATAATTTATCATTCAAGCTGATACTTTGGAGAGTGAAAGGGAATGCTCTTAATAATTACAGGGCAAAGACAGGTATAAAAAATCTGTCTCATAGGAAGTGCGAGGCATGTTATAGTACTTAATAAGTTAGCCATAGGTTAACCAGAAAGATACACTAAGTAGAAAAGTCTGATCATCTGGTCATATCAAAGCTTTACTACAGTTTCTTTTAGAACTGAATTACAACCCTGGGTTTAATTCTTGGATTTTGGCTTTGCAATAGCCCAAACCAAATAAAATGGGCCTATAAGTATTCAAGCCCACTGAGTAGCAATATTTAACCACTGCTGAAAGAAGCACAAAATTCAGTCCACCCAGAATATCTTTTCTGGGACTCCCACAACACTGATTACTCACTCCTGACTTGTCTGCTAAATTGACTTCTGTGGAGCCTCACTTCATTATTGCAGATAACCTTTTCCACCCACACATACAGTATATAAAATAACCTGAGCCAAAGGAAAGCAAATAAAATGTTCTCCTCTCAATCTAAAAAGAACCATCCCTTTTTGGAATCAGACCCCGTAACCAGCCTTTGTGTTAACCAGAGGCAAACTCTGAGACGGCAGCGGGGGGGGGGGGGCAGGAATGAGGTCAACTATTCAACTTAAGCCCAAAACACTTATCCCCTGGTGTAAAAAATTATTAAACTATAAATAGTTTGAGAGCAGGAGGTGAGGAGACCTAGTATAAAACAGAGGTAAGAATAGAGGAATCAAAACACAAAGATATGTACACAAGACCTAATTACACGGTTAACACTTCTCTGAGGCAAAGGAAAAGATTTTTTGGCCTTATTTTCTTCTTCTTTAAAAAATAATAAGCCTGTGAGAGGCACCTGGGTGTCTCAGTAGGTTGAGCTTCTGACTCTTGATTTCAGCTTAGGTCATAAACCCAGGGTTTTGGGATTGAGCCCCATTTGGGGCTCTGGGCTGAGCACCAGGCCTGCCTGAGATTCTCCTTTTTCTGTCCCTCTCCCCGCTTGCACTCTCTCTCTCTCAAAATGAATAAATATTAAAAAATAAGCCTGTGAAAATTAAAATAATACCATTTACAGTGTTTTGTAGAGAAAGTGATTTACAATTGCAAAATAGATTCTTTCTCCTTTTTTGAATTATAATATATATTGTGTATATTCTACTATTAGTACTCATGGATGGCTCATCAGAGATTACAAACTGCATCATGCTTAGAATGACTCTTCTTTCAGTGCTGTTATATTACTGAATGACGGTTATCTTTACTATTTCACCAAAATATTAGACCTGAGAGCATGATAGATATTATTTGTATTAACTCTGCTCAACTTCTGTCTTTCGGTGAGTTCCCAAGCACACTCTTTACCCCCCAAACAAATTCAGGTTGCATTAAAGTGCAGACCCACCAGCAAAGAGAGCAACTCTGAGAAGAAAAGATTTGTCAGAAAAAGGCTTCATGTACAACAAACAACTTGTTTACTGATGTTATCTTCCTTGCCATGAGGCAAGGTAGTAAATAAGTAGTTACCAATCAGTAATTTAATAGATTAGACCAGTTCTATGATTTCCAAGATTGGAGCAATATGCCTAAGAAAACATTTTGTTTCACAGGACTTGAATTTTTGAGGTTCTAACAAACACAAGAGAGAGAAGCTTGTGTAAAAGATGTACTTGATGCCAAACATTTGGGGTTTTGCTCATAAATACGTCTAGTCTTTCTATGCCTTCACATCTATAAAACTGGCAGTGCATTGATCCATAGCCTCGTAGCTTTTACAATGAACACAGCTTCTCATTCGACAAATACACAACTCTACTCCTTTTGGAACAATACTATAGTTTTCACTTTTTCTTTTCTTGAGTCACAAGTGTTTTTTATTTGGATTGCTTCCTCCCTTCCTTCCTTTCTTCCTTTCAAGTTTCTCTATTATTTCTCTCAAAGTTAACTCCAGAGAAAAAAAAGGACCAATGTAATATTTTAGTATCTCTAACAGGTAGGAATAGCCTACCAATCCTTATGGTAAAATTATACAGGAATCTTTTCAAAGAATCCTAAAGAACTCTAGGTAGCATGAACTCAATGACCTCATTTCAACACTTGATTTACTTGGGAGAAAAGCATGGAGATGGTAGTTTTTCTGAACAGGAAATTAACAAATTTTAGTAATTAATCTCCAACCGCAGACTCCCTCAAACACCCAAAGTTTATCAGATCCTTATTCAGCATCTCCCTCCCTTACTCATTCTTCCCTTTCTCTCCTTTCCTCCCACACTTACTATTTTTTAATCCCTCTGGACATCCTGTACAGAATTGATGTTATGGAGAATACAGATGTTTGAGTATAGTCTTTGCCTTCAAAGACTATCATTAAAATAGTTTTGTATATAAAGTCTGTGATGAGAATGGCTCTTAATCTCTGCTTGTCTTCCTCCCAAAACACACAACCTCTGCCTAACCAGGAGGAAAACACCAGACAAACCCAAATTGAAGGACATTCTATAAAATATCTGACCAGTACCTACTCAAGACCACCAAAGTCATCAAAAATTGTCACAGCCATGAGAAGCCTAAGAGACATGGAAACTATGTGAAATGTGGTGTCCTAGATGAGATCCTAGAATAGAAAAGGGATCTTCAGTGAAAACTAAGGGTCTGAGTAAAGTATGGACTTTAGTTAATATTAGTGTATCAAAACTGGTTCATTATTTGTGACAAGTGTACCCACAGTGTAATATGTACTAATTAATGTAATATGTAAACAGCAGGGAAAATTAGGTATGGGACACATGGAAACTATCTGTTCCATCTTCATGGAAATCTAAAACTACTCTGGAGTATCTAAAACTACTCTGGAGTATCTAAAAATACTCTGGAGGCCCCTGAGTGGTTCAGTCAGTTAAGCGTCTGACTATTGATCTTGGCTCAGGTTGTGATCTCACCATCATGAGATCAAGCCCCACATTGGGCTCCATGCTGAGTGTAAAGCCTGCTTGGGATTCTCTCTCTCTCTCTCTCTCTCTCTCTCTCTCTCTCTCTCTCTCTCTCTCTCTCTCTGTCTTCCCCCTCCCTCACTCATGTGCATGCGTGTGTGCCCTCTCTCTCTCTCTATGTAAACATTTTTAAGTAATATTTAGACCCTACCTTTGTACTCTTAAAATGACAGTCTAATTAGAGATAAGAACATAACCTAGATGGTGTGAAAGATATATTAGTATCCAGTTGAGACTTTGAGACACACTCACAAAGGAAGTGCTTCAAATGAAAGAAGACTGAGACATTGTAGAAAGCCATCTGTCGGGAGTAACTATGGACATTCCTCAGTTTTCACGGATCTTCAGAACCCTTCATTCATGAATTGCAATGCCCTCATCTGAGCATGATTTGGTGAGGAAAGGGTGTCATTCTCAGTTACTCTTGTAGTGGGTGAGAGGGGTTATGAGTAGAGCCATGAAGAATAATAAAAAGGTAAGAAATCAAAAATATATTTCTATTTCCTTTTGCAATATGCTTTTACACTTGTTTAAGAGTTTAAATTCTAAAATGTCACCACAGAAATGTTAATTTTATTTACTCAGCACACATAAATAAAATCTATTGGATTAATAAATATTAAAGCAGGATCTGCTATAGATAAATAGTAGATCTTAGAAACAATCAAGAGTTGACTGTAGTAATGAAGTAAATGCAATGAAAATAAATGCTTAATTTAAATTATTAAATTAACTGATATTCTTTAAGTGTTCCAAAGACATTATTAGAATAAAGTGAATAACAGCTTAAGTGCTCTCAGTACTAATTGCAAAAAAGACATCTAAACTGCCAAAACTTGAATGATATTATATGAGTAGATAATGATGCTAGGTGTCACTTTGAGTTTTTTGAAACTGCCTTATAGCTTAGCATTAAACTGAAAATCCAAAATGGTCAAATGTTTTTCAGTAAGAGGTATTCAGTGTAAGGAAGCTTTGATTTATTCCAGAAACATATACTTCTTGGCAAGCAGGTGTGTGTGTGTGTGTGTGTGTGTGTGTGTGTGTGTGTGTGTGTTTTCACATGCACACTTCCTGAAATTACTCTGCTTCTAAAGAAATTTTAACAAGTGTTTTGGGTAATGTGTTACCTGAGCCCATCCAGGGACACAGATACCCTGTCTGGACAGTAGACTGTCCTCTCTGGGGTGGCTGGATGTGATCACAATGCTGCATGTACAGACTACCGTCCAATCAGGTACTTTTCTCCTCCCAATAACCCTCAATTTCCTCTTGATAACCAGTGTGGTTGTAGAAAACTGACTTGCCCCTCATCTCAAGGGTGGAGAATGAGGTCAATCAAATGCCCTGACTACAATGACTGGCTAAGAGTTAGGAATATGACCAAAGCTCTTCTAATCAGGGTAAATCCTTGGTCTTGGTTGAGAATGCTGAAATAGGTTCAATCATTCCTCCTGGATAAGGATGAGGAAACATGGAGCAGGCTGTGGGAGAGTTGGTAGCCATCTTGGGCTTCTGAATGAAATTAACCTGAGATAAAGCTAAGAATGGAGAAGGCTAGGTGGATAGACAAAAATACACTAAATTCTCATGACTTGATTAAACCACTGAGTTAACCTCTAGATTTTCCAGTTATATAAGCCAATAAATTCCCTGTATAATTATATTCCATTTGAGTTGTGTTTTTTGTTATTTGCAACCCAAAGTATTTCAACTGATGACATAGCACTGATGCAGCACAAACATCATCTCATTAATTGTCCACAAAACTCTAGGAATAATTTGTTCTTATTATCCTAGTAATACAGGCATGGAGACTGAGGATTAGAGAGATAGAATTACTTGCTTCAGCTAGAAAATGCTAGAAGCAGGATCCAAACTCTTCCAGTTCCAAAAGCCCATGCTCTCAACCACTATGTGGACTTCTTCCAGATTAAAAAAAAAAATCAGAAAGTAAATTAGACACTTGGGACTACACAGCAATTATAATTGCTCAGACCTTAATTATATAATTTCCCTTAACAAAAAGTTCAAGCCAAAAAGAAAGCGTGAACAGTGGTTAAAGAAAATTCCTAATATCAAGGGTTTCTAAGTAACAGATTCAGTATCATTCTCATGAAAAATTATTTTTCTCTGCCTTCTATTACTATAAGTAATTTGTAAAGCATTTGTTTGTTTCTAATCAAACTTCTTTAGTGTCATTAACCAGACTAAATAGCTGGATACTATTTCAGGATAAGGGTCTTATCCAGTGTACATACAACTCGGAAGTTTATAATTAGTAAATAGAATATAATCACACATATTGCCTTTATATTAGTTCATGAAGTATAGAAATCATACATAACGTTCTCCATCTAGAAGGTGTAGAAAACATCTTTCCCAAAGTAGAATATATAATTATAGAATTATTTTTAGATTCCAAAGATGAAAATGCACCCCTTCATTTTGCAAATAAAGTCCTGTTCATTTCTTTTTTTTACGCTCTTTTATGTCTCTATGCCTTCAGCGGAACCTGTCCCCTTGCCCATAGTTGAAAAGGCTACCTGTGGGGCACACGATCTCGCTTTCTCCCAAGTGCTAGGTCAGACTGTGAAAGCCTGAAGACGCCAGGTATTATCAAGGGGTTTGAATCTCACGGACCCGTCATCTGAGATATTAGACCAGCTACTTTGGGACTGGCACTGCAGTGCGCTTTGAGAAGTTTCCAGTTATTGATAATTGGCGTACCCACACTGATTTTCACAGCCAGTGGCCTGTTTTTCAGTGCCACTCAAAGTTTGTTTATACAACTAGATCAAATAAGTATAAGGTCTATTTATAAAACCAATACATGCATTAATTATTCAGTGTATCAGATATGCACTGAACAAAGGGTAAAACATTTGGCAATTCAAACTGCTTCATGTGAAACTGTTAGTTCTGAACAGTAAACAAATACAAATGATACCATGTTACCAGAAAACACTGGAAGATCCAGAAATTTGCTGTCTCCTTGGTGTCATGGTTAATGGATGGTGATAAATGAGAAAAAGCAAAGTTAAAAAAGAATAACCCCACACACCATCCTCTTGTTAAAGACAAACCAGAGTTTATACATGTAGTTGGGAACATTGCATGTAGTACCATTTCTTTACGACATACCCCCTGACGGGGTACTCCAAATGGAATGTAAAAGTAAAAAGTAAGCTTTTCCATCTACCATCCAAATTCCTGCGTTTCCACAATTGTAACCACCGTTACCATTTTCTTGAGCATCATCCAAAAAGAAAAGTTGGCACATACCTTAAAAAATACATATATAGGAAGGAATATATTCCATGCATTATTATGTATTTTACTTTTCTCATATAGTATATCTTGACCATCTTTTGATGTCAGCACATTCAGATCTACCTCATCCTTTTCTAAGAGATCCAAAGAATTCTATTAAATGTGTATGCCAAAATTTATTTCATCACTTTTTTGTTGATGGATCCTTAGGTTTCTAGGTGCCCCCTCCTTTCCTATACTACTGCACACAGTGCTACAATGAATGTCATCATATACAAACTGTGCTGAACACTTCTCTGAGTATTTAATGGGTAAATTCGTACCAATGGAATTGCTAGCTAAAAGTGTTTTGTTTTTAATTTTGAGAGATATTGTCAAATCACCAACCCTCCAAAAATATCCCACAAGTTTACATTTCACTAAATTTGATTGAGTTTTTCCCACTCCAAAAATAGGTATTCTTAGATAATTCAAAGAAGCCAATCTTCTGCAGAAGCTCACATTTAAAGCTTGACAGTGAAAAACCTAAACAAGAAGTTTCATTATTTACTTGTACTTTTAGATTTAACCTATTTAACATATAGCCTATTTTGGCCCTTCTCAAAACTGCCTTCCTCCCCTTGCAAAATTCCTCAGCTCGGAGCTGCCCTAGACCCTCTGGTACTCTCCACTAGCACCAGCGTTCTCCTCGACATCAGCCCGCATGCTTTCCCCTTTCTTGAGAACTGTGTCCCTTTTCCCATTCCTACCCAGACTTCCCATGCTCTGGTGATCAATCTACTTACCCCTTTTCCTTCTTTCCTTTGAAGTTTGGAGACAGGGAAGAGACTGAGTGAAAATACTTCAGGTACTGGGTGGGAACTCATAAACTCACACCTTCAACACTGTCTGACTGTCATGCAAAGTATAAATTGTTTGCCACTCTGACAGGCCCCTCCTTTTGTTTTGCATGCATTTAATTACTAGTGAGACTGTCTTTCATGTCTGTGAGCCATGTATACTTATTTTTTGTGAACTGACTGTGCGTACCCTCAACTCACTTTTATTTTGAGTTCTTTTTAATTGGCTAGTATGTGTTCTTTGTAAGTTAAGGAAATTAGCAAGGGCCACATTCTAACGGAAATGGCTTGTGTGCATATGGGGCCAGGACCCAGAGAGTACACCTTTGGAATGATCCTGGTTAACGTAGTCTCACTAACTCTGCTTCTGCCTGCTAAATTCTGTTTGCTCATCGCTTCCAACAGAATGTCTTTTGGCCAGAAGCCTTTTGTTAGATTTTTTCCAGTGCAGTTCAACAGAATTTAGCATTCTGAAGGGGGAAAATGTGGAACCTGGATTTATTGTCTTTCTCTGCATCTAGGTGAGATGGTTCTATGCCCAATAGGGAGGGCAGGACCCATCCGAGTACTTTATCGGTGGTATGGGGCCCTGTCAGGGAGTTAGGATCTGGGAGAACCTGCTCAGAAGTCAAGTGCAGGTGAGAGAGAAAGGGACTCTAGGGAGAGAAGCAGCAGCAAGTGGTGGAATTAATTTCATTTTTCCTGTAGAATTCAGCTGGTGTTCTGCTATGTGCATGACATCTGCTGATGCTGTTTGAAGTGGGGTTTGGAAGCAAGGGCCAGGAAAGAAATCTTGAGATATTTTCAGCATAGAAAGGTATTTTTCTTATAGGAGGGGGACAAGACTTGTGGGCAGAAAGAGCTGCATTGTGGATGTGAGAAGTGACCGATTATATAAGATTCTCTAACCCATGGAGGCGAGAATAATATTAGGGCTCAAGGAACTTGAGATTATAGGTTTCTGGAGATTGCTTTTTTCCCCTGTAAATCATTAAGACTGTTGCAAACTGATGAAGACTCATGTTCTGCATGACTGTGATCTCTATCAGTTAACTATTTGTTTTACCCTTTCTTTTGTCCTTGGGCAGCCAGGAGTACCTGTGGAGCTGCCCACATATCCTAAGGGCTGTGTGCTTGTGTGTGTGTGTGCGTGTGTGTGTGTGTAGGTGCTCTGGGTTTAGCTTGGGCTTTGCCCTCAGCTTGCCTTCTGCACCCTCCTCACAGCCAGAGGAAAAGAGCAGGATAGAGCTCTTTCTACCTTTCCAGCAGGCAGCAGAGGATGAGCAGTTGTACTTAGGAGAACAGAGCATTGTCATCTCTCTCCAAATGTTGGCATACGTGCCACAGGGTGTGATCTTCAGCCTGCTTCACATTGATGTTGACATTCTGTCCCTGAGGACAGCAATTTCGACTGCTTTGGGTAACACCCACACCCTGGGGCTCAGACTCTTCTGAGTTTCAGGCCCGCAGAGCCAACTTCTTCCTTGACCTTTCTACTCGAAGGCCTCATGGGCACCTCAAACTCAACATGTCATCCTCTCTTGATAATCCCATTCCACCTGTCCCCATCCTTCAATTCAGGCAAAGCAGTCACCAGCCATCCTGTCGCTCGGCAGCATCCTTTCTTCCCTTTTCTCTTCAACCTTCTCATCAGACCCATGAGCAAGTACCCTTCCGAGGTGTGTATTAACTCTGTCTTCTTTTCCAAATCCATCACCACCACCCCTCCACCTGCCCCATCATCTCTAACCTGAATTTGCCCAGGAGCCTTCTAGTAATGTTTCACTCACGTCTCCCAAAACAGCTGCAGTGATCATCAAACATAAAAATGGTCTCTTGCCTAAAATTTTTCAGTGGATTTCCAAATACTGAAAACTCCTTACTGTGGCTTACAAAATCCTGTGCAATCTTCATCACCAACTTCTCCAGTGTCATCTGTAGCCACTCTCCCCCTTCACTACATGCTAGCCACACCAGCCCAGTGTGAGCTGCTTAACTAAGCTCTTATTTACTAGGGGATTTACACAGGCTACTACTTTTGCATGGAACCTTCTTCCCGAGGCAATATGCATGACTACTTCCTTCTCATCCTGGAGGTGTCAGCTTATGTCATCTGAGAAGCCTTCCCTGACCCACCCCTGAAAAAGTCCTTCATCTGCTACTCTTTACCATGGTAACCTGCTTTGTCCTTTAATTAACTCATCACAATTTTGGAGTATGTTATTTATGGGTGGACCTGGTTTTAGTGGATTTTACATCTCTGGGAAATTTACCCTCATAACTCTCGCTTTTAGCAGAGTTCTTGGCACAAAGGTACTCAATATATATTTGATAAATGGATGGACAAATGAAGAATGGTACCCAGATGCAGTGAAAATGACAGGGCTAGCTCTCAGGAAGAGGAAATTATCATTTAAGAAGGGAACAAAACCCTCAGCATTTGATGAAGTAACTCAAGATTTAGTGAAGTGACGCTTGAGTCATGTGTCAACCAGAATCATCAGTAAAAGCAGTTTGTAGTCAGTGGTTGTGTATGAGCCAAATGGGGTTCAAAGGCTATGGTGGCCTCATCATCAGATATGGAATTTGTATTTAATATGCAAACACATACCTAATGTCCGGTACATGGTACTTTTTGAAAGTTCTCAAAATAATGCCATATTAAGAATGCTTATTCTATGTTTTAGAAACAGTATAACATAATGATTGAGAACACAACTCTGTGGTCTGACTTGCATTTGCATCCTGACTCTGATATTTTTACTGTGACACCTTGGGAAAGTGGCCTAACTTCTATATATCTGTTTTCCATTCTGTGAAATAGACAGTAACAGGTCACGCCCCATCAAATTGTGAGAATATAGAGAGTTAATAATTGCACCAGGACTCTGATAGTGTCAGGGTGCACAGTAAACACTATATGCTAGCTATTAGTGTTATATTTCCAGAAACAGCAGGGAAAAAAAGGTTTTATTTGGAGCAGATGAACTCTGAAAACATGTCTCCCAGCAATACAGTATTCTAAGGATCCAACCACATGCAGCAATTCATGAAAATCTGCACAGATAGAGATGCTATAATTTCACTGCTATTGTTACCTTGGAAAGAATTCATTTGAAAGGCTAATTAGGCACACATGCAATTCTTTAGAAGATGTAACAGAAACCCCATACAAAGCTATGGTCAACTAAATGAATGTGAAATCTATATCAGCTCTAACAGCCAATTTCACAATTTGACTGCCCCTCAATACCTCCAAAGAGAGAGCTCTTAAAAATAAATGTTCCTATTCTATTAACTTTTATCTTGGATGTTATTCCATTATGCTAACAGTTTCCCTATTGATTAACTCTATTCATTTTTCTCAAGCCTCAGGAAGAAATGCTAAAATATTCAAGGATGAAAGAATGAATAAGATCACCAGCATCAATATTACCTTACCACTTTCACTTTACAATGTCAAATTAGGACTGTTTTAAAGGATGATTAGAAGTTCAGCAGACAGGTCACATTGCAGAAGCCCTCCTGACCATCCCTATACTAACAACCTCTCTCCTTGATTCCTCCTCTCTCTGCAGTTAGTTACCCTCTGCTCTGTGCATTGGCAATATCTGCTCTGTTACTATCTCACTGTATTTTAACTCTTGACCACACACGTCTATTTACCCTACTAGACTGTGAGTTCCTAGATATGAGGACCAGGACTGATTCATCATTGCAGATACCTTGATAAAGATTTATCAGATTGATTTGAATTTTATGAAAGACTATCATCATGTTTAATATTTGACACTAAGGCAGTATTTCAAATGGCATTCCCTGGAAGATAAGCTCTTTGAGGGCAGTAATGTTTATTTATTTGGTTCACCCCATTATGTATCTAGACCAGTGTATGACATGGTGAAAACTTACTACATATATTAAGGAAGTATAGAGAAAAGACACCTATAGCCTAAAGCACTGTTTATGTATCAGAATAGGGCTGAGAATGAAGAAGCAACTACAACAACTATATGGAAACAGATGAGGCGATCATTTATCTTTCTCCTGTACTGGTCTCCATTTCACTTTGTAGACCATCTATGAATGTGAACACAATCCTATCCTGAGCTAGGCTTGGTTATGAGAATTCACATTTACAAAGTATTTCATTTAATGCTTTTTTTGTGGGTTAATTTACACAATGCTTCATTTATTTATTCCAAAAACCAGACTGAATTTCTAAGGCCTTAAAAATAGCTAAGCACTGGCTTGGAATCAGACCTCCATGATGCTGTCTTGGCAGGTATATAATTGGCACAGGTTGTTTGAAGTTGTCTTGGCTGAAAGCTCAGAATTTTCTGTTGAAGGCAGATTAACTTGTGTATCATGTCTTTTTTGTCAGAGACCTCTTTAACATTTTTACTTTCTTCCTGATTGTGTGAAGAGAACTTTGAAAATCAATATAAATTTGAATGAACTGGAGAGATATTTTCATTCTTTAGAAAAGATGCCTGATGTGGCTGAAAAGTGACCCAAGTGTGTACTCCCATGGTCTCTGTGACATCTACTCTTCCTAGTGCCTCACATGACCCTGGCTAAATGGTCCACAAGGCACTCCAAGGGCACCATATGATAGACTCACACTGCACCCTGGAAGGAGGGAATGTTTCTCCTTGGCATGGACAATTTGTCCTTTGAAAGCCGGGTCTTGGGAGGAGATTTGGTTCCCTTAGTGCCTAACTGATGATAGTACACAGTGTGTCAGAACTGGTAGACCCCTCCCAAAATATGTTGCTGCATTTATGGAAATGAGGAACTTTAGAGACATTTCCATTTTAATAAATACTAGTTCTTTTTGATTCAATAATCATGTCATTTTTTTAAAAAATAAAGGAAATAAAAGGCCATCACTATTGTGCTCTCTCCTCCTATGAAAACATTGTACCTCCTATAAAATTAACAATGGTGGCATTTTAGTTGTCTGACACTGCATCAAGGAATTCATAGAATTATTTCTGAGGAATAGGACTCCTGACTACCAAAGAGCCTACCCCGCCTCTCCTCCTTTTACTCCCAATTCCTACCTCTCCCTTATACCCAATAGCCCATCCACCCACCCACCCATTAGAAGGAATGGATACACAAATATAGACTGAGACATAACTCTAATCCATTAGAGAACACATAAATTTGGTGTGGCATGTAATGTAATGAGATATTAAGCAAAAAAGTTATTAAATTGCATAATATATTCAAAGGAAACTTTCTGATAATGACTGCATATAAAATGTGTTAAGTACTGGGAGCTCACCATATTGCACTTGAATAACACAAACTGACAAACGTATCTGCAGCATAATTGCTTTTCCTCTCTTACCAACACACAAAAGGAATAGAATTTGTGTTTTTAATTAGATTTTGAAGCTAGAGTATGAGTAATTTACTGATGTACTTTTAATCTTTGTCTGCCATTAGTTGTAATTGTTGTCATAAACTAAAGATGGCAAAGAAAAAGCACAACATATGGTTTATATAAAAATTTTTACATAAAAATATTATTTTGACTTACAATATTTACTAGAATTTGCACCCTATGGAAGAAAAGACACAGATCATTATAATGACAAATCCTTTGTCACTGGGATTAATTTCATAAAGAATTTATGCCCACTGTTATCGTGCTGAGAATACCAAATAATAATGATAAATGCTGTTACAGATTCTAGTCAAAATGTCACTTATCTCCCCTGAGGGAAGATGAGAAGCTACAAAAATAGATAAATCATTGTCAGAAGTAAGAGTTTACCATTGCCCCAAACACATATTAATGTCCTACTTACAAAGTAACTAAGGTAAAACCAAAGAAATACTTAGAATGTCATGTCCAAGTACCAGTTTCACTGCTCCGAAGACTTGAAGCACATGGGTGCTCCATGGCTGCTCAATGAATGACTGGAGGGTCCCAATTCAGCATTTCCTCAGTTGAGAAGAGTATTCACTGTAACAAGGTATAATAACTAATAAAATTCTGCAATATCAACCACTATTATCAAAGGGCAGGAGATCTGGAGAGAAGTGTGACAAAGGAACAATGTTACCATTTTCCTCCTTGTAGAAAAGAAAGAGGAAGTCAAATTTTATAGCAAAGAGCTCTGGATGGGTAAGTGTTTGAATCCACTTCCAAAGAACCTCCCTCAGTCAGGTCATTGGAAAAGAGATGTGTATAGCCAGGAAGTTGCACTAATGGAAAATCCTTGTGTATTGGAACATATTGAATTCTAAAAGGCATCGGTGACAAAGCTTCCTGTGTTGGCATTAGCCATTTTGCTCTCACACCTCTAAGTTCTTTAATGGCATCATCTTTAATTAAACAGTGATGCATCTGACTTCCCAGAGCCTTATTTTTCTCATCAAACTCAAGTGTGAGGAGCTCACAGTGCTCAGGCTAAACATTAGCTCATTTCTCTGCAATACAAAAAAAATGCCAGCAAGGCACTTCTGAGTTTAGCACTGCCCATTAAGTTTCTTAATATCTGCCTCCTATGGAGCAACATTCTCATTCAATGAAAACAACTCACAGTTGGATGCCAAGACTCTTTTGAGGAGGTTTGAATCACTGCCCACTAATAAGAGCAAAGTTTGTTGATGCAGAAACCTCAGATGAACAAATCAAAATTTGGAAGAGCATAAAGGCTACAAAATCACTCTCAAATAGTCTAAATAAGTGAAAAGATACCAAATCAGAAAGAGAAATAAGGAATAAAACTGCATCTAGAGATGCAAAACTAAAAAGGCTAACTTGCAGAAACACAGTTATGAAACGAATAGTCTCTCAGGGAAGTGACAGTGTATTCTGTTGCTTGGGCTAAGCGCAGGCCACTCCACAAGGGGCCACTTGGTCATACTGAATATTTTAAATAAAAGTTACTTAAGAGATAGCCCGTGCAAAGACACTGAGAACTTCCTCTGTCCCCCTGAAAGCAGGAAATAAACTTCCCATGTAAAAGGTACCCTCCCTGTAGTAGGAGGTAAAGAGACATCCTTATCACTAGAGATAGGAAATGTGAAGCCGAGAAGGCTGTATAAACAGCCTTGTTACTTTTCAATCATTTACCACCCCAACCCAAATTCTGTTTAAAACGCCTATTGAGTAAAGCTCCCAAAGTTAAGTTTTCTTTGGTCAATTCCTCAAAGATTTATTGTCTTATTGTCTAAAAATTATGTATGAAAAACCATCTGCCTTGGTCATTTCTGTGGGTCTCGACTTCATTATTGGGCCTCTGTGTGCATGTAACAAAACTGTGCTTTTTTCTTCTGCTAATCTGTCTCATGTAAATCTAATTCTTAGTCTGGTTGTAGACCTTGAAAGTTAGAAAATAATTTTCTTTCCCTCTACTGTATTTAAATAGTTCCTCCTGGTAAAAAGAAATTGCTTACCTCACTTATCAACCCTCTGTCTGGTTTTCAACAATTCATTAATAAATGAACTAATGATGTTGTCCTTTACCATAATACACAAAGATGCTAATTTCAAATTAATCAAATCAGCGCTAGTGGTAGGACCACGTAAAACCTAAGAACCGGGAAGAATAAACGTCTCTTCACTTTGTCCCACCTGAAAATGGATAAAATAGCTTAGCCATGACTGCCAGGTTAGAAAAACTGCTCAGCACTCAATCTTCCATCTTGAGTCACATGGATCAAAATCCAATTACATATAGTAGAAAAAAAGAATATCCAGGTTCAAAATTAACACTTGAGAACAGCTTCACTGTTTCCTCCTTAGGCCCCAGAGAGACGGAGAGCAGGCAGGGCCTCAGGGCATTCTGACCCCACCACTCAGAAGATGTGAGGCAGCCATTTACATGTTATGGTGTCCCAAAGCCACCAAAGTAACATCTGGAAGACGTCATTCCATAGTACTAAGTTTAAATTCACCTTTTATAACTGAAGGAGACATAAGTAATATGGCATGAAGGCAGGTGCCAGATTTAGAACAACAGAATGCCCAAATAAATTGGAATTTCAGATAAATAAAGAATTCTCTAGTATAACCATTTCCTATACAATATTTGGGAAATAATTTTACTGAAATATATTTAAAATTTGTTGTTTATCTGAAATTCTAATTTAGCTGCGATTCTTATAACTGGCAACCATATGTCCTGGAGTAGGATGGACTCTAATCCAATATGACTAGTGCCCTTATCAAAAAGGGAAGTTCAGACACAGAGACATAGACACACAGGGGAACACCACAGCCAGATATGCTGCACATGCCAAGGAACTACCAGAAGCTATGAGAGAGGCCGAAACAGATCCCTCCCTTGTGCCTTCAGAAGGAACATGCTTCTGCTGACACCTTGATCCTGAATTTCCAGTCTCCATCCTGTGAGACGTTACAATTCTATTATTTAAATCACTCATTTTGTGGTACTTAGGACAGCATTTTGCTGTCTTTTTTTTCTTTCCTTCCATTTTTCACTCTGCTACAGGAACTGTATTCTGGGCTAATTGCTTTGGCCAAAACATGCCTTGTACCCCAGTCTTATCCAATCTCATCCCAGGCCTGAGGCTTTGCATATACTCAGTACTTGAGATTCCCCAAAACTCGGTTCCTACAGAATCCCCAATCATTTAGAAAGTACAGACCAGCAGATAAATCCAAATGCTATATATTTATATTTATATTTTTACATTAAGTCAATCCTGTGATAGTGAATCTCTCCACCTGCTGAGATGACCACCCATTGCCTAGCTCAGGACCTCCCCACCAGCATTTCCTTAAACACCAGAACTTCCTCCTTAGTTGGACGTGTGACCTCTCCAGCACTGTTCTAGGAAAGGTGGCCTGTGAGCTAGTCTCACTCATCTCTTATTCTTGACCAAGTGCCTTATTATACTTAAAGCAGAAACTTGATAAAACATATATTTGAGGGGCAGCTGGGTGGCTCAGTCAGTTGAGCGTCTGACTTGGACTCAGGTCATGATCTCATGGTTTGTGAGTTTGAGACTCACATCGGGCTCTCTGCTGTCAGCTTGTCAGCACAGAGTCCACTTTGGATCCTCTGTCCCCCTTCCTCTGCCCCTCCCCTGCTTGTGCTCTCCCAAAAATGAATATATGTATATATATTAGAAAAATGTGTTTCTACATATATATTTTAAAAAGTACAAATTGAAAAATAAAGAATCTCCAAGAAAATAACCTAAAAACAATGCATGAATGTATAATATTAAGTTCCTCTGAAACTTTAGGAAAGTAGGTAGGCTATTTTCTAAGTCAATCCTATGAAGTTTTGAAATAAGATTCAGTACTTTCGGGGTCAGCCTTAATATCAAGTTAAATGACTTCCAAGCATCTTCAACAGGTATTTCTCAAAATGTGGTCCACCAAGACTTCATTGACTTGTTACCATGGCAATGTCCTGGGTTCTACCTTAGAGTCACTGAGTCATTCTTAGAGGATGGGGTCCAAGAATATATCCAGAGGAATTTCTATGCATCTTAAAGGTGATATTTGAAATAAGTTAAAGGATTTTAGTGGTTGGCCTAAACTCTAAACATTCTGTTGCCACTTCTTTTCTACATTTTTATAAATTGGATTTTTGTTTTCTGGTCCTCAATCAAATGGCTAAAATCATCTGGTAGCTTTCCTAAAAGCCCTCTGCCTCTAGTTGCAGTAGGGGTATGAGGGGGTCCCAAACTGAAGGTCTGTGGCTTTGGTGGGAAGTAGTTTCCAGGGACCAAGTGAGTAATCAACAAAGAAAGTGCTATTCCATGGGTTTGCTTGGGGGCCCAGGTTAAATTTATGATACTGGGCAATAGAGATTCTAATGTGTGGTTTCTAAACACACAAAATTTCATTAAGCTTGCTTTCATAAAAGAAGATTGGGTGGCTGTCCAGCTGAACCGAGTTTTAGTACTAGGGGAACATTCTGAGTATTTAAAATTCAATTCTGGCCATGCAACATTTAAATAAAAAGAAACTAATACCTCAACAGGGAAAAGTATTTTATAGATTTCTTTACCTCAGAAAGTTACTACAGCAAGTAAAATGCAACAAAGAAACACCTGCAGACCTAAAATAATTCTACTTATTATCCAAAAAGCAAGGGATATGTTTTTAGGCACAAAACAGTATATTCATAAATGTTCCATATTTTTACATGTAAATCAGGGAAATAAAACAATACTTAGGAAAACCGAAGACCAAAGTTTGAAATGAAAGATTTCTTTCCAGATATGATTAGCAAGAGCATATGAAGCATGAATTCTTTTCATGGGTTTAAATAGCCATATCTCCTCCCTTTAAATCAGAATGACAAGCTTCTCAGTCCTCATAAAACTATACACTCCAAAGTAGACATTAACTCAAGGTGTTATTGAGCTCAGGAATGTGCTGTTCACATGTGAACACAAAACTATGACTCCACATGAATCAGGAGCTTCAGGGCATTTGGGGGTAGGAGTAAGGATCGTGATGAACTCCATCATCCAGTCTCTACCTCTGCTTCTCTGACCCTACTATGCACGGGAATCACTGGCAGCCTAGTCAAAATGCAAACAGGCATTCAATGACCTGGGCTGAGGCCTGAGCTCCCATGACATTTACACTTTGGGAAGCAAAGCTCTAACCTGTATTCTTTGTGTCAAAAAGAAAAAGAGAGGCAGAAACATTAAAAGAAACACAAAAAATGAAAGCAATCTTCAGTGACTACCTCCTAGGTGCCAAGCAGAGGCTGATGGACTTTGACTCACAAATTTCAACCCAATCCCTTCTGACTGAAGGCACACCCAAGTGTGGCCTCTACAAATCAACAGACAGAAGAATTCGAGGAGACAGTCAGCCACTCACAAAATGTTTGAAGCTGAAAAGCAGAATCCTGAAAGGAATATAGAGGGAATCTACTATGTAGTAATAATAATATTGAGCTTAAGATTAAGAAAGATATTATGTGGGGGATAAAAATCATCTTTCTTCTATGTCTGTGATTATATGCTCCAAACTTGCCCTATTGGAAGCATCATGTGGGGCCTTCGACAGAGGAAAGCTCTCGGGCTTCAGACCGCCGAATCATCCCAGGTTGATTCTGGTCATTTTTCTAATTGAAAAGTTCAGAAAATATGGGGTGTTTATTTTATTTTGTTTTTAGGAATTTTGAATATTTAAAGCTTAACGTACTCTTATTCTGCTCCAACAGGCATGAGGAATAAGACGCGGTAGAACAGATGAGACCACTAAGGCTCTCACAGCTCCAGGGGCTTGTGCAGGATCACCAAGTTAGTTTCAGTGGAGCTAAGATTTGCTTTTCCATTTTTCCAGAAGCCAAACTCAATACATTATAACTCTAAAACTACATAAATCATTTTAAAACAGAGAATTACAATCAGGAAAATTATCTTCTTGGGATTTTTTCAAAGAGTAAGTCATGATTCAGTTTAGTGATCATTATCCATTCTGTACAGCAGACAGTACTGGATCCTGCAGGAGATATAAAAAGGGACAAAACAAAAATCCTTCTGTTTTTTACTTATAGCGTGAGGACTGTATATTACCCATTTGACAAATGCAGGTCTGAGTCTCTCCAGTAAGCACATGTCTGCATCGTTCATGACACATGACCTCTGTAGCATTCCCATTCCAGCAATGGGGTCTGTATGCTTGCATCCCACTTTAATGGTAATAATTCCTATCTTAGAGATCTTGTTCTTGTTGGTTCTCTGAGGAAATACACTTCCTACATCCCGCCAATACTGCTGCTTGGCTCTAGGGTTTCCACTAAAAGGAGTGAAATCCTTCATTGTTATAGGAAAGTATATGGTATGATTTCATTTATATACTATATTTTGCTTATGGACACACATATATTTAAGTAAAAAGATGAAAAGGGGGGTTGAAAGAATACTAGATGCATGGCCACAAGGGGCCTCTAATTTTACCTATAATATTTTACTTCTTGGGGAAAAACAAGACTGGAAGCAAGTTATCACAGAATCTTATTGACATTTGTTAATGATGGAAACTGGAAACATAGGTGCTTGTTCTTATTTGTATTTTCTGAACTTCTAAAAATGTCTTAAAAAAATAAACCTGTGTGCAAGCTATAATTATGTTGCAGGTGTTGTTGAATTTAAAAATGTTCAGCTGTGAGGCGCCTGTGTGGCTCAGTCGGTTAAGCCCCCGGCTTCGGCTCAGGTCATGATCTCACAGCTCATGGGTTTGAGCCCCACGTCGGGCTCTGTGCTGACAACTAGCTCAGAGCCTGGGGCCTGTCTTCGGATTCTGTATCCCCCTCTCCCTCTGACCCTCCCCTGCTCACTGTCTCTCTCTGTCTCTCAAAAATAAATAAAAAAACATTTAAAAAAATGTTCAGCTGGGCAGTAAACATTATTCTGAGAGAAACATCTTTTCTCTTTGAAAAGTTCTGTGTGATGGGGAAATGAATCATTTGGCAAAGTAAAGGCTAGTAAGAATAATTTAGTTGTTATAAGTTAGAATGAGTAACTCTTTCTGTATTAGATATAATTTACCCCAAATTTAACATCAGATTGCAGGCCACATAAGTCACTTAGAAATAAGAGAGGCATTGAACAGAAATTTATACAACTAATAAAAATGAATTAAAAAATATACTGGGGCCCCTGGGTGGCTCAGTTTGTAGCATCTGACCTCGGCTCAGGTCATGATCTCATAGACTGTGGGTGGGAACCCTGCATCGGGCTCTGTGCTCACAGCTCAGCTTCTGGAGCCTGCTTCCGATTCCATGTCTCCCTCTCCCTCTGCCCCTTACCTGTTCACTCTCTGTATCTCTCTCTCAAAATAAAATAAAGACATTAAAAATTTTTTAAAAATATACTTAAATAGAGATTGAGGACAGTTTCTCAGAAGATTATAACATTTTATTTAGCAAATAGCTCCCAAACTTTATGGTAATTTGAGACAGGGGTAGTGTCAAATTACAAATGCTTCCAAACTTCTTAGTATATCTCTTTAGGTGGCTCTTGCTCTCCCCCACCCCCAAATTTTTCTTTAGGGCAGTCAATGCAGTGACAAATAGTGATCTCCGATCTCTATTTCATAGTGGTGAGCTTGTTTATTTTTCTCCTCTTTTCAACCACTGGAGCACCAAGGAGCAGCAAAAAGTTAAAATGAAGAAGAAGGGAAGCATGGGCGGAGATCATCAAGCCTAGATAATCTCCCCTGAACAACATTTTTTGTACATCACCATTTCACGGGACTTAGATCAATAACTAGAAGCTTGCTTTCAATGAAAGAGCAACTTTATTTCTGTTAACTGGGTTTGTTTTAACTAAAATGCAGGGGAAAAAACCAGGTTTCTTAAGATAAATCAGTGTTCAGATCGAAATCATTTTCAGCCCAGCAATTTTTACAGCCTTTGGTTCACTATTCATATTCTAATAGAATAAATTAGCCAAGGCTTCAGCTCTTTTCTCTTAGTCTATTAAAGCTCTTCCAAATAATTCAAATAGATAAATGATGTATGGTTGATTCTTACAAAACAGTAGAATTTAATGTACTATCATTACATTGTTGTGATAGTCCCTATCACAATATTAAAGGATAAATAATGAAGGAAAAATACAGTCCTGTTTTGGTCTAAGCTATGCATAGTTCAGATTTTACTTTTAACAATTTTCATGAAACATAAAACGCTAAATTTCCTATATTTTCACATTACTGTACTTTTGCTAATCCCATGAGTCAAGGCCGGTACTAAGAGGAAGAACCTAATGCAAAGGAAAAACAATGAGCAAATGATTGAATTCCTGGCCTGGATCTGTACCATAGACTCTGTATGACCTGTGGCAACTCAATCTTTCTGTCCCTTTTTGTCTTTAATAAAACAAGGCTTCTAAGACCTCCTTTGCCTACCTCACAACTGTTAGGAGGTTCAAAGGAAATACTGTATGGGAAAGTACTTTGGAAACTATTAGGCCTTATGCAGACTTGAAATAAGCTACTCCAACATGAATTGAAATAAAAATAATTGAAAGGGTGAAGATAAAAGATTTCCAGGTCGGGAAAATTGTGGGGATTTTTTCCTTTCCTCCTGATGTGCCCAGCACTTCCTGTTACTTGGGACAATTTGTTCCTGTTTAATTTACTCCAGGGATAACTCCAGAGTTTTCAGGAGACAAGGAGAGCAATATGCTCGAAGAGTTTCATTGCCACTCTCTTCTGAAAAGGCCCGTTCCTTGACCCCAGTGCTGGTCCACTCAACAATGTCCCATCCGGACCCTTGCATCTAGGTTAGGACCCAGAGGCTGAGAAACTGAAGCCAATGTGGTGACAAGCATATGCATGTATCCAGTCAGACTGTTTTCTGAAATCTTGTAGAAATCTCAGTTGAGTCCACTTTGTACCCAAAGTTTTATTACTGGAGACTTATCTCCAGCAGATCATAGTGAAGAGGAGAGGAGAAACAGAGGAGATGTACAGGGTGGTGATAGTAGTCATTGGACAGAGAGAGGGGAGCATAAATAATGTCACTTTTTTTTTTGTTCCAATCAGCTTTCTTTTATGACTTATAATAAAATTTCTCACACTTTCTCAAAGAGCAGGAGAAAAGGAACTTGAGAGACTGTTTTATTCTGTAAGCCCAAGATGAAGGGAAACCCTGGTCAGAATAAACCAATTAAAGGCAACAGGTGGCCTAACCCAAGGATCTCTGGAGGGACAGAAAAGAGGTATTTGGGGGGTTAGTTTAAAATAAGGAAAGCGTGGGGCACCTGGGTGGCTCAGTCAGTTAAGCAATCAACTTTAGCTCAGGTCATGGTCTCATGGTTCTTGGGTTTGAGCCCTGCATCCAGCTCTGAGCTGAACATTTGCCCAGGGCCTGGAACCTACTTCAGATTCTGTGTCTCCTTTTGTCTCTGCCCCTCCACTGCTTGCACTCTGTCTCATTCTGTCTCTCAAAACTAAATAAATATAAAACAAACAAACAAAAAACAACAACAGAAAAGGAAAGCGTTTTGCAGGCCACAGGTCCTAAGCCCCTGGCTATTCTTCTTATACTTACCTTGCTCTCTAGCTCCATGCTCCCCTTAGCACCCCAGCCTCTATGGCATCGAGTACACTCCTCTCCCCTGTCTCATTTCTGATTACTGAAGGTGGAGGGGCCCCTGGTCTGCCTGATGCGGAGAGGAAAGGGAAGGGAGGAGAGGGGAGGAGAGGGGAGGAGAGGAGAGGAGAGGAGAGGAGAGGAGAGGGGAGGGGAGGGGAGGGAGGGGGAGGGAAGGCAGGTGTGTTCCTGTGTTAGCAGTGTATCTCTGGCACACTGGAGGACCAGCTCCTGCAGAGCTGTTAGAATCTCACCAGTTAATTATTGGTGGGTTAAACAGGGTTGTGGAAGTTGGTCATCATTCGTAAGCTTTCTGTTGAAAAATACACCCCAACTTCTAACAAACAACCTTACAGAGCACAATTACTCCTAAATTCAAGAAAGCTAAAAAAGTAAAAACATAAAATAAATGAAAGGCCTGATCTGTAGGGAAATCAAAGCTTACAAATTAAAGACTAATATATGTCTTTTTCTTTTTTGTAATAATTAAAAAATCATTGTTCTCTGTTGGTAGTTAATGGCTCTATCTAAATTGACTTTGTTCTGGAGTACCAGGGTGTGGCTCAGTCAGTTAAGCATCTGACTCGGTTTCAGCCCAGGTCATGATCTCACAGTTCATGAGTTTGGGTCCTGCAGGGGGTTCTGTGCTGACAATGAAAAACCTGCTTGGGATTCTCTCTCTGCCCCTCACACCTCTTTCTATCTCTCTCAAAATAAATGCACTTAATTTTTTTTAATAAAAAATAAATTGACTTTGTTTATGCAGAATTCTAGATGACATACTGAACAGAATTTAAAGAATAATATACCCTTAAACTTATATTTGTTTCTGCATTCTTAATTCCCCCCCAAAAAGTGATCATGCCTTTGTTACGCCTTCCCATTGTCTGGCAACTCCATTAGGCAATGATGGGAACATGCTGGTCATGGAAGACGGCTGACATGGACTTTGCCACATCAACACTCTAACTCTCTGTCTTTCCCTTTATGCCAAATTCAGAAAAAGGAAAGACTAAAACATCCTGGGCTGAACGCATATGAACAGGGAATGACTACTGACGGAAGACATAAATCAAGGAAAAACATAGTCATTGAGAAGAGAACTCTTAAAAATGGAGTTAAGGTTTCAAAGTCATATTGATAAAAGATTCCTTGGGTGTCTCTTTATAGATGGCCTTTCTATTTTCAGTGCATATCCAATGTACTTTCATATCCCTTTTCATAAACCTTCCTCAAGTTGGTTTTTAATAACATTTGCTGAGTGCTTTCTTTGTGGAAGACACTGTGTTTAATGCTTGGCACCCACTGTTTCATTTGAAACTCATGACAGCACCAGGAGGCAGTTTTAGGGCAATTATCATTTGACCCATAAAGACACGGAGTAATACAGAGGCAAACATGCCTCAGGTTGAACAGCTGAAACTGAGGGGCAGAGAGTAGGGTTTCAACCACAGGGAGAGTCCAGAACCTGTGTGGTTCATCACTGTGCTAACCCTGTTTCCTCCGGAATAACATGAGGTTCAGAGAAGGTATGTTATTTATCCAGCCAGTGGTTAGCAACTTCTGACTAAGAATGGGACATAAAGCAATCAACAGACATGAGACTTGGATTCCAGAATGACCATTTCCCCCAGTTTCATCAATGAATGGAGTTTGGTCACTGCGTTGATTCGGTATTTGATTCTTTACAATAATTGATTTTTTTCAGCCTCTGACATATTTATAGACTAAAACTTCACTCCAGCAAAATTGTAAAGAATCCATGTGTAGCTTTTATGATTTTTATTGAAGGGAACATATTGTGATGGAAAACACTAGAGACTAGAAAACCCATCATAGAAAATGTCTTGACGTACTTGAACCAGATAACATTCCTCAAGTGGAAATGACAGTGAAGCGAAACTGAAAGCAGTCTCTGTCAGAATAGCTGCAATTGACAAACACATTCAACTAGAAACGACATTGATGTCATACTGACTTTTAATTCTTGGTTGGCATCAGTCTCTTGGTTGGTAGTATCTTTATCTTTAGGCTCAGAGCAGCCTATAAGAAAAAGGGCTTCATAGTTCCTTCTCATGCTCAGATTCATCTTCCTTTACAGAGGTGATAAAATCTATAAGCAGTAGGAATAAGATTAAGTGTCTGATATTTTGATCTCATCCAAGAGTTCCCTCAGCATAAGATGGGCCAAAAGAACTGAACAGCCCCCACAGATTTTTCTGGCATCTGCATTATTTAATTTCAGTAATTACAAATTCTCTCAAAGCCAGAAAAATCCACCCACATGCAAATAATTCCAATATGCACTGCAAGTGATGATGATTGTCAAGACAATGTTACCTCATTATTTCTGGGTACAGGAATTGATCTTTTAAAAAGAACTTTCCTTGCATAATTTTTAAAACAAGTTCCCCCAACATTCATAAGAAATGAGCTCTCCTGCAGATGAAGAAAGGAGATGTGTATCAGCGTGATCCTGTGGAATATGACTGCCCTGGCAAAGCCAACCCTCCCACCCTCAACGCCAGAGATCAAGGATCTTTTAATTTTCATTTCTCTGTCTATTCCCACTTTGTAGAACTCTTTCTCTTATGTGAACTCTGTTTTTGTTTTAACAAACTCATCAGTGGTGCTTATATGGCTGTTCAATCTTTAAAAGAAAGTCTAAGCTGCAGGATTCCCAACTTCTCTGCCCAAATCAAAAGATTATTCATTAGCACCTAAGTTAATTACAGAAGAAGCTTCATGTTTGAAGACAGGACAAAAGGAAACATTCATTGAACTTGTATGTTTAAGAGAAGATAAAACAGACTTTTTGATGAAGGATGTTCACTCATAATCACTTCATTTTTTATATAGGCTGTTATCCCTATAGGCTTCTAAATTGTAATCCACAAAAGGTGGTATGTTGGCACAGTTATAACAAGGCAAGTGACTTCACAGCCAACCTACCCTGGCCATTCTCATCTTCCAGCAGGAGACGAGGAGATGGAGGTGCAAGGAAAACTGATAACAAGAAAGCATCACAGTGGCTCACACTGCATAAACATCTACTTCTGCACCAAATGCACAGATAATTCCTATTCAAATTACAACACATGTCTTAAGGTCTAATTATTAAAAATTTAGAGGCTCCTAATAGCTATTTGTACACACACACTTTATGTGCCACATGGTTAACTAGAGAACCCACTACAAATGGAGTTGACAGTGAAGCAAAAAAAAACACAAAAAACAAAAAACAAAAAAAAACAAAAAAAAACCCTGATGCCAGCTTATATGAGAAGAATTGCAACGATGGAACACAATCCACTAACAATGACATAAATGATACACGAACACTAATACTCATCCCACAAATCTGTGAAGACTCTATCTATGTATGTACACAGCAGGAGCTAGGCAATGCTGCCAGTTGTGGTGTTAACAGCTGGACTTCTTAGGCTTATACTAATTGTATATCCTCACAATCTGGTAACATAATAAGACATCAATTTTATTTACAAATACCAAATTTTAGTATGCTTTAATAACTCACTTAGTAGGTTACTAGTAGACACCCCTTATATGCATATAAAAATCAATGTCATTTGACTCTAAGAACAAAAACAAACAGTCTTGTATTTTGGGTAAGTTCTTAGTCCATGAGGAGAATGTTCAGGGCCCATCAGCATTTCTTTAGACTCTACTCAGAGAAACTCTGAGGTAGAGCCATATACAAAGGCCCACAGTAGTACCAATATGACATGTAAGAATGCAATGTGGAACCAACCATGAACCTTTCCTCTAAAATGTGACAAGACACTTTAAACCAACAGGCAACCATCTTATAAGAAGATAAAATAATTTTGTTAATGGGTTAAGATGATGAAACTGAGTAGGACCACTTTAGAAAAGATGTTGAAAGTTGCTATTGAAAGAGCTGACTGAGAGGCGCCTTGTGGCTCAGTTGGTTGAGCATCTGACATCGACATCGGCTCAGGTCATGACCTCACTGCTCGGGAGTTCCAGCCCCTCACCCCCACCCTGCATCCAGCTCTGTGCCAACAGCTCAGAACCTGGAGCCTGCTTCTGTGTCTCTCTCTCTCTGCCCCTCCCCTGCTCATGCTCTGTCTCTCTCTTGAAGATAAAATAATAACACATTAAAAAAAAAAAGAAATAGCTGATCGATGAAGAGTTGTATGTTTTGAATCCTAATCCAACTCATCTTGCATAACATCTCTGAACACAGTACAATTTCTTCTACTCAAAAATCATCAATGCTTCTGCAATGTGTACAAAATAAGTGAATAAATTTTGCTAATTCATTTGAAATTTATATAAAATGGACTTAAATTTGAAAATATCATCTATAAAAATGAATTCAAGAAGAACTAGAAAATTTAGACATTACTAAAACTATTTAAGAAATGTTGTAAGTAAAAGCTTCCTATATTTAAGAAATCAATGCAGAGTTATATATTATTCCAGAGTATAAAAAATTATCAGTTATTTATTGGAAGTCCATACCTTAATAACAAAATTTAACAAGAGGATTATAAGAAAGGAATAAATGCTGGTCAATTTAACTCACAAACGTCCATGTAAGAATCCAGACAAAATATTAACAAACTAGATACAACAATATATATAAAGGATAAAAGATTATGAAAAACATGGGTTCATCTCATGAATTTGAAGCTGGGTTACCATCATAAAAGCATGATATAAGTAAAGGCAAGATATACATGATCATCTCAAAAGATACAGGAAATAACATTTGATAAAATTTTAAACTGTTAATTTTTAAAACCATTGTAGCAAGTCAGCAATACAAGAGAACTCTCTTTAAAAAATTTTTTTTTAATGTTTTTTATTTATTTTTGAGAGACAGAGAGAGACAGTGCGAGCAGGGGAGGGTCAGAGAGAGAGGGAGACACAGAATCTGAAGCAGGCTCCAGGCTCTGAGCTAGCCGCCAGCACAGAGCCCGATGCGGGGCTCAAACCCACGAACCGTGAGATCATGACCTGAGCCGAAGCCAGACGCTCAATCGACTGAGCCACCCAGGGGCCCCACAAGAAAACTCTTTTAATCTCATAAAAGTAATTAACAAATTTCATTGTACTCTAAGGTAAAACATAAAATCTTCCCCTTTGAAATCAAGAAAAAGACAGGATGCTCACTGTGATCATTTCAACATTTTACTCGAGGTACTGATCCGAGCAGTGTAAGTGAAAAAGAAATACAAAATATATGATTTAGAAAGGACAAAATAAAATGAGAAATATTCAGATTGTCTCCCTATACAGTCTATTGTTTCTACAGAAAATTCAAAAGGATGTAGAATATTAAAATTAAGAACTTGATGAAAAATAGTTACAGAAAAATAAACCATATTTGCTATGAAGCTTCAGAACATATTTACATGTATTTTCAAATACTTTATACCTATGTTTTGTTAGAATAAACATTAAACAATCAATTTCTTAGCCTCAATTAAAAAATAAATCATTGGGGTGCCTGGGTGGCTCAGTCAGTTGAGTGTCTGACTTCAGCTCAGGTCATGATCTCACGGTTTGTGAGCCCGCATTGGGCTTTGTGCTAATAGCTCAGAGCCTGGAGCCTGCTTCAGATTCTGTGTGTCCCTTTCTCTCTGTCCCTCCCCTACTCATGCTGTCTCCATCTCTCATAAATAAATAAAAACTTAAAAAAATTTTTTAAATCATTAAATTAATTTACTCTTTCCATAACTTCTTTTATGATAGGAAAAAACAAGGCAATTAACTCTATTCTATTAAATTTATTATTATGCTGTTTAAATCAAATTAAGTAATTAGACATTCAGCAAGAGTAGAAAATAAACTGAGCCACATTTGACTGTAAGTTTCTCAAAGACAGAGAAAAGGTCCTGGGTACTTTGCCCTAAGAAATATACAATAAGAGAAAATGGATTTAATACACAGCAAAAAGAGAGAGAGAATATATGGATAGAAGAAGGAAAACATTTAATTCTCAGGGACAGTAAATGCAGGAGTTAGGCTACAGTTATTTTTAAAAAGGAAATGAAAATAAAAGAAAACAAAACAAAAACCAGGGGGTCTAGTCTAACATGTCCACAGCCCCAGTGGCCGGTGGCTGTGTTACAGGCCCTTGCAGATTTAGGGGTTCATCTTCTATAGTGTCAGAACTCTGGGGACACGTGCAGAGCGGTAAGGATTTCAAAGGTTCAACTGGCAGACCAGACAGAATCTGCTTTCTATTTCGCGCACCTCTCTTTCCTTTGCTGTTTCAAGCAGTTGTTTGGGTGTCAGTTTGCATTCTTACGGTTTGCACAACTGGGTCAAAAAATAAAGCTTCTCTGTTAATTAAACACAGCGCTAACACGCTTTGGCAATCATTCCTATTCAGAAATTTATGTTGACTGTTTTTGCCTGTCCTCTCCAATCTTATGATGCAGGCTCTGCAACAAGAATTATAAAATTTTTACATAGTATCTGCATGTAAGAACATGATTTTAATATCAATAGTAGCATTTTATAGCTAAAAGCAAATGAGACTTAGAAGATCCTGAGAAATTAGCAGGTAACTTTTCTCTTTGTTCTCCCCTCCAGAGACACCAAGAAACAACAGAACAGTCTGTGCTACATACATAATTAAAACAGATGTTCTCAATCTTAATTTTCATAGCTAATTTTGACAGCCAAAGAAATGCGCCTGTCTTTTGTATAGTCACCTATTTTCTCTCAAACGTGTCCTATTTCATCGCCCACTGTGATTGCTCAGAAAGAAAAGGGTGATGTGATGGAAGCTATTCATGCAATAGCAAGAGCTCTGGTATATTATTGGGAGGCACAGTGAATGGGGGCAGGTGCAAGAGGAATTGACCAGTCATTCCAAAGTCCACAGAGTCTAAGCATTTTTATGCAATAACTTTGCAGATCACAGTTTTCACTGGTGTTGTGTGGTCTTCCATGACAGAACCTTAGAAACTACAAAGAGAGGAGAGATCTGTCTTCCTCTTCCTTGTGCTGTTGTTTGTCGTTTTCACACCCATGTCAAGGCACTGTCTCATTGGCACCTAAGTCCTCTTCTTACACTTCTGCCAACACCAGACCCATGAAAGGCCTACTAGGCTGTAGCCATGAGCCAGCTCTGCCCTCAGAACACTGTGAATCCACGATTTGCTTCCTCCCTGAGGAGGGGATGGGGCTGGAGCACCATGTGATGGAGGTGCTCCTGCCTTCTGCTGCCTCCTGACCACAAAGCCTGCTTTCTCTCCTCTAGTGCCCTTCTTCCCTGCCAGGGAGGGGGTGAGAGTACCCCAATTCTGCAGGACCGATGAGCTCCAAACCTCCCAACATCCACAGTTGCTAATTACACTTGGATCCTTTGACAACGAATTCAAACATAGCCCATTACCAGCCTGATACAGTTGATGCTTTCACTCTTCTCAGGAAAGCCCAGTGTGGGATGATCCCACCTAAGCCCTGCTACTGGCTCCTCTGTGGTACGAGTTGTCCTGGATTGCCACAGCCCAGGGAGCAACATTATGGGTCCTTACCACTTACACAAACTCTGGCTATGTTCAAGGCAGGTCATCAGGGCAGTTGGCTGTGGCCTGGTGAATTCATCCAGCATCAGACCCCCCCCATCCCCCATGACCCAGGAGTGATGTACAAGTAGGAACCACAAAGTCTACAGGGCAAATAAAGCTCATTCTGATCGGAGCGATGAACTGCACTGAAGTGCTGTGATCTGGGTAAGGCGGTGTGAGGGGGTGGAGGGGGAACAGGCTGACATCACTGGGAAGATGGTAATGTCTTGGTTCAGGGAAGTTCCAGAGGAGAGGGACCTGCTTCCAAGGAGATGAGGCAGAGAATCAGAATGGACTGGAACACAGAGCAAGGGAGAGAAGAGGGCTTAACTCTGCAGAGCAATGTTAAACAAAGCTTGATATTCAATGGTCAGGAAACAGAATCGATCTGAAGCTCCTGAATGACTTTTAGGCCAAGTACTACGCTGAGTACGTCACATATATTTTCTCTAATCCTCGCAAACTTTCGAGCAACAGGGAAACAGACATTAACTAGTGATCTGGTTTCAGCTTAGAAGTAGACTTCCCTGAGCCCCTTATCTAAATTAACTTCCCCTAGTATACTCTCTATTATCTTCTCCTTCATCTAATGTCACTCAGTACAGCTTATAATTTGATATTCCTGAGAGTGATTAAATCTCCTTGTTAGCACACATTGTGTTCATTTTATCTGCTAAATGTGTCCCCACAGTTTCTAGCACACAGGCTCTCAAAAAGTATCTTTGCACCTTTGAATACGTGGAAAGGAACTCACTGAAGCAACCAGTGAGTTGCACTCGGGCTGCAGAGGCCCTTATTCAGAGTTTCACCCTACAGAAGTGTGGCCACTGCAGACCCCTGAAGATGTTAATGTATCTCAAAATCAGAATGACATTCATCATGACATAAGTGAGACGGTCTTAAATAAAAATTAAAATTTAACATTCACTAGGTTTTTATTAAAATCTGGCAATCATAGGAGAGATGAATTGTATTATTTTACTTCTCTGCGGGACCTCCAACAAAAGAAAGGACAGAAATATGAACATGTGAAAGTCCATCTACTTGTACTCATTTCCACCCTTTCCATATATGTGGGAAGACTGTTAAGAGAGGTTTTAATAGGTCCATGATAAAAACAAGTCTTCCTTTAGAGTAAACATGTTTAACTGATATACAGGCTTCTTCACTAGTGGAGAGTCTCAGAGACTCTAGTATGAGACTATGCCTTACACTGCTCCTGTGTGTGTGGAGGTGTCGGGGGACAGTGGGAGTGGGTTGGCACACTGATACTAAGCATACAGTTCTGGAGGCACCAATGGACTCCATTCGTCTCCCCACAAATAGAACAGAGTTTGAAAAGCAGTTCTTGGGTCCAGATAAAATCAGTATCTAGAAGCAGTTTGATCAGTTCTGTAGTACATTAAATCCTTCCTAACCCTAGCTGGATAAACCCTGAACAAATTATACGAGGCTGAGGAAATAGAGAGAAGAGCTTGTGAACAAGAGTCCCATCAATCACTGTACTGTCAAATTTACTCTGCAATAATACAGGCGTTTTCCAATTTTTGCCCAAGACTGTCTCACATGAATTGATCACTCCACAGGCCACTAGACAAGAATATGCTTGAATTATAATAACTTGAAAGAGCCTGGGAACTGATGAGGTGGAAATATTGGCAGCATGAAGGCGTCCACATTATATTCCGTCTGACCTACATCACCTAGGTACCTAGGTAGTACCAAAGAAGGTACTTTTATTCTCTTTTTAAGAGCAGGAAACTGAAGCCTAGAGATGTCAAATAATGTTCTCAGGGTCACATCATATGTAGTGGGGGCTGGATTTGAATCCAAGTCTAACTCCAGCTGTTTCCATGGGATGTACTGAGACACTCTTTCTCAGGTTCTCTTCCACATGCCCTTTCTGCCCCTGGGTATAGCTTGCCACCCTACCCCATGTCACACCACAGTTCATAAGGCCTTCTTTTACCAGCCCAGCCATGTTGTACAACTGAGCCACCAACCTGAAAAGGAGTTCGCCAATCCTCACACCAGAGGGCCTCTTAATTCTCTCATTGTCTTGGCAGAGGAAGGCCAAGTTCTCACTGTGGCCTCATTGACAAAGTTCTTTTTGGTTGTTCAGCAGAATCACAGCTTCCTCACCTCATCCATTTCCTCTTCATCCAGATTCATGGCTCAACTTCCTTTTGATGCTCAGGTATGCTTGGGAGCCTTTGGCTCAGGACTCAGGCCATCCATTAATGGCTGCATTTTGGATTATTACCCTCTAACACCTCCCTCCTACCCCTCTAACCTCACTGAGTACAGAGTTGGGGAAGTGGCTGATCGCAGCCCTGACTAGATTCAGGGTGCAGGGTATTCTGTGAGTTCTCCTACCAAGGTCTTTCATTCACCTCTGTCTCCCCCAATGTTACTCTCATGCTCAAAAGTTAACCACAAGTGCCCTCTTGGTCCTGGGACTGGTCTACCAGTTGATCAGGGTCTCTCTGGTGTTTTTTTTGTTTCTGTTTTCAACTCTGCTCAGTTGCAGAGAATGTCTGATGGCTGCAAAGTTATGGAAGAAGCTGACAATGCAATGAGTTGGGAGCATGTGAGATCTGACACAAAGTTGGAGATGAAGAGGAAACATGAAGAATAAACAAGAGTTCATGTGCACCCCTTCGGGGGTTCCTGCCAGGGCTGTTGGCATCATCAGGCCAGAAACCTGGACACATCTCACTCACACTTATGGTCAGCCACCAAATACCAGATGGAGCAGATCTAGACCAAATCTGTAACCCCCTCCTCCCCATTCCATTCCCATATCACTGCCTTTGTTGTCCTGGTCGCTTCTTGCCCAGATTCATGTAAGAATCTCCAAATGGGTTCCCCTGACTTTGAAATCATTCCTCTCAATCCTTCCTCCTCAAAGCCTTCAAAATGCTAGTTACCACCCTGCCCTCCTTGAATCTCTTTTTTGGTGCCCCAAGTTTTCTCAGCTTGAGGTGAACATTTCCTTCACTTGAGTGCTTTTCTCCAGACTTACATTTTTGAGCTCTACCTATAACTTAAACAAGTGGAATTGCTTGGGCATTGAGCCTGGGTACCCACAGTTTGAAAAAGATTTCTGGTGAATCTGATGCACCATTCAGTTAAATAATCACTGCCCTGTAAGGTGAACGCCACGTTCTGTTGCATGGCATTGAAAGACCTTTAAAACTGACTTGCATTGACCTGTCTCATCAGCCATTCCCCTCTATCCACTTTGGACCCCCAAAATACTGTTTTTTGTTTCTTAACACTAGTTTCCTAAGCTGTTATGTTGAGCCATGCCTCTGTGCCTGTGTTCTTATCCACCTGGAAAATGACAGCACATCCTTCTAGATCCAGCTTTAGCATCATTTTGATGAAATCTTCTCCACCTCCCATTTTGGAGTTTCATCCCTCCATGCCTTGAGCCTCCGTGGTTTCTTGATCAAACAGTATTTTAGATGATTCTGACATTATTGAATGAGGTAAAAATCTCAAAGTCAAAATTACCTTAAAAATTCCTTTAAAAATCATTCATAAAGTTAGTTTGCTCTAAACAAACACAGTAATATGTGTGTATGTATACACATATATACCCACACAAATGGAATATAATTATTCAGTACTACTGATAAACCCTAGCTTCACTCAGTAGTGAGCTCACATTATGGGCTTGTAGGGGTAGAGACACCAAGGGAACAGAGAATTCTTATGCCTCAATCTGTCCTTTAAAGGACATTTGATCACTGAGGGAAATGTTTAATCTGTGTTTCTCAAGCGTATTCCATGATAGGAGCAGGTAATATTTTGAAAATGGGCTTGTTTGAGAAACAGAAGCTTAGAGAATATTAAACAAATCCCCCTTTAAACTTCTAAAGTACTTGCCTTTTGCCTCCAGTGTGAATATGAAAAAAGGGAACACAATATATCACATTTCCCAAAGTTATTTGATTATAGAATGCCATTTTCATAGAAGCAACATTCCAAAGAATACTCTGGAAAGAAATCTGCCTTCTTCACGCCTCACCATGGTTGCGAATGAGAAGCCAAATGAGACACAATTTTTCTGGTTCTTCTCCAAAGAGCAGGAGGGCAGACCACATTACCCAGGATGGCCTGTCTCTGGGCCATTTTCTAAAGAGACCTTCCACCTGGAGATGCACCTTACCACCTTGAGCGTGCTTCCCCGTTGTGGCCATGCCACTTCTCCAGGACCCCACCAAGACAGGGTCAATGGGTCTGGGATTTCCAATGCATTACTAACTTTAATGACAAAAGTATAGTCATTAGGAAAGCCATTGTTTAGTAATTGTTGCCACTTATTTGGCAAAACAATTCCAATAAGTAAGTATGTTGTGTACTCACACAATAATTTACATTGATGAACTTTTCTGTCAGTTTGATATAGGGATTTGTTTTGAGATCTGGAAAGTTGAAGGGTGTGGAAAAGCACAAGTCTTAGACATGCATAAGTGGTTAAGTGTGGACCAATTCCTGTAATTACAAGTGCGTCTGCAGTGCCAAGTGAATAAAGATAAATTCCTCAGTGTCAGGAGAAGCTTCTGTGTAGACTCTGTGGGTAAAATATGTCCTTTCAAAAAATATGGGAAAAAAGACTATTTAGTGGCCAAAAGGAAATTAGGCCAAATTTAAACTGGTTTATGCTGTGCAAAATTAACATTTTAATAAGAAGTGCAGGAGTTTCTGGGTGGCTCAGTGTCCAACTTCAGCTTAGATCATGATCCCACAGTTCGTGGGTTCTAGCATCACATCGGGTTCTGTGCTGACAGCTCAGAGCCTGGAGCCTGCTTCGTATTCCATGTCTCCCTCTGTCTCTGCTCTTCCCCTGCTTGCACTCTGTCTCTCTCTGCTCTAAAAAATAAATAAACATTAAAAATAAAAAAAAGAAGTACAAATACAATATACTATTTGAATACTAAATTCAGATAACAATGCTCTCATTGACTAGTGTAGTAAAAAGACCACAGAGTTGCACATTAGGAACCCCATTCCCAGATTGGCTCCGTCGGAAGCTGAATGTATAGAACCTTGGAAAAGTCATTTAATTTGCCTGTGCCAGTATATTTTTCATTTGCAAAATGAGAGAGTTGAGCTAGTTGATTTCTAAAGTACCTTTTAATTACAAAATTTTGTGAATATGAATGATGTGTTACTCAGATAAAGGGAGAAATCAGAAATTTTACAGGCAGTACAATACTTTGAACTACTTTAACACACTGAGCTATACTTTTTAAATAAACTGCTATTTTAATTTTCACTCCACACCCAATCCCAACTCAGGGATTGAACCCACAACCCTGAGATCAAGACCTGAGCTCAGATGGTGTCAGACACTTACCTGACTGATCCACCCAGATGCCCCTGATGTTTAGGTTTTAGTTAACTTTCTCCTTATGTTTTGTTTAAAAATATAATTAAAATAGTAAAATATAATAGTAATCTTTTCTGAAAACATACAAAAATAAGAGATACAGTAAAAAAGAGTTCAAGATAATGATAAGAAAAATATTTTTACATAGCAAATATAGTTCTCAGACCTTAGTTGATTTCTGAAAAAAATTATATCAGCGTATGATACATAAAAACTATCCAAATGGGGAGTCTGCCCTTTGTTGTAAAGTACCTGCCATGTTAGAAGGCAATGAACAAGACTGCTTTTCCAAAAGATTTGTTTCCACTATCTAAAACTTGTGTATTTTGACCCTAAAAGTTGTGTGTGAGCAAGTATTTTTATAGGAAAAATTTCTGTTCTTTTCTTCCTGGGAAAGCTTTAGACAATAATCATCTCAATACCTTCTCCTAAAAATAACTATAAGAAGTCATATTCCTGTCGACATCAGTAGCTTCCTGGAAGAAATCTGCATACTTTTGGAATTGCAGGGTACTTTTCAAAAACTGTTGAACATTAAGACATAGTATAACTCATCAAATACTTAACAGAGGCAGGGGTGCCTGGGTGGCTCAGTTGGTTAAGCATCTGACTTTGGCTCAGGTCATGATCTCATGGTTCATGAGTTCAAGCCCTGCATTGGGATCTATGCTGACAGCTTGGAGCCTGGAGCCTCCTTCAGATTCCGTGTCTCCCTCCCTCTCTGCCCCTCCCCTGCTCATGCTCTATCTCTCTCTGTCTCTGTCTGTCTCTCTCTCAAATACATGAAAACAACAACATCTTTAAAAGAGGTAAGAAAGCTACAAAGGTTTCTTATGTATGGTGTATTTTTGGTGGCAATTTACACATGTAGAAAGTACACATTTGCCCTAAGGCGTTAATTCATTCATCTACTAACCATCCATATATCTATTTATAGCATACACATTTCTCGAACTCTAGGCATGAACTTAGCATAAGTTTTTAATACACTTTGGCTACATAAACTTGGAAGTAATTGTTTCAGAATTGATTTGAAAATAAAAAGTAACCACTGATTTGAAAAGGAATGGAAAGGAAAGAAAAGAAAAGAGAAGAGAAAAGGAATGGAAAGGGAAGAAAAGAAAAGAGAAAAGGCAAGAAAAGGAAAGAAAAGAAACAAAAGAAAAGACAAGAAATCCTATCCAAAAATAATTCCTAGTCTTTGAAAAATGAGGGAGGACTAGAGGATGTATCCTTCATTTGAGGGATGTTAAGATGAGGCCCAGACTGTACAGTGTAGAAACTAGGTCTGCTGTTATCCAGGGTAACACTCTGCATGGATTGTTGACTTGAAGCATGCAGGAAAATCACCCCCAATAAACAATGAGCCATTGGAATCAAATGTATTTGAAATAACACAATGTAACTGTATACCAAGGAACAGAATATCCTCAAATAGTGAATACATGCTGTTGTGTTTAGAACCAGGAAAAAGAAAATCCAAGCAATGATTTTGTGCTGACTGGGATTTTTTCTGTGTGTGTGTGTGTGTGTGTGTGTGTGTGTGTGTGTGTGTGTGTGTTTCATTTTTAATGATTGCTTTGGGCCAAGGCCAAATGTGTAATTTTCCCACTAGCGTGGCTCCCATTGTCTAAAACTTGGATATAGTTTACATTTGATCATGTGTTTTTACAGGAAAGTTTTCTGTGTTTTCCCCCCTTGGAAAACTTGAAACAGTAACCACCTTCTTTCAAAATTAGCAGTATTTCTTATCCTTAGTCACTATCCTCATTTTGAAAATTATCCCTCAATAATTGACTGGTGATAGCAAATAAATTTTGGTTCCCAGACTTCTTTTTTTTAATGTTTACCTATTTTTGAGAGAGAAAAAGAGAGAGAGGCAGACTGCGAGTGGGGAGGGGCAGAGAGAAAGAGGCAGACACAGAATATGAAGAAGGCTCCAGGCTCTGAACTGTCAGCACCAAGCCCAACAGGGCCCTCAAACCCATGAAATGAAAGATCATGACCTGAACCACAGTACTGTTCTTGTCCAACTGAGCCACCTAGGCACCCTTAGTTCCCAGATTTCTTAGTTTGAGCTCTCTAATAAAATTTTGTGGAAAAAAACAAAGTTTCTATTCTAATATTAAAAGAAACATGTATTTTTATAAATAAGCATTTAAAAATGATTTTTAAAAATTCCTCTGTTTTCTCCAATCCTCTGCATCAATTGTTTATTCTGAAACAATTTGGATTATTTTTCTCAACAAATCCTAAAATAGTTAGACTTTGACAATTTCAATTAATTTAGGTATTAAATTTATTTTGATCTTTAATTTTATCTAATCTCTCTCTGTATACGTATAATATATATGTTATACATGTATATATCTACATACATTTAGCTTTTGAATCAAGAGAGTAAGGCAATTATGCTTCCAGTGTGTAATTAAGGAAACTCTAATATGAAACAGTGGGAAAGGCTTGTAGCAAGAAATGATGTACGGCTATGTTAGTTCAATGTTGAAAACCATCATATGATAAAGTATCAGATTGACCGAGGTAAATTCTTTCACACTTTATATTTCCCTCTCTTTTGCCTACATTCTCAGTGACAGTGTGATCCAAATCCAGTTTCAGGTACATGAGTCATGGCTCAGAGAAGATCTGGAGTTGTTCCAGTTTATCCCTACCATCCATCTATCCATCTATCCATCTATCCATCTGTCCAGCCAGCCAGCCAGCCATCTGTCCACCTTGCCAAGTAGCCTTACTGAGAGTCTACTACATATTAGTCACCAAGGTAGGCTAAGGGCACACAAAACTGCGAAGAAAATCCTTCTTTGCAAACCTTAAGGAACAAATAGGTTTGAAAATAACCCAAAAATTTTAAGCAAAATTTGTGGAGTCTCTGGAGAAAGCAGATCAAAATGTAGCCTAGTTGCATAATGGACTTAAACTCTTTCTACCATTTATTCAATGTGCTCCTTCCCCCAAATAATGCCTTTCATCAGGAAATGTTCACAGAGTGTCCAGGCAAAAGGAGACATGACATTAATCTTTCCTCAAAACAAAAAAATTTCCACAAGCTTTTCTGGGACTGCATAAGTTGATTATGTATACATGGAAAGGGGTCTCCCCCTCCTCTCTCAAAAAGAAATTGGAAATATTTTCATCTGGCCAAAGATTATGTTCACCTAGGAGAACTCTCTTTTATGTTTGCTGATTCCAGATACATTTTGTATTATTACTAGCCCTATCTTACATGAATTCCTTAGTAATTTTGGAATATTTCTGCTTCATAAAAGCCTGGGTTTCACTAAGAATGAGAATGTTAGAGTCATCAAAATGATTGAATACATTAACATTAAAAATATTTCTTTTCCTTTCTGTGGCACTTTAAAATAGTAACTTCCTATTACTGGGACCAAGAGATTCTAACAGGAGGCAGTATAAAATGTAATCAAGTACCCTGGCTCTGAAGCCTGACTGCCTTGGTTCAATTCTAGTCATTCTATAACTATGTGATGTCACAGGTAAGTCACTAAATCTCTAAATACTTTAGTTTCTCCATTTATAAAATGGGAACATTAATAGTGTCCAAATTTTATAAGGTGGTGTTAGACATTCATTTAGATGGTTCATAAGAAGCTATTATATGGGCTGACTTATATGTTAGCCATTACTGTTCTTTTCAACTTGGACGAAAACATTTGTGGAGTAGGAGATTTGGAACTTGGTTTGTTACACTTGGGGATGTTGTAGATTGCCATGAATAAATATTACTAATTCCATTCTACTAGGGAAATGACTCGAGAAAGGAAGACCAAATGACTGATTTGATTATCTTTACTAAATTAATAGGGAATTAAAACCCAACAAACCACCTCCAAAATTTTCTTCCTTGGGTTTCTCTCAAGGGGATATTTTTACATACCTGGGCGCTTATACCAATGACACATGGATAGACTCTTCAAATGAGTCCAAAGCGCTTCACTCAACCTTGATGTTCACAGGATCATTAATCAATCAATGTTTACCAAGTACCTATAGGACATGTGGGATGATTGTCTGGCTTTAATGTGTTTTCTAAACTTTGCAGATAGAGTAACAAAATCAAAAGAAGACTTGTTACCTCCAAAACCCCAGGAGGGGTTGATATTACAGAGAAATACTGATTCCTCCCCCTACACTCCTAATGCCCAAGGCTCTGTCCCTTAAACCATACACTATCACGTTGTATTTCTATTTAGCAAAGTGTTTAAAGACATTGATGTCTTCATCTCACCTGTTTTCCTTTATCTCCTAAAGGTTAAATAGCAGATTCATAGAGTTCAAGGAACAAAATAGACAGTGAACTTTATTACAAAGCAGGGCTAAGATTTGTTCATAAGATAGCATAATGATAAATTCCACTTATTTACTGAAGCTATAAGTTGGAATATAGGATATGCAAATAGCATTTACCTTTCATCAGAGTTACATACTTTAGCAAATGAAATGGTGATTATGCTTTGATTTAGATTTGGAGTAAAAATAATCTTTATTAATACTACAACACCCCAAAATTTTTAATTAATTTATTTTCTAATTTTTTAATGTTTATTTATTTATTTTGAGAGAGACAAAAAAAGAGAGAGGGCTTAATTTTTATTTATATTTGAGAAAGAGAGAGAGACAAAGTTCAAGCTGAGGAGGGGCAGAGAGAGAGGCAGAACCCAAGTGAACTTGGCACTGTTAGTTCAGAGCCCAATGTGGGGCTCGATCCCATGAATCTTGAGATCATGACCTGAGCTGAAATCAAGAGTCAGACACTTAGCCGATTGAGCCACCCAGGCATCCTGTCTCTGTCTTCCAATCTTAATGTTAAGAAGTTTTAAAGAAACATTTTCTTTATGAATCTATTATGCCCATTAATATAGTAAAATACATGTCCTTGACTTCTGTAATATGGAAAGTCATATTTCTCCCATCTCATGTCCCTGATAAAGAAGAGACTTTCATACATCTAAAATAGACAGATGGGTTCTAACAGAAATGCCTGCAGTCTATTTCGTTGTTTAAATTTTCCTAATTTCTTTTTAATGATAAGCGTTTGGAGAATCTCTTTTTGCTAACCACTTTCAGCAAACATATCAAAGCAAGCTACCATACTACCTACAATTTTAAAAGCTACAAAATCTATCCCTATTCATAGTGCATGTCTCCTTTTATGATTCAATCTCCCCTAGTAAGGGCGTGGACACTTTGTAGCAAAAGCTAAGAGATTGCAAGAGTCAGATGTTGTAGTTTGATAATCATTCCAAAAATTTATGCTCCATTAAACTGGATCCAAAAGAGAATCCTCAGCCTGCACAACCTAAAGACAAGGCAATATGTCTTCTACAGAACATTCTCCAAGTAAACAGCTTCCTAGAACGTTGCTCCTCAATTTTGAAAAATACATATTTAAAAAAAATCCTAATCATGCAACTCAAGAAACAGTCAGTCCTTTGATCAATTTCTAGCTAACTGAGCAGACAGAAGGATCTAGGTTTTAGTCTTGACTCAGAGAGCTTGAGGAAAGTGAGGCATCTTTCTTAACTCCTGTGGATATTCCTTTCTTTGTGAAATTAGAATGTGTGAGAAGACATCAAATTTTTCCTCAAAAACATAATTTTGTAGGTCTTATTTTGTGAGAGTGATATTTGTAAGCTCTGTGGCGTTTTCGAGAACTCTCACAGCCAACAGTCTCATTTGATCTTCAAAACTGATTTTCAGAAATAGGTGGAGTTATCACTACTTGTTTTTACCAGCAAGTGTGCTTCTTTTCATATTCAGCAGGATTCACTAACGACAGTAGCATCTAATCCACCACCCAGAAAAATTTAGTTTTCAGAAGTCAGAATGACTACTCTATAAAAAAATTTCCTAGCCCTGTCAAAGCCTTACCTAAGAGAAAAACCTTTAAAACCAAACAAAACAACGCCATGTTGTGAGCTTCTGCTGCTGCAGTCCCCAGGTGAGAGAGATCCTGTTGCTTTTAGGTTGAAAATCTAATTTAGTTGCCACTTGATAAAATACCTTTTGAGTGAGGATGAGCTTCCTTGAGGTATTTGAAATTTTAAAACAGAACCCAGTCTTAGGTAAAATTGGGTTTTTGACTTTTAGTTTTGGAGCTCATCCTTGCAAAATATTTTTTATATAAATTGGAAATTAACCAGTAAAATAGTTTACATAGTTTACAAAGAGGAGAAAAAGACTTTTATTACTGAAAAGGAATATTCCAAATCCAGAGTGGAATTCAGAGAATCTTTTATACCTCATCAGTTTCTTTACTATAGGAAGACAAAGAAAAACAAGTTCTCAAAAGCATGTCTAACACCTTACAATTAATAGAATACAACACAGATATGAAATTATTCTATCTTTGCAAACAATCCTATGAAGCAAAAAAAAAGGTTTTCTGAACCAAGCTCCAAATTATTCTTCATCTCAGAGGTCAAGGAATTTCCTGAGTAATTAAGATCCACAGGTTATCTAAAGACTCCTTTGAGCTATTATAGCTAAACTCTTTCCTCATCAAAACCATTTTGAGAGGACAGCAAGAGAAATATTACACTATGTGTGTTCGCTCTCTTTCCCTCTCTCTTCCTGCAGTTTACTCACACCCGTTCTGGAAAAGTAAAGACTATAGCCAAAGAATGGGAAACACAGTATGGAAGGAGGGGAAGAAAGATGCTTTGATAATCTAATCAGGTAATTACTAGTTGGCTGCACAATGTCATAAATAATTAAGTCCATATTTGAAAAATAACATAGTGTAAAAACTTGATTTCACAACATTTTATCAGTCTGAGTTTTAATCCATAACAACAGTTTGTATGGCCATTATAGTCCATATTTAAGAATCTGAAACTATGCAAAGTGAAATAATACATGCTTGATATAGATATATTCTATTCTTTCTATTGACATTCAGTAGTTCATATGCAGTATAAGGAAAAATACTCAAGCAGAATTCTTAACTAACCAGAATAGTTAAGATAAAAAAAAAAAGGTAGAATTTGCTACAGATTCAATATCAGGGTATTCTACTTATACTATTTTGTATTCTAATCTTTTGGGATATGTGCTTTTTCACTATGCATGGCCCCAAAGGCTCTCATTGTGCTAAGTCATTTTCCTTAAAGTTTTTTTATTTTCTCAATTTGGAACACTGCCTTCAAATATGTTTGGAAGTTGAACTAATTTGAATTTCCCCTTCAAAGAAGAAGAGAAGTACATGCCTTCCATTAGTTCACTAACCCCCTGACCTTTGCAAAAAAACCATGAATTATTCAATATATATCTAATGAAAAGTAATTTCCATGTTGTAGTTAGAAGATAGCAGTTTTGTAATGGGTATAATTTTGAACAGAAATGAAACAATCTCTAAGCATGACAGAGGTCAATAATCAAGAAGAAAGTATTCTAATGCCAACCACCATTAAACATTTAAAAATCCCTCAACTTATTAATATCTTATAAATTCACAGCTATAGCCTTCAAAATCAAATTAACCTTCTCTATCTCAAAAGAATTTGAAGGTCTTAAATATGAGTCTCCAAAATTGTGTGAGACCAGACACCACCATTAGCCTCAGATTTAATGTTGTTTCTTTAATCAATAAAAAAACCCAAGACAACATTCCTGTCTTCCACCCTAGCCTCTCAGCAGCAAGCTTAAAGAATTTGAAAAACAAACCTCTCATTCACTTTTCTATCCACAGATTTTTTCTATCCATACAATTTATTTATGAGTGTCTTCAACAGCAACTGAGGAAGTAGGCTTGTGATAAACTCATACACATTTTAAAGCTACACATCAAAGTCTATGAATATGGGAGCCTTTTACTTAAATAGAAAGCCAAGTAAGAAAGGAAAAAACTTTCATTCCTTTTCAACCCTAAACTTCCTAAGACCACTTTTTATTTCAGTGGAGAAATATTGCTGGCAAGCTATGGTTCTTTAGAATAAAATCCAAGCATAATCATAGTTTTATGCACATTTCATTTTGAACTGAGATCAGAAAGTAGCAAAATGTAGGGGTGGGGGGTAAAGGAAAAGATCCTGGTACTATTTAACGCAAAAAAAAACCCCTAAAATGATACAAAACTACTACAATGTTACTGCTTCTCAGGTATGACACTTTTTTTTATAACAAGCTAGTATAAAGAAAATATCAATCTCTTAAGTACTTCACAAATGGATTGTACTGTAAATTTAAAATTACTTGTGTTAGCATCTCCAATGCTACTTTCAATACCTGTGAGAAGCATTTTCTGATGCCTAACCATGTCTGACAACTGTCAACGTTAATTCCAGCCTGTTCCGATGCAATGAGTAAACCACAACGTGGGACTTACCTTATTATAAACAAATGGCAAATTGCAGGCACTTTTCAGCTTGCAGGTGTCTAGCATAGTTGATTAGAAATAAACCAAACATCTTTCATTCCAGTGAGAGAACTGCATATTCACAGTTGGCTTTCTTCCCTGAATCCTTGTGGGAGAGGCTGTTCACCTCCAAGGGCTGGTAACAGCTTCTTCACAGACAGCACTTGCTGCTCTGACTGCAGCCACTTAGAATGAAAGTATGAGGAACCCGTGATGCTTAAATACTGTTGCCTCACATTCACAGGATATGACTCAACTCCCTCTCAAACCAGTAAGGGTAGTTTCCCCCTCACAAAACAGTTAGATTATATAATAGTCATCACATTTGGGGTCCCAAACTGTTTACAAACTAAAATGTAAACCTTTCCTCCCCACCCCCAAACACCCCCCTCCATAGGGCAAACAAACGTGCATTTTTTTAAGTAATTAATTTCTACCTTGTAGCACAAGCCACAAATGGAACTGAGAATAATATGGCACAAAGAAAACCATTCGGCTTGCTCTCTGCAGTGAATTAATGTGATGTTATTAAATGTGTGTGAACTTGCTAGCATTGCCCTGACAGAGACATAAAAGAGAGGCACACTAAAGTCACTAACATTCTCCTCAGTTCAAAAACAATGTGTAGAACAAAACTCTATTTTAACATGCAATAAGTGGCAGTTCTATGCAACACAACTGAATCTCCTTCACCAAGTAGAGAATGGAAATAGACTTTTGTGGTTTGCTCTCGCTGATTCCCACAGAAATCCTGTCCCACGCTGTCATTACCTTGTGCCACTTGCTCTGCCTACCTCTCCAACTCAGAGCCCTCCTTTATCTGTTTTGTGAACATTTCTAAAGGAACATGACTAATGACACAACTCCTTTAGTAAATGTGGCAATTTTCTGTGCTTTCTCCACCACCCACTACCTCTTAACTCTGCGCTGTATTCAGCTTGATCACACATTGAATTATTATATTTATACACCTCAGTCAATGAATATTATAGACTTATATCCTTGGAGAAAAATCTACTACATAAATTCAGTTGCCATTGGCATGATCAAGGACGAAACGATGAAAAAGCACATATCATTTATAGCAAATTGAAACTGCCTAGACCAGGACTGTTCTGTAGACATATGAAGTAAGCCACATACATAATTTTACAGTCTTAGTGGTCACATTAAAAAAGTAAAGAGAAATATGTAAAACAAATTTTAACAATGATTACCCTAATATATCTAAAATATTACAATTTCAACATGTACTCAATATACAAATCATTGATTACATATTTTACAACTTTTGTACTAACCTTGGAGAGCCAATGTGCATTTTACATTTACAACCCATTTTAATTCAAATGGCTACAACTGAGGGCTCAATAGGGACAAATGGCTAGAGGCTTCAGATTTGATAGCACAGGTCTGGAGTTCAGGGTTCATTCTTCATGGCCAGCTTCCAGAGGGGAATGTTCTCTCTTCAGAGGGGTCTTCCCTTACCACCTTATCTTACATGACCTTCCCCAATTACTTTCCATATCAGGATCCTTTTTATTTCCTTCATACTGCATCACAGCCTGGAACCTTCTCCTTTAGTCATTCATTTACTTATAGTCTGTGGCCCCTAACAATAATGTAAGAAGCTTGAGGGCCAGAGATCTTGTAGTTAAGATTTTATCCTCAGCCTCTGGTATGGTGATGAGCACATAATGGAATCTGATAAACATTGTTTAATAAATAAATAATAATAAATAAGTAATATATAGAAATTTAGGCTATAGTTTGGCAAAAAATAGAATATTTTAAAAAGTGCTCTATGACAAGGTATTTATCATAGAAAAGATATGACCTAGCATATCACCACAGAACTTCTAGCAAATATATTGGGCCTCACGTTCCTGAATTGCAAAAGTTACTTTTCTTTCATGTTAATGATCCCCAATCTATAATTTACTTTATTTTCATATATAATAGTAAATATAAACTTGTTTCATTATTCTAGCAAAAATTTGGAAATATACTTATAGGAATACTTTGGTCCTAATGACATAAATCTGGATACCATTAAAATATTCACCTCCTACTCATAAAACCATAAAGTATTATCTATAAGATATTTGTAGGAGAAATCAGTATATCTGCCTGACTGGCATATGTGCCTCCTCCCGGTATCATCATTCTGATCTTTAATTGGCAATCATTCATCCATCCCTTCCTCTGAATCTGTATGGTTTGGGTCATGTTGACCTGGCCCCAGAAGTGGGCATGTGACCCAGGCCTGACCAATCGGCTTATACAATCAAAAGAGCTACAGTGATAGGGTGAGGAATGGGCGTGTAACCCCAGCTGGTTCACTGAGATCCAATATTCTATTTTTGCTGACAATGTGAAAGAGGGTAAGTTTATAGAACGTAAGCCAGGAATTGCTGAGCGACATATGTGCTACCACATGAGGTGAGGTTGTCTAAAGCTGAGACCAATCAAAAAAAAAAAAAAAGAAGTCAAAAGTGTGAAAGGCAGATTCCTGATGCTACTGTAGTTCCTAGATCTGGCCATGCCTTAAGTCACATCTGCCCTCTGCTGCAATGATGGATATACTAGAATATTCACTGCAGAATTGTTTATAATAGTGAAAAAATGCAAACTTTGCATTGGGTCATGAACAGCAGAAGGGTTAAATAAACACTGGGTTCACTAGGTTATCTAGATGTGCTACCATGCAAAACTCCCTAAAAGATATTACATGGAAAGGACATATTGCAAAAATAAACATTACCCCTGCTATGGATATGTGAATTTTTACATGCAAATTCATAGAAAAGAACCTGGATGGACTGCATACCAACTATGGATAAAACATTCTATCTGGGAAGAAAGTCTGAAATAGGGAATGATGAGGGACAAAGAGATCTGATCAGTTTGCTCAGAGTATTACCTACATCATAAAGCTTACAAAAATAAATTCATGTATTCTTTAGGTAATTTGAAAAGAACATTTTTTTTTGAGAGAGAGCGAGTGAGCATGAGCAGGGGAGGCGCAGAGGGAGAGAGAGAGAGAGCACAGGGCCCAGGGTTGGGTTCGATCATGACTTCAGTAGGAATCCAGACCCGGATGTTTAATCGAGTGAGCCACCCAGGTGCCCCCAGAGCATGTTATTTTTTAAAACAAGATCATAATTTGATATTTTATGTCTATTTGCTATATTATTTGCAGTCTAAGTGGACTACTCTTATTATTATTTTTAAAACAATGTTGCAAAAATAAAGTGCTCTTCTCTGCTCCACTCTCTATTCTTTACCCGCCCAAACTTATGTGTTCTCTGATTTTTCAGTCTGGCTAACAGATATGCTAAGATAGAGACGAAAACAGGACAGAGAGACATAGGAACAGACAGTAAATTACATTTGAATCTCCAATGGACCCTCTAACATTGGCCAAAGCTTTTGATTTTCTTTTTCTCTTAATCTTTTCCAAAAGCCTCTGTTAATTGACCTTATAAAAATACAACTTGGATTTATTCAACAGTCAACATATTGACAACCAAATGTTCATAATTATAAATATCCTGTATTAATTTAGTTAGTCTTGAATCTGAGTAAATAAACTTGCTTATTATCAACTCAATGAAAAAACTCTGGTCTCTGAATTGGGCATAATTGCTTTTCTAATTAATATAAAACCTATACCTTTTGTTTTGTTTTTTCAGTTAACTCTAATTCTAAAAAATCTTCACATGATCTTAGTTATGTTCATACCACCCTATGATTTTGCATCTCTCTAAACTTCTACTGTACTCTCTCCTTAAAAATCATACAGCTAAAGATGCTTTGAGTCTGAGGCAGGAGTTGGGACTCTGGTGACATTTAGGACACCTAACCAGAATTGGAACAGACAGGGTGCTGACAGACTGATGAGTTTGCCAAGCAGTGAGTACTGCTCTATTTTATTCTCCCAATCATTCTAATAACTTAAACCTCTTACAGAGCCTATTGACTTTCTCCTTCCATTTTCCTTGCTTTCACTTAAACTCTTAACATGCCAAATATATTTCAGATTTCCTGGAAGAAATACAACATTACAGATAAAATCGACACCACTATATTTCCCTGCCTATCCCATCTCCTCCCTTTCCCTTCAAGTTAGACACTCTCCAGGGTTATCTTTATCATTCCCATACATCTTTTTATGTTTTTATTAAGTCTAGGTTTATCCATAAATGAGATACTGATTCGCATGTTTTAAGCTTTACAAAAATGATATTATAGATAAATCCTTTAATTTTTTGTGTATGTGCTTAATATTCTCTCCTCGGGATTTACATGTAGTTCTACATAGTTTATGCTTTTTAAAAATTTGTTTAACATTTATTTATATTTGAGAGAGAAATAGAGACAGAGTACAAGCTGAGGAGGGGCAGAGAGAGAGAGGGAGACACAGAATCTGAAGCAGGCTCCCTACAGGCTCTGAGCTATCAGAACAGAGCCCAACAATGGGCTCAAACTCATGACCTGTGAGATCATGACTTGAGCCAAAGTTGAATGCTTAATCAACTGAGCCACCCAGGTGCATCCATAGTTTCTTTTTAACTGCTGTATGCCATTCCAGTTGATGCATCCATTCTCCTGGTGGTGGACATTTAGGTTGTTTCTAATTTATTGCTATTATTAAGCTACTATAATTCTTGTATATGTGTAAGAATTTCTTTAAAGATGAATACCCAGGAATGAAATTATTAGGATCACAGGATATGCATGCCTTGTCTTGACTAAATATTGCCAAGCCACATCTCAACATAATTAGATTCATTTATAATTCAACTGGCAGTATAGGAGAGTTTTTGTTACATTAGATTCTTGCAAACAATCTCCAGAGTATTGATATTCCAGACTGACATTTTTGCCATGTGATAGATATAGACTCTTGATGTTTAATTTGGGTGTTCCTAATTATTGCTGAGCTGAGCATCTTATTATTATTGGCCTTTTTCCGATTGGGTTGTTTGCTTTCCCTCAATATGTACCATAATTCTACTCCTTTGTCAATTACATGAGTTATAGATATCACCCTTCAGTGTGTGGTTTATTACTATTTATAATGTCTTTTTCTATTCATTATTATTTTTTAATGTTTATTTTGAGAGAGAGAGTACTAGCAGGGGAGACAGGCAGAGAGAGAGAGAGAGTGAGAGAGGGAGAGACAATCTTAAGCAGACTCCCATGTTCAACGTGGAGCTCTTTGGGCTCATCATGGATCCCAAAGTGGGGCTTGATCCCATGACCCTGGGATCATGACCTGAGCTGAAATCAAGAGTCGGATGCTCAACTGACTGAGCTACCCAGGTGCCCCTATTTAATAGTAGTTTTAAAAAGAAGTGAATATTATTGTAAGAGGTACATACAAGGTGATATGGAAGCAGAGAGAAGAGAATGTGTTATCATCTTCTACTCCAAAGATGATCCAAGATATAAAGTGGTCAAGGGATGCCTGGGTGGCTAAGTTGGTTAAGTGTCCTACTGAAATAAGTAGGTCATGATCTCCATGTTAGTGAGTTCGAGCCTGGGTTGGGGTCTGTGCTGACAGCGCAGAAGCTGAAGCCTGCTTTGTAATCTGTGTGTGTGTCTCTCTCTGCCCATACCCCACTTATACTCTAGCTCTCAAAAATAAATTAAAAAATAAAAAAGATATCTAGTGGTCAAATTTGAGGTAGTAAGACCTGAAAGATATGGCAAGACCTAGAATTGATAGTTCCCAAACAGATCACTCATAAATTAATCCTAATTTATTTAGACTCTTAATATGAATTAACGGCTGGGTTACATATATGAAAAAATTGCTTCCTTGGGAAACAACTTCATCTTTACAATCAGTGATCCAATCACATAATGACATTTGCTTCATTCGTTAGTTAAAATAAATGCTAATAGTTCTTAAGAATCATAAGAAATGGCACATCTGCTTGTATCAGATTATTAATAATTTATAACACTAAAGTTAAAAATATGGTCTTGTTCCTGAAAGAAATCCTTCAGTGAACACATTGGGTTGAGGCATCCAAATGTGTCTTTTGTAAGTACAATGTTCACCTTGCGCTTCTCACGGTGTAAGTAATATCTATCGCCTTACAAAAAAGTGCAGAATATGAGAGTGCTTAATATTCTTCACCCAGGAGGAAGAAGAGACTGCTGAGCTAGAAACAGGGAAGGGCGGCCAGCAGCACATCGTATCTCCCGAGGATGGATGAAGGGTCTCCCACCTCCCTGAAGCTAGGAGCTTTATACTCCCTCCAATCTTCACCTCACTGTAACTCTCCAGGGCTTACAACCTAAAATGTGTTTTTCAATACTTGGGAGTGACAGTGAAAGGAATCTAGAAATAAAATAAGACTGCTGCCAGAGAGCTAAATGTAAGTAAAAATGTAGTAAGTCAGAGGATAGCTAAATGAAGGCCGCTTCACTAGTCAAAAATGATGCAAATTCTTGCCTGGAGGCATCCGTGGTACTGAGTAAAGGTTTTCAAGCCTCATCTTAGGGACACAGTCTCTGCTCAGCTTCTGAGGACTGACCTGTTGTGGGAAAATCTCAGGAAAGCCAGACCTTCTTCAGGAGAGGCTAGGCCTTATGTGGATACCCCTGGTTTTAAATCTTACCCTCTATACTGTATAACAGACAAACAAAAGCTTTGGAAGGCCAGCTGTGCCCACTGGACAGGCAGCCTTGGACCCTCAGGCATGGCAATAATCTGACTGAGCACACAACCTCTACTAACAGAAAAACAGTCCAGACAAGAAAAAGGATACAAAGCAGTCCCCGAAGCAAGCATACATAGACAATGGCTGTTCAAACACTGGGAGATGGTGCTCGGACTGGTGGCGTGTCCCTTGCTGCTGTGGATCTCTCTCTAATTCCATTAAACCTGAATCCAAGAATACACTACCCTTCTGGTTCCTTGCTCACCAGGCTGCTTTCTGGTTAGAATTTGGTATCCTGTCTGCATGCCCTCATCAGAAACTAGAGGGACTTGAGAGGCAGCTCAAGAGCTATGTCCTCATTACAGATGAATGAACTGACAGCCCAGAGATGTGGCCTCTGCAGGCACAAACAGGCTGGGCGGGAGCAAGTGCCACCAGGCCCCGGACTTTCACTTCTCCTTGTTAATGGAAACACTGGCATTTGGATCCTGTACATTAGTTGTATGAACTTCATTAATATGAGCCCAGCCCTGGGGGACAGATGGGCTCTGAAGTGCTGACAAGTATGGTTTCTAGACCCACAAAGCTTTGGACCAGACCACAGCTTTGGTAGTGGCCAACTCCCTGACACACATCCACTTGCAAAGCCTCTTAGGACCTTAAGCAATTTATCTTGCAGCTGCACTTCCCATGTCCTCTGCCCCTGTGGCGTCCCTTTTAAAGGATCCCTACCCGATTCTCAGAAGATCCGGAGGTGACCTAGAAGCATGAAGAGAAGGATTAAAGATAAAACCCAGTGAGCACCAAGGGACAGAAAGTTCATGGAAATCAATGTATATACTTGCAACCACTGGTGCTACGAAGCAGACATGGTGCTGCGAGCTTGCCACACAGCATCTCATGAAATCCTGAGAAACTGTGAAGCAGGCCATTATGCTATTTTACAAAGGAGGAAACTGAGGTTTAATGAGATTAAGTAACAACCATACTTATACACTTAATGGGTAGTGGAGATGGGGTTAGAACCTGTACCCTTAAGCACTACACTGTGTTATTTGTGTACTTTACTACACATTTAAAAAAACCACCGAACATGCATTTTGCACTTACTGTATGCTAGGCACTGCTCTAACTACTTTACTTCTTCCTCACAGCACACTATAGACTGGGCCCTAAAGCATCCCTATTCTGATAAGAAAACTGAGGCAGAGAGAAATTAGGATTATAAACCTGGCAGGGGGCATAGCCAGGATTCACACCCAGGCACTCTGGCTCCAGAGACCATGCTCGGTATCTGTGCTCCTCTCACCAGATCCCTCATGAAAAACTGACGAAGGTTCCAATTTTGAATATTCATTTTAGTGCTATTGTAAGTAGTTTTTCAGGAGGATGGATAGAAACACAGGGCAAAGACATCTTTTAGGTCATCTCATGTCTCTTTATTATATACTGAATAGAAAAATGGCAATTCCTCTGTATTTGAGAACTATGGAGCAAGTAAACCACAGAATACGCCAGGGTACGATTGTTCTTAGGATATATATCCAAAGGGGGTAGTACATTTAATATCCAAACGGGGCAGCTTTTCTTTGCTCGTACTACTGTAGAAGGAATAAAATGATACTATTTTTTTATTTCTGCATTTTTAAATCCTGCAAGGAAAAGATTGGAATACTTTTGAGTAATCAAAAATGAAGCAACTATTCCAGAGTTTAACTTAAGGGACATTTTCTCTTAGAAACCAAGAAAGTTTAATATCAGAATAAAAGTTCTTTGAGCATAAAGACGTAGCTGTGGGTATCTCCTACTTTACTTTTTTTTTAACCTGAGGTTTCTAATGTTTTTTGTTTATTTTATTTTGTCTTTGTTTTTTTTTGAGTCAGCAAGTTTCTTAGAGTATAAGATTAGAAAGGAATAATATTAGGAAAGCTCTCTTTACAGAGAGGGGACATTCAAAAGTGAATGCCCCCATAATATGCATTTTTGTTAAAAAAAACTGCATATTCTGTAAAACTAAAAAAAACTCAAAATACTACAGAAGAGGATTCAGCACAGTTTAAAAGCCCCCCTCCCTGATTTTCCATTCCGAAAGGTGACCACTCCTAATTTTGTTATTTCTTCATTGTCCAAGAACGTATAATCATATAAAGGCACATGCTTTCTACAACCACAAGAAAGAATATCCTTTCCGCATTATGCTCCAACACTCTTCTCTCTGAACATACCTTCCTTTTTCATGTCAGGATACACACACATTTACACATGTTTATTTGTCTGCTTATTTTGCCATTATTTGTCTATTTATTCTTTTTACCATTTTATTTATTATTTACCATCATTTTACCGTTTTAACAATTTCACTTATTTTTAATTACAGTATATTCAAAATATAACATATTGATTTCCGGTGTGCAACACAGTGATTTGCTAATTCTATATACTTACTCAATGCTCCTCATGATGAGTGTAACAATCATACAGTGTTATTACCATCATACAATGTTATTATCTTATTGTTGATTATGTCCCCTTCTCTGTACTCTTTATCCTCAAAACGTATTTATTTTATAACTGGAGCTCTGTACCTCTTAATCGCCTATGCCTATTTTGCCCATCCCACACTCCCTCCTCTTTGGTAACCACCAGTTTATTCTCTGTATTTATGAGTCTGTTTCCACATTTTCATTATTCTTGTGTGTTGGCTTATTTGTTTGTATTTGAGATTCCACAGATAAGTGAAATCATATAGTAGATGTCTTTCTTTGTCTGCCTTACTTAACTTAGCCTAATACCATCTAAGTCCATCCATATTGTCACAAATGGTGAGACTTCATCTCTTTTATGGCTGAGTAATGTTTCATTCTATGTATGTATGCTACATCTTATTCATTTATCTATCAGTGGACACTTAGGTTGTTTATATATCTTGGGTATATAAATAATGCTGTAATCAACATAGAGTGTATAAAACTTTTTGAATTAGTGTTTCTTTTTTCTTCAGGTAAATAGTGAAGAGTAGAATCATTGTAGCATATAATATTTCCATTTTTATCTTTCTGAGGAATTTGCCTATTTTTTATAGTAGTTGCATCAATTTACATTCCCACCAACAGTGCATGAGGGCTTCCTTTTCTCCACGCCCTCGCTAACACTTATTATTTCTAGATACCTCCTACTTTAAACCAAACTTTCCATTCAACTTAAAAAGGAACTTTCAGATCCATAAATTATAGACTTTTATTAAGAATAATACTTCAGAATTGATTTGGTAAAAATAACACCTTCTGACTCATACAGTAGATGTGAAGGGACTTTCTATTTAAATAATGAGAAAAGACCTTCATTGCTTCCTATACCAACTAAACAATCCAATTTAGACCTTCACAGCCAGGGTCTAAATAAGCTAACTCTAGCTTGAATTTATAAAGTGTCTTTAAGTTCTGGATCTGTTTTGTTCCCCTACAAATCTCTGCTGTTTGATTTAGTTCATAAACTCTTTCCAGGGACCATCGTCTTAGAAGAGAGAGCATGCTACTCAACCAACGCATAAACTGGCTCTGCACAAAAAGGAAAAATAATATTTTCCTTCTTTCAACCATCTATTCTCCCAAACAATCCAACTTTCTTTACTTAATACAATTTATACAATCTGGTAATGAGAACATTCCATACTGCCCTAGCAATACCTCTTCCTACGGTTATACCTTACCGAATTCTCAACACAACCCACACTTAAACTGGGTTGGTTTAAAATAATATTTATCACTGCTACTATACTCCATACATTCTGCTCCTTTGCACATTCCCTACCACAAACCTACTCCCTTTAGTGCCTCTTTCCTTATTTCCTCTTAAGACTAGGTGAAAAATGAAACAAATCAAACAACTTATTTCTTATTCTCAGCCTCTCCAAACAGTAAACGATTCTCAACCTGAGAAATGACTTCAGGCCAAAGAATAATCCAGAGTTGTATTATAAGATTCTTCCTTAAGAGTTCAGAAGAATCTAAGGCAGTAACTCCTAGAACTTTTTTTTTCTGTCTTTGACGGAATGTATTAAATAAGCAAACACCACCGACAAGCAAAACAAGTACTACAATGTAAAAATATTAAAAAAACGAAAACCCTCTCACATGCATAAATGAAAGATTGCACACAATGAACTCACATATTTTCAAGCTTCTATAGTAAATATTCTGCTACTATGTATTAAATACTGCATGCTTTGCCCAAGCTAAGATGAAACCACATCATAAATCAATAAGCATTTTGCATTTTCTTTCATTATCTACTCAAAGTCATGCCTACTGCACCTCTAAACATTTCATTAAATCCAATTATGCAGCAAACACTCCCAAAATAAACTTAGATTGTATTCCTAGAACTTTTTAGATACACAAAGGCTGTCTGAGAATCTTAAGAGTATGCTTTACAGTTTCTCTCCATTAAACAACTGGGTTTCTATATTTCATAAGAGTGTTATCTCAAGGTATCTCACAGGGATCTTAAAGTAGAGAAGTAACTTTGTGTCTGTGGACTCATAGGAAACCCACAAATTTTTAAGAGAATTGTTCTGGAATAGGAACCACCAATTTGGACTAAAAAACTAGAGATAGTACAAAATGAAAAGTATACTTTGGACGGCCAACACTACGGACAGTAAGCAGGTAGAGAAGGCTATTTATTTGCAAATAAAGCTTTTTTTTCCTTTTTTTAAAAAATTATTTATTTTGACAGAGTGACAGAGAGACAGAGAGTGGGGGAGGGGCAGAAAGAGAGGGAGAGAGAAAATCCCAGACATGGACCATGAGATCATGACCTGAGCCCAAACCAAGAGTTGGATGCTTAGCTAACTAAGCTACCCAGATGCCCCAAGGCTTTTTTCTTTTTCCTTAATGGAATAGTTTCAAGGCTCACTCAGACGTTAGAACCAAGAGCCTACAGGGTGAATCCAAGAGCCAGAAAGGACAATTCCCAGCAGCAGAACTACACCCTGTTGAAGAAACTGGCAGTATAAACCTGGCTGGATTTTTTTGAACACTGTGGGCCAGTGATTGCAATGTGCTTTCCCCCTATTTTAAATGGGTGTCTACAACAGTTTATCTATATGTATCCTGTCATTGAAAGTTGGATTTTGTGGGGGTTGGCTATGTGGGGAGATGTTGGTTAAAAGATACCGAGGTTCAGTTATGCAGGATGTATAAGTCTGAGGATCTAATGTATCGGATGGTGACTATAGTAAATAGTATGTTGTTATGTTGTATACTTAAAATTTACTAATATATCCTAAATGTTCTCACTATATACAAGAATGTTATTACTCTATGAGGTGAGAAAAATGTTAATTAGGTTCATTGTGGTAATTATTTCACAATGTATACCTGTATCAAAGCACCATATTATACACCATGCATATATCTCTATATATAATTTATATCTGTCCATTACACCGCCATAAAACTGGGGAGATAAATCTTTCCCATTCCACATGGTATTCTTGCAATGCAAATGAAATTTCTCCCATCAAAAGATAATGGGAGGTTCCTTCTCTTTGCACAGAATTATGACTGCTGCAGATATTATGCTATATGACTTCTGAAGATAGGACATAAAATCTGACTCACAGTGTGTCTGGTTGTCTGGAGGGCTTGCTCTTAGAATCCTGCCACCATACTGGAAGCCCAAACAGCCCAGGGAGAGGATCCCATTGAGAAAAACCAGGCCTGTGGCCTGAGTTGAGTTCCTTACCAATGGGGAACACCAACTTTCCAGGTGTCTAAATAAACTATCTTGTACATGGATCTTCTAGGCCCCAACTGAGTGACATTGCAGGGAGCAAAAACAATCTGATCTTGCCAAGCCTTGCCCAAATTGCCCACTGATGAACAGTATAAATGACTGATGCTATCTTAAGCCACTAATTATGGGATAGTGTGTTATCCAGTAAAATATAACTGAGGTACCTTCTTACTGCTTTCCTTGCATGCCTTCTATTTCTTTCCATTCCCCATGAATTTTCTAGGAGATAAAGCTTATCAAGTTATGTCTGAGACCATTTTTTGCGGGGTGGGAGGGCATCAGGATCTCTGCCACTACACTCACTCTGAGGTCATGAATGATTTCTTAACTTTACAATAGCATTAAACATTTACTGAATAAATCAATTACCAAAATATTTTGTTCTTGTAACTTAAGTAGGATCTAAAATGGAGTCATGACTCATAATATATAAATTTTGTGAAACTGAATTACCAAATTAACAATACTGTTGATTCCCCTTTAATGAACCTAAGGGGGAAATTTAAAGAATTAATTCACTTTCAAATGTTGAAGTAATTTTTATTTATAAATTGAGAGACATTCTTGATGAAAACATCTTATGACTAAGAAAATATGGTATGAGAAATTGACACATATTTCTTTATAAGAAAATGATATACTGTTTTGCCTAAACCTTAATAATCTGACTTTGATAAATACATAGTTTTGCTTTGTCACATAAAATACAAAATTATAAGTGATTCTTAATATTCCAAGTATAATATTTATTATTACCATCTAGAATTCCCAAGTTTTCTATTAACATAATATACCATATATTTTCTTCTGAATATTCCTTTATTCCTTCTGTAGTGCACAACCATTCCCAAACTTACTCTTTAACAAATTCTTGGTATTTGTACTTTTTTCTTTTACTTTTCTTTTTCTCTTTGCTTCTTAGTGATTACTTCTTCCCAAGGCAGACTATTTTTTATTATTTATGTTAGATTTTTATTTTTCGTAAAACCCGCTTCTTCCAAGGAGTTTAATGTGGTTGGCATACAGAGGATTTTTTGTGTTTTGTTTGTTTGTTTTAGTGAATATCTTCCAAATGTTGAAATAGCAAAGAAGAACAGCAAAGCTCAGAGGAAAAGATCACAGTTCAGGGAACAGAGGTGCAAGATCAGAAGTGAATAGATGTGGCTGTTTTTGGCAGAGTAGTGAGATCTCAGGGAATTGTGAAAATAATTAGATCTAAAGCATGGTCAACTGTATAGCATGACCTTCGGGGAAGGAAGGTGAACCGATCTTTCATTTTTAAGTCGACCGCAGGATTCCCAGCTCCCGGCTGCCCTACTTCTGCCAGTCTCTTACAACTGTGTCAAGACAACGGATTAGAAATTAAGTATTAGTCCCTGCTCTTCGTACATTATGCTGGGTTTGGACAAAACTGAAGGTAGAGCCATAGGAAGTCAACGGCTTTCTCCATATTTAAATTCGTTGAAGAAATTCATTGATGTATGACTTGGTGAGGTGACTATGAATTTGAAATAAAAGGAGGCACATGGGACAGTGAGGAGACTTCTGTGGGTTTTTTGTAACAAGACCTCTAAGAGGAAGGCTGGCATGCCACATCTGTATAAGTGGGGCCCCAGACACTTTTGAATGAGAGATGAGAGAACTAAGCTGATTTAAAGACAGTGAAGGAGTGTGGTATTTATCACACACTCATTTTGTGGGCAAAGACTCATGCAAAAGTGTGACATCTTCTGCAAAACAAAATTAGAAAGGCAACTCAGTATTACATCTGTGTGACACAAGACTGTTCACAATATTTCCATTGTGGAGATTGTGACTTACACGAAATTTTCAATAGGGCGCAACAACAAAAATAAAAAAGCAAAGTATTTCAACAGCTTCTTTTTGTTATTATTTTTTTTAATTTCTAATTTATTTTTGAGAGACAGACAGACAGCATGAACAGGGGAGGGTCAGAGAGAGAGGGAGACAGAATCCAAAGCAGGCTCCAGGCTCTGAGCTAGCTGTCAGCACAGAGTCCAGCGCGGGGCCCGAACCCACAAACCATGAGATCATGACCTGAAGCCAGAAGCCAGACACTTAGCTGACTGAGCCACCCAGGCGCCCCTTCAACAGCTTCTTAAGAGAGTATTAATGACTACATGAGAATTGGTGGGCAACATACCAAAAAGCGTTTTCATTCTCTGACAGACAAAAATGAAATTCTTAATTGCATGTTCAGTTTAATACAGTTATGCACTTGCACAAAGAATCAACCTCTTACAACCAATATAGCTTCCATTGGTAATGATAGAGAAACTTCCACGAGGGGTGATCATAGGCTATTCAGCTTTTGCTTTCCTGAGAGCCTTAAGAGTAATGAAGGAAAAAGAAGACAAAGAATACACATGAAGCCAAGGGTGGGAGGGAAGGCAAAAAAAAAAAAAAAAAGGGGGGGGGGAAGTAAGGAGTTATCTTAAAATCTGCTCGAGAAAATGGGTCTGCTTAAAAGAGTTTCCATAAATGGAAGAAGCTCTAGTTTTTGCAGTATGCTAAAGCACAAAAGCTTTTAGTGCCTTACAGAGCTACAGAAGATTAATGGAAGCAGAACTTTAGGAACAAAACTAAATATGGTAAAAGTCCTGAAATCCCTTTTCTTAATAAAGTGTAAGATTTTAATTATAAAGTCTTTTCATGAATACTGAATGGGGCAGAGAAAGAATCCGTTGAATCTCCAAAATAACTCCCCAATCCATTAATGAACATTAACATCATTCTATAATATGTATTACATACCATATTGTTGTAAGCTCTAAAGGGATCCCCTTCTTTGTAATTTTGTGTAACTATTAAATTTTTTCATTTTCATGGTGTTCAAATGCATTATGTATTGTAATTTTTCAAACATACAGATATGGTAGGACTTAGGGTCTTCTACCATGATAACAAATCATTATTTTTAAAAAGCTTTTACTCTGATTATGTGGTAATCAATGTTTATTTTTACATATTAGGAAAATTCTAAAAAGTATACATTTAAAAAATGTCTATAATATCAACTCTTACAAATAACTAATGCTGCCATATTTACATCCTTAACAAGTACTTTTTGAGCATCTACTTTTCTCTTCTCTTAGAATAAAAAATTTCCATCCCTCTAAATGAGAAGAGATAGACAATAAACTTATAAACAAATACTATTAAACAATAAAAAAAATACAAGGAAAATAAATTCAGCCAATGTGATAGTGAGGAAATGACAGGTAGGAAGAGGGAAGAACTTCAGCTAGTGGGAAGGGTTGATCACTCTGAGAAGGTAACTTTTGCATGGAGAACCAATTGATGATCAGGAACCAAGTGTGGCAAGATCCACGGGAAAATTGTTTTGGGAATATGGACCAGCACAACCAAAGTACCAGGGATAGAAATGATCTTCTGGTGTGAGAGAGACTGAAGAAGGCCAGAATGTAGTACAAGAGGGGTAGAGTTGAGGGAGAGGATGTTGGAGAGTTGGGTGGGGGCCTAATCAGGTAGGGTCTTGGAAGCAATGAAAAGGAATGTGTACTTCATTTTGGTGATTTCCATCATGGGAATCACATAATCTCTTTTAGAAAGAACACTCCCACTGCTAAGTGGAGGTTAGATCACAGGAGAAAAAAAAAGAGTGAACACTGGCCCACCTGTCAGGAGCTTACTACAGAGTCCAGGTGGTTTAGATGAAAGTGTGCTGAAATTCAGGATATATGATGGGTAAAGGGGATATAAACTGCTAATAGAATAAAGTATGAAAAAAATAAAATGATCAACAATGATTCTTAGGTTTCTGATCTAAGCAATTAGAATAGTGATTCTATTTGCTGAACAGTGATATTTCAATAAATAAAGGTCCATTTATCACACAGTAAGAATACATTGTTAACACTGCTCCCATTTTTGATTAGCCACTAAAAAGCTCAGAAACACAATTAGCTTTAAATTAGAGTAATTGGTTTTTTACATTTCTGACATATTTTTCATTATCCAACAAAATAATTTCTGATCCTTATTTCTTTGTTAAATTAGGGTCCTATTTTTTCAGTCAATGCTAGGTTTACTTTTTTTTTTAATAGCGTGATGTTATTTATTATAAGTAAAAGTAAGCATGTCCCTAACTGAAAATATAAGCCAGATCCTGAGACTGAAAAAAATTTATACTCACTGGCCACCTTTATTTCTGCCTTTGACTTGGGTCTTGTGTCTTTTATAAATGTGTGTGTGTATGTGTGTGTGAGAGTGTGTATGCTTCCCCATTAATTGAAAAACATACATCTTTTTATGTTAAGAATATTAACCGTTGGTTTGCATAACAATTTTGATTTGTCATTTGCTTTTCCATTTTGCTTTTGATGTATTTTTTACCCAAGAAGTATTTTAGGGGCTCCTGGATAGCTTAGTTTGTTGAGTGACCAACTCTTAATTTTGGCTCAAGTTATGATCCCAAGGTTTTGGCTGCTTCAGGCTCCATGCCTTGAAACTATTCCATTAAGGGGGTGAAAAAAAGCCTTGGAGCATCTGGGTAGTTTAGTTGGCTAAGCATCCAACTCTTGGTTTGGGCTCAGGTCATGATCTCATGGTTCATGCCTGGGATTCTCTCTTCCCATGCTGTGCATGGAGCCTGCTTGAGATTCCCTCTCCTCCTCCCCCTCTGCCCCTTCCTCCTGCTCTCACTCTATCCCTCTCTCACTAAATTTTTTAAAAGTATTTTATTTCTACACAAATGTATTACTATTTTCCTACAGGATTTTTTGTGACTATAATGCTATACCAGTTAAATATTGACTTTTGTACTGACATTTCCAACCTATTTGAGACTAATCCAATCATTCATGAAATGGGTTTCCATGGGCTTGGGTCTTAGGAACGTGATTCTCTGCTTTCAATGAATAACTGCATAATCCCTGGCACTTCTGCTTCCCAGGGCTCTCATGGGAGTTTCAGTAGCACAATACGCGATGTCATTTCATTGCCACGTATCCCAGTAGTAAAATCATCAAATAAGTTCAAAACATCAAATCAACTCATCAGGGGTGAAAGCAAAACACAACTGAGCAAGCAATGAAAAATAGAAAGAACTAAGTCTTAATACATATAGAAACAAACTAAGCTAATAGTTTATTAAATAGATCAAGTGGCCACACAGAACAAATATTTTATCCAAATATTTCCACCAAAAGCAATCAGGGATTCCTAAATAAATGAATGATTACAGGTCTGAAGCAAGGAAAGGACAAGATAATTTGGGACATTTTATGTCAGAAAACCACCACACACTCAATGATAAAAGGCCACGCTATAAGAATGAAAGATCCAGCTGGAACAGGCTCTTATTGGAAAGAATTACTGCCCAAAATATGAGTCCATAGTGGTGTTTAAGAGAGAGAGACAAGAGAGGTAAGAGAAAGGTGTTCTTTGCCAAAGAATCCCAGCTAATTAACACAGGAGGGGGACTTTTGGTTTCTGTTCTGGCATGTAAGAAGCTTGGAAGTCATACCCTTCCAAGTAAAAAATCAACAAACTGAAAAAATCAACAGCTCCTCTTATCTGGCAGAGAAGTGAGGTCACAGGGCAAAACACCAACTCAAAAACTGGAGAGATGGACAGTCAAATCAAGAGAATCACAACCTATTGGAGCAAAAACCCGTGAGCAGAAACTCTGTGGGAACCCACATCAGGATAGGAAAACCTAAACTGGGACTGATGAATTACTAGACACTCAGTGTGAACTAGTCTTAGAGTTAAAAGGCTCATGGATGTCTAGTCCTATGGGAGCCCATAGTTTTTTTTTTCCATAATATTTTATTGTCAAATTGTTTTCCATACAACACCCAGTGCTCTTCCCCTCAAGTACCCTCCACCATCACCACCACCTGTCTAGTTTTATGAGTTTTACCTCCAGGATTTCTTACACTTAAAGAAAAATCCCCTTGTGCTTACAGCAGCGGGAAGGGATAAGGAAACATTTTAAAATAGGCCTTCTTTACAAAGGCCTGTCCTCAAGGGCAGCCTTGCGATGAGAGGAGACTAAGAAGCACCTGTGAAGTTCAGAGTCCAGGGGTGCAGGCTCATTAGAAGATTGAAAGTTTACCATGGCAATGTAGAATGCTTCCCAGTCCCTCACACCTCACTACCACATCACTGAAGTCTTAGTTACTGATGTCACTTTTACCCAACACATCATGTCTACGTTTCAACAAAAAATTACATACTATGAGCATACTAAAAGATGGAAAACACAACTTGAAGAGACAAAGCAAGCATTAGAATCAGACTCAGATATGGCAGGGATGCTGGAATTATCAGACTGGGAATTTAAAACTATGATTATATGCTAAGGGACTGAATGGAAAAATGTAGACAACATTCAAGAACAAATGGGTAATGTATGCAGTGAGACAGAAATTCTGAGAAAAAATAGGAAGAAATGCCAGAGATCAAACACCTGTAAAATAAATGAAGGCTGCCTTTGAGGGCTCATTGAGTGGATGCAGCTAAGGAAGAATTCCTGAGCTTAAGGCTGTGTCAACAGAAACCTCCCAAACTGAAAAGCAAAGAAAAAAGAGAAGAAGACAAAGACAAAAACGAAGAAGAAGAAGGAGGAGGAGAGGGAGGGAGGGAAGGAAGGAAGGAAGGAAGGAAGGAAGGAAGGAAGGAAGGAAGGAAGAAAGAAAAGAAAGAAGAGAAGAGAAGAGAAGGAGAAGGAGAAGAAGAAGGAGGAGGAGGAGAAGAGAAAATCCAAGAACTGTGGGACAACTACAAAAATATATAACCTACATGTCGTGTAACTGGAATACCAAAAGGAGAAGAGAAAAAAGAACAGAAGAAAGATTTGGAGCAATAATGACTGAGAATTTTCCCAAATTAATACTGAACACCAAACCACAGGTCCAGGAAGCTCAGAGAACACCAATGATAGAATTCAAATTTCTTTTTTCAAAAATGAAAATTAAAGCAAAAAGTCTACACTTGATAAATTTGTATTTTTAAGATTCTATATCCTAAAACAGAACCCTCTCTTTTCAAAACAGATTGTTTTTCCTGTCAAGATACAAAACAGTATACACATGCAGAGAAAATATCTTATTTCTTTTTGGTTCAATCCAATGAAAAGCAAGGCACCTCACAGATATGGAGCCTCCTCTCTTAACCAAATTTTCTTGTATTTATGTTTTGTGGTCAGTATAAAAAATCTCATGGGGATTCGGAGGCAGAACCAGGGGTATGATTGATTTACGGTCATCCCCACCAAGACCGCAATCCATTCATCAGATTGGTCCTGACTGTGCGTGGCAGGCAGTGTGTGTGCACAGGGCAGGGTGTGGTGGGGGCAGAAGTGCACATGGCAGAGAGAATCTAGAGAGTCAGAATGAAGCTGCAGCAAGAGGTGATACAGAAAGAGAGTCTAAGGTACTCCAACAAAGACTAAATAAATGGCTTCAGTGGTTTCTAATTTTAGGTGATCAAGGAAAAACATAGCTGCTCTGTGTAACTTTATTTTTTTAAATTTTTTATGTCTTTTATTTTATTTTTGAGAGACAAAGAGAGAGAGTATGAGCAGGGGAGGGTCAGAGAGAGAGAGAGGGAGACACAGAATCTGAAGCAGGCTCCAGGATCTTAGCTAGCTGTCAGTCCAGAGCCTGACGCGGGGCTCAAACCCACGAACTGTGAGATCATGACCTGAGCCAAAGCCGGACGCTTAACCGACTGAGCCACCCAGGCCCCCCTCTGTGTGACTTTAAAAGAAAAGTACATAACAGTATTCCATCCACTAAATTGTATGCTTTCTTGTGTCAGAAGTGGTTGTTTTTTTCTTACCGCATGTGGTCAATTGCTATCATGACCACCATCTTTTACTCCTCCTTATATTCACATATGAGACAATGTGACTTTGCAACTCCTCCTGTATAGAGGTAGAATTTATTTGCTCTTCTCTTCAATGGAGTCTGGCCTTGTGACTTGCTTCAAATGATAAAATGCATCAAAAGCAATGTTGTGCTAGTTTCAAGCAGAGGCCTCAAGAGACCTTTCATGTGGTTGCAAATTTGCTGACATGAATTAGCTCAGGTTAGCTGGCTGGAGGAGGATTAGACCACTTTGACCAGAGACAGAGGCCATTCTGGTCTAGCCAGTGTCAACTGACCTAATGGCTAATTGCAGATGCATGAGTGGGCCAAGCCAACACCAGAAGAAAAGCCCAGCCGAGATGCCAACTTGGGAGAATTACGAGCTAAGTAAAGGCTATTGTTTTAAGCCACAAAGTTTAGGGGTGGTTTATTATGTGGCAAAAGCCAACTGATACACAATCATTCCTAGTGTTCATCATAGTATTAGGCATTTAGAAGGCACACATCTTAAGTTAGATAAATATGCCAATGAATATATTAATCCATCTACTACATTGCCCATAGTGTGCTGATGCTGCACCAAGTATGAAAAACATGGTTTTGAATATCAAGGAGCTATCAGGCAAGCAGAAGAGACAATTAGGTGGTATTCACACAAGCTATCATAGCAGATAATGCTAGTAGTATGTTCAGGATAACATGGGAGATGCCTGGGGTAGGGGTCAGAGGAAACTCTTAGAGGAGGTGATAGATTAGCTGTTTTTTTTTTAAATGGCAGAGTGACCAGATGAAGTAGTAGGGTTGTGTATATGTGTTGTACAGAGAGAAAAATGTGGAAGGCTACAAATTAAACCACTCAGGAAAATGGGACTGGGGCAGAGGAGGGGCACACTTTCAGTGTGGCTCTGTTACCAGCTGCGTGGAGCTCAGTCCTTACATTAGCTCTCGGCGTCTTCATTTCCTCAGCCAAGTAGGACATGAATGGTGCTTGGCACATAGAGTTGTCCGGAGCAATAAATAAGATAGCCTGTGTAAAGTGCTTGCCCAGTGCCAGCATGTAATATCTACCCAATAAACCTGTCTGTTATTATTGTTTATTGTCTTGTTACCATAAGCACATATTTCTTTGGATTTAAATATATTTCAACAAGGTAGAAAATAAATCTTTGAAAAATAAAGTGATCATTGAACACTACAATATATATGTTAACCTTGAAAAGAAGCAAATTCTTTACCTGAATCTTTAAGTTCTGTGTTTCTGTAATACATCAAAATAATAAAATAGAAGTGGAGAAAAGGTTTTCCAAGCAGAAGGAACAGCAAGTATAAACTTAGGGTGCTGTGAAACTTTTTGGCACATATGTGAGATGGCAAATACCAAATCTGACCAAAAACTTATGTGCAAGGAACAGAATTCGATAGATGAGGCAGAGCGAATAGCAAGTGCCAGGTCATGAAAGATGTCTCATATACAGCAGAGTTCGCAGTCCATTCCAAAGGCAACAGAAAGCCATTGATGCCTCTTATTTGGAATTGATGTAAGTAGCAGTCTTCTTAGAAAACAAACTATACACTTATTATTTAAGTAGGAGTAAGATGATACCATTTCATTTATTCTACTTTACTCAACAATCATTTTTGGATGCCTCCTCTAAATCACTACTTCTAAGCATAGGTGAATGCAAGTAATAAGATTCAGGTTCTGCTCTCAGAGGGTTCCAGTCCAGTAGGTAAGGCAGTCTTGGAAGCAAATGTTACAATTCAACATACTATGCTGTAAATGGGAAATGGGTCAAGGTCTATGGTATAATGGGTCAGAACTACTAATTCTGGGAGATGGGGAGGAATATTAAGGACAAAGCTTTTGGAAGTAAGATTTCAGGGATGGACTGAATGAAAAAGTACTCCAGTCTCAATCCATTTCTGGGATCCAATTTCTCTGCAGGGCATTACTTCCTATAACCTTCTCCATCATATTAGAGTACCATTTCTATTTCTATATCACTGCCTGTGATTACCAACATGAATAACTTGGGCATAAATTATCAAAGGAATAATGCAACTACTTACAATATTATGTAGAGTGGTCCCAATAGAATTAAGTCATAACACTGCATATTTTGATTTACTCCATTCCCAAATCCCAAAAGTGAAATTTAGCAATATATCCCTTTTACTAATGGGACCCAGACTTATAACAGCTCTCTAAATTCCTATTAACCAACCACTCCATTCAGCAAAAATCCATGTTGTTTACTTTGAACTCCGTAGCTCTCAATTTCATAAATGTGAGATTTCATTCAATGTTAGACCTCACATGCAAAGCCAGTGCTACGATTTATGCCATGAAATGTGAATGTTTGATAAAATAGAAATCCACAGTGAAAAATTTAAGAAGCAAAATCGAACATGAAAAACGGTGAAGGCTGCTGGGTGGCTCAATTTGTTAAGCATCTGACTCTTGATTTTGGCTCACGTTCATGGTTCATGAGTTCAAGCCCCACATCTAGCTCCATGCTGACAGTGCAGAACCTGCTTGAGATTCTCTCCCTCTCTGCCCCTCCCCTGCTCTCTCTCTCCAAATAAATAAATAAGCTTAAAAAAACAAAAATAAATTAACTTTAAATAGCTTTTATTATTATATGGGTTTGATAGACTGTTTAGTGAGAGCAATCAATCCCCAAGCTCAAGCAGCCACCAAAGATGGTGGCACACAGTGACTCTTCCTGCATGGGATCCTCACCTATGGATCCACATTTTCAAGCTTTATATTTGTGTTCAGTTTAGGTTCACCTACACCACAATGTGTACTTTTATTATGTTCACTGCTTTAAATGCAGTTGCTATGTGAAAATCTACCACAAGTACAGGTACACATTAAAGAATTGATACAATGCATTTTCTTTTAACACAAGAAAAATACCTCAGCAGTTATCAAATTTATGACTAGATTGGGAAAGTGAAACCATCACCTACTACCATCTATTGATTCTTTCTTGCTTCTATAAGGCCTATCTCATCAATTGCAAATTTAGATAGGCAGGGCTATCGATGACATTAATATAAAATTAGGCTCTTTTGGATGACTGAAATCTTCTAAGGTCCTTATGGTTATCTATAATGAAAACATTTATTTCTTAAAATTTTTTTAAAATATTTATTTAATTTTGAGAGGGAGAGACAGAGTGAGAATAGGGCAGGGGCAGAGAGAGAGGAAGACACAGAATCTGAAGCAGCTCCAGGTTCTGAACTGTCTGTCAGCACAGAGTTTAACACGGGGCTCGAACTCAGGAACAGTGAGAGCATGACCTGAGCCGAAGTTGGACGCTTAACTGAGCCACCCAGGCACCCCTGAAAACATTTATTTCTAAAGATTCATACGCTTCACTGAAAGCTACTTCAAGTGGTACTAAAAATGGTTCCTAAAAATAGACTTGGAACAATCTACTCCAGTATGCTGCACGTATTCTGTGTGATTCTCAGACTTGAATTCTCTCACTGAATGAGAGCCACTTTAGCAGCTCTTGGCCAATTAGTAAGTTACAGAAGTAGAATTTGAACACAGCTAGTTTAGCTGCAGCATCTGTCCTCTTACCCACCATTTTATATGTCTCACTACCACTGAAGTTGAGGTTGATATTCTAAAAACGCAGCAAGTACTGTAGTATGTGTTAGCTACTATTATTTTTATTGTTTGACTTAAATTTACATATGCAGTATATAGACATGTATGTGTGTATAAATATGATATATATGTCTGTGATATATAACATACAAACATCTTTGATAACTTAAAAAAATCAAATAAAAAAATACCCCAAAAAGACAACTCTTCCCTCTTGGGAAGAAGGGACATGCAGGGAGCCTCTGCTACCAGGACAGACCCTGGGAGCACTGCTAAGAGGGAAAACCTAGATTGTCTCCTACAAGAGCTACCTACCATCAGGAAGAGCAGGAACAACTCTAAACCAAAGTTGTGCTTGGAGGTATCTATTTCAGCATGGTTCATCTTTTAAGAGAAAAATAATTCAGTCACCAATGAGGGCATAATATCCAGGACAAATATAATCATTAAGATTTGATTATGTACCATTTCAAGGAGACAGAATGCATTTTTCCTACCACAGGAGTATAAAGCCCAAGTGGAAAGAGGTTAATCTTGTTTCATACATATAGCATGTTTTGAATTTGTGATCTGCTGCCAACTGCTACCATTCCTTATTTTCCTGGGGTGCCCATCTTCTGGCATCTTTCTGGGGAGCCACCACTCCTCATTCTTAGAACATATGACTTGGGTGGTCCCTGACCCAGGTCTGGCCAGAATACATTCTTCCTCCTGAACAAAGTGGTAGGTTCAGGGATGGTGAGGCCACTGAAGCCAGGCCACTGAGACTCAGAGGGTCAGACACAGGACTGGTACAGAAGATACCTGCAGGGACACTTCTCTTCCTGAGAGGGCCACCTGTCAGGGCAATGTTAAGTCTGAAGCTGCCTCCACATGAAGAGAGCCTGCCAACAGAGAGAACAGCAGAGTCTGGAGCAGAAAGAGAAAAGGAGACACAGTGCTCTGATGACACTGGGGAGACTCTTGGACTGGGCCAATCTGCAGCCATGCGTATCCCCAGACATGTCAGATATTTGAACCAATAAAGTTTCCGTCTTGGTCAGGCTGGTTTGAGTAGGCTTTTCTATCATTTAGAAACCAGAGAATCTTGACTTGCTTGCCTGTATCTCTATTTAATTTGATTCAACAAACACGATTGAGGATCTATTGAGGGTCAGCCCTGCGCTCCCTACTTAGGCTACTAATATGAATGAAACAGTTGCTGACCTCATGAGAGCTCTGTGCTGGGCAATAAACCTAACTTCTAGTGATCTCTGCAGGTTAACAGGCCATGTGCTGTTTTGAAAGCACAGATCCATGGATCTCTGTCATGACCCCATCTCACTCGACCAGAACAGTCATTCTGAAGGACAAAGAAAGGGAATAACATCCAACTGGTAAGCATGTTTTAAAAAACATAAAACTGGCAGTCTATTTTTATGGACTAAGAATCAAGGAAAAAAATCATCCTTGAAAAGCTGTCCTATGAGAATTGGAATATCTGTCTTCTAAAAACAGTATTCTAGAACATAATAATAAATACTCTGTTCAAAGCTTGCTGTGCCAAAAATAACAATGTAGAAAAATAAGCTCATAGTAAACTTAGTTGAGTGTTAACGATGATAGAAATAAAACAAATGAACCCAGAGAGAGCATGAAACATGTGTATGCAAGAAGTTAGAAGTTCATTTTGAGAGTTTTGTATTTAAAATAATTTACTTTAAAACAATTAATCAATACTCATTTTCAAACCAAAAATATAGGAGGAAAGAGATGACCTTCCCAAATATATCTAGTGTTACTTAGTACACAGCGTGAACCAGGAATTCTGGAGGGGACTATACTGAAAGGCTGTAGGGCATTTACTTCAGTGAGCAAAGAATCACATTTCCTCACGAGAACATAGAAATACCCTGCATAAAACTTAGATAAGAACTTGAAGAAGAGTCAAAAAGTGACGTTTTCCATAAGTCTCATAGTAGTCTCCCTCGCCATTTATAGTTATAAAAGGAACACTTTGTTATAAGTTTTTAAAGTAGGTCATAACAAAAAAGATAAAACAGAATTTGCATATAACTTGTACAGAAATAAACCTGGTAGGAATCTCAGGGTTGTTGTGGAGAGTTGCCCTAAATGAAAGAGATTTTTTTCACACTCCCTTTAAGTACTCTTTGTTCTAGGTACAGTTAGGAGAACAGACCACAGGAGGAGGAACAGATGGAAACGGAGAACCTCTGCTAAAATTCAGGAGAGGTCCCTCCTGCCGGGTCCCAGACCTTGACACACCTCATTAACAGGCACAGAGCAACCTCAAAAAATAATTCACAGCAAGGTGTTAATGATTAAGAACAAGCTTAATATGTTATGGCTCAAACACAAGCCAGTAATATATTTTAAAAGAGCAAAGCAAGGGGATGGAATAGTACAATGAAATCTCAAATACCTAGACAGTTTATATAATTTTTAGACCAATAAGGCACACCATAGCCCTCAAATCAATTCAGTTTCAAAACACTGATTCCATCTGTCATAAAGGAAAGCTGTCTTTGCCAACAACCGGTAAATCACCCATATTCAGGCATTTTTCCCTATTGTACCTGCTGATCGTGTTTCCTACATGTCATAATATCCCATCAATACATGTAATAAGGTTCCTCCACCTAGTGGATGCTAACAAATATTTGTGAAGGGATCACAGCATGGGATGAAAGAAATGCAGAATCAAGACAGCCTGAAAGGTTGAAAATCCAAAAGAAATATTAATAGGTAGAAAAAATAAGTAGCTACCTATTGTTCAGTATCTCCTATATAAGAGAAGCTATATTAAAATATTAAAATAATACTTAACATTTCATTCAAAGAAATCACTAAAAAAGTGACATTAAATAGAAGTAAAATTATTTTCATTGTAAGACTAGTCAAAACCTGAGGGTCACCTGATAATGGCATATTCAGCATTATTTATAAAGTTACCAGGAGTCTAATTCAATCAACACACAGCCTGAGATCAATGACATTTTTCCTTTAGGAGGCTGGACTGCTCACATGAACCATCTGGAATTCAAGGATATTCATAATCAGTAAATTCAGTCTTGACCACTTAGGTTTACCCTAAGCCAGCACCTATATTTCCCCATAAAGGGGGATGCACTCTTTAAGCAAAAACAGAGTATCAATGGAAAGATATAAACAAAACAATGCTAAGAGTCCCAATAAAATTCTAAAAAGCCTGCCAAATTTCTAGGTAATTACAAAATCAGATTCATTTAGATTTTAAATTATCTTTTTCTCTGAATATAAATTCTCAGAAATGGAGACATTTTTGCTCACCAAGTAAAGGACTCCATATGCTAGAAATATTCTCTTTACTCTTAACTCTTCAGGCTTTTTTTTATAAAATGAAATCTTTAGGATATGACTTCTGTCCCTTTAGATTCCAGAGTCTTCAAGCCATAGATTGAAAAAATGTTTTAGTATAGAAAGAGTCAGAGCTGGGTCACCAGATTCAAGTCTAATTTTACAGTTCAGGATGGTAAGGATTGGCCTATGATCACAGAGGCTGAAAAGAGAGGAGACAAATCTATGGCCTTAATGAGGAAACTATTTCTTACACACCTACTCTAAGTCTCTGAATCCAACAATTCTTACTTATTAGATTCTGCTGTGGGTTAATACCTTTGGCAGAAGATAATTTCCTTATATCAATACTTCATCAGCTCAAATGTTTGCAGAGAAGCAAAAGTAGTCAAAAGTACTTTTGCATAGATCCCATTTCCTTTTAAAAGGGATGCAAAATTTAAATAGAAAAGAGTATGTAGGTTTCCGGATTCATAGAACCACAACAGAACCATTCAGAAACTATGCCTTTAACAAATAAACCACTAATTCACAAATTCGTGTGTGTCAGAGTGGGCTTTATTACCACCATAACTTAGGTATCTCTTTCAAGGAATTTTTACAAACACAGTTGATGGATGTAAAATATTTTTCCCAAAAAAGCAAAGCTTTTCAAAACAAATTACAATAGGACTTTTCACAGCATCTTCTTTAATCTGGTGTGATTAACTTTGGGCAGACAGAACATACTCTTTAACAAAATTTATGGGCTCCTTGACATAATGCAGATCCTATAAATCCAGCAAACTTACCCTCTCTTTTATTGTGTGTTTTTCTGGAAAGCAGTTACCCAGGCAGTGACATTTCCTGGCAACCCCTGCATCTAAATGAGGCCATATGACTGGTTCTCACCAGTGGAATGCAAATGCAAGAGACATGTGTCACTTAGTAGCCAAGGTGGATGAAAGGAGACCGTGTCTTCCCTTCATCCTCTGTCATTCTTTTTGCCTTAACATAGAGGACCCCAAGACTCCTAGGAAATAGCACAGTCCCAGCATGGAAGGAGCCTCGATTCTAGGAAAGCAGAAACACACTTAATGGATGTTATGTGAGTGAGAAATAAACTTCTATTGTGTTAAGCCACTGAAGTTTTGGAGTTTATTTTTTATAGGCACTGGCAAAACCCTAAGTAACACACTGATCTTACTAGATATATCCAGAGGCAAAAAAAGGCACCCAGATGAATAGTAATTGCCAATAAATGTGGCAGAGAATATATAAATTTTATGCTTAAATATGTCCTCTGTCTACCCTGCTCCCAATTTCACAGTCAGTGGCTAGGTAAGCTAAGTTGAACCCAAAGAGAAAAGTTCTTATGGTCAAGCTGAGCATTCAAAAAGACGTTTTATTTTACCCAATATGGTAGGTGATTAGATTTACCATGATAGCCTCTGACTTCAGATTTCTGCTGTCAGTTATATCTCAGTAAATTTCTGAAACCCAGCAGAACTTGGGACTCTTTAAGATCATAGCAAAACAACACTCCCTTCAGAGGACTTAATATTCTTAAGGGGGAAGCATCAATTCCTGGTGCTAATGTGATTATTTTGGAGACACTAAACAATCTGCAATAAAAAGGTCTTAAAACATGTTCATAAGTCCAAGATTCTGACTAAAATGATGTGCCTCCTTTTTAATTAAAAAATATATATGAGGTATAAACTCTTATGGCCAATAAATCCTTGTTCAAATGGTGACTTAAATTGCAATGGAAATGTTTACTGTCTATTTTTCATCTGTTTTATATTAACTAGTGATGGTGGTACCTTCTTAAAAGAAAACTAGCAGAACACTAGAACCACATGCTGATTGTGAACTAAATTGGGGACATGTGACCATGAAGTCATGCTCTCTTCAGTGGCATGCTGAAACACAAAGGTTTGAACAAATGGGAAGTACAGAGTTCCACAAATTTTTTATCATAACTTGTGGTAGACATGATGAAATTTGAGATCTTTTATTTCATATGAAGCCAAAGTTCTGCTTTCAGCTTGGTTTATCATAGGTTGATCTTAGATATTGTTCACATAACTCACACTATCAACACTTTCAGCAATTTCACACATTTTAACCTTGTCAAATAACAAGGTGAGATTCCCCCAGAGAGTGTTTTGATTTAGATAAAACTTTTTACTTAAAATCATACACATAGCAGATACCATTATGATTGGGAAAAGAGGCCTATTTAAACTGAGCTGAACATGAAAAATCAATGAAATGGGTTTTCCAATAAATGAGCCCAAATTTTAATTCCCTATTAATGGTATCGGTACAAAAGCAGATACATAGATCAAGAGAAGAGAATAGAGAGCCCACAAATAAACTCATGATTATATGACTAAGTAATTTTCAAAAAAAGAGTAAAGAATATGCAATAGGAAAAAGACTGTCTCTTCAACAAAATGGCTTGACAAAACTAGCAATATGCCAAAGATTGAAATTGGATCATTTTCTTACAGCATACATAAGAATAAACTCAAAATGGATGAAGGACTTAAGGTGATATCTGAAACTATAAAAATCCTGGAAGAGAGCATAAGCAGTAATGTCTCTGCTATCAGTCATGGTAACATTTTTCTAGATATGTCTCCTGAGGCAAGGGCAAAAGCAAAAATAAACTACTATATTGGGACTACACCAAATAAAAAAATGTCTGCACAGTAAAGAAAATAATTAACAAAACCAATAGACAACCAATGGAATCTGAGAAGATGTATGCAAATGACATATCCAATAAAAAATTAGTATTCAAAATAAGAAAACTATGGAACACTTATGAAAGAAACGGAAAAGGACACAAAGATTTGGAAAAGCATTCCACGCTCATGGACTAGCAGAACACTGTTAAAATGTCTAAACTACCCAAAGCCATCTATACATTTAATGCAATCCCTACCAAAATATCACCAGTATTTTTCACAGAGCTAGAACAAACAATCCTGAAGCTTGTATGAGACCACAAAAAACACAGAATAGACAAAGCAATCCTGAAAAACAAGAACACAACTGGAGGCATCACGATTTTGGATTTCAAGCTATATTAGAAAGCTGTAGTCATCAAGACAGTGTGGTACTGAGACATAAATAGACACCTAGATCCACGGAACAGAATAAAAAACCCAGAAATTGACCCACAACTATATGGTCAACTCATCTTCAACAAAGCAGGAAAGAATATCCAATGGAAAAAAAGAGAATCTCTTCAACAAATGATATTGGGAAAACTGGACAGCATTGTGTAGAAGAATAAAACTGACCACTTTCTTACACCATACACAAAAATAAATTTAAAATGGATGAAAGACCTAAATGTCAGACAGGAACCATCAAAATCTTAGAGGAGAACATAGACAGTGACCTCTATGACCTCAGCCAGTGCAACTTCTTATCAGACACACTGCCAAAGGCAAGGGAACAAAAGCAAACATGAACACAATTGAGACTTCATCAAGATACAAAGGTTCTGCACAGTAAAGGAAATAATCCACAAAAGTAAAAGGCAGCCTACAAAATGAGAGAAGATATTTGTAAACAACATATCTGATAAAGGGTTAGTATCCAAAATCTATAAAGAACTTATTAAACTTAATCCCCAAAACCAAACAACCCAGTTAAGAAATGGGCAGAAGATATGAATTGACCCTTTTCCAAAGACACTCATATGGCTAACAGACACATGAAAAGATGCTCAACACACTCATCATCAGGAAGACACAAATCAAAACCGTGATGAGCTACGACCTCAGACCTGTCAGAATGGCTAAAATGAATAACATAAGAAACAACAGTTGTTGGTGAGGATGCAAAGAAAAGGAAATCCTCCTGCTCTGCTGGTGGGAGTGCAAACTGTTGTAATCACTCTGGAGAGCAGAATGGAGGTTCCTCAATAAACTAAAAATAGAACTACCATACCATCTAGCAATTGCACTGTTAGGTATTTATCCAAAATATACAAAGATACAGATTGGAAGGGGTACCTACAATGTTTATAGCAGCATTATCAACACAGCCAAACTATGGAGAGAGCCCAAATGTCCATCAATTGATGAATGGATAAAGAAGAAGTGGTATATACAAAAAGGAATATTACTCAGCCATAAAAAATGTAATCTTGCCATTTGCAATGACTTGGATAAAGCTAGAATGTATTATGTTAAGTGAAATAAGTCAATCAGAGAAAGCAAAATACCATATGATTTCATTCATATGTGGAATTTAAGAAACAAAACAGATAAATATATGGGAAGGGGAAAAAAGAGAAGGAAACAAATCACAAGATACTCAATGATAGAGACCAAGATGAGGGTTAATGGCAGGAGGGGGGTGGGGCATAGGCTAAATGGGTAATGGATATTAAGGAGGACACTTGTTGTAATGAGCACTGGGTGTTGTATTAAGTGATAAGTCAATGAATTCTATTCCTGAAACCAATATTGCAATGTACGTTAACTAAAATTAAAATAAGTTAAAAAGAAAAGGACATGAATAGACACTTCTCCAAAGAAGGCATAAAGATGGCCAACAGGCACATTAAAAGATGCTCAACATCATTCATCATAACGTAAATGCAAATCGAAACCCCAGTGAAGTACCACCTCACATTTATCAGAATGGTTAAAATCAAAACACCAGAAACAACAGTGTTGGTAAAGATATGGAGAAAAAATAATTCTCAATCACTGCTACTGGGAATGCAAATTTATGCAGCCAATGTGGAAGACAGTATTGAGAGGTTCCTCAAAAAATTAAAAGTAGAATTACCACATGACCCCATAATTCCACTACTGGATATTTACCCAAAGAATTCAAAAACACTAATTCAGAAAGATACATGCAACCTTATGTTTATTGTAGCCTTATTTACCATAGCCAAATTATGGAAGCAGCCCAAGTATCCATTGAGAGATGAATGGATAAAGAAGATATGATATACATATATAATATATTATGCATATGATGGACTATTACTTAGCCATAAAAGAGAATGCCATCTTGCCATTTGCAACAGCATGAAAGGATCTAGAGAACATAATGCTAAGCAAAATAAGTCAGAGGAAAAAAAATACCATCTGATTTCATTCGTATGTGGAATTTAAGAAATGGAACCAATGAACAAAGAAAAAAGAGGCAAACTAAATAACAGACTTAAAGTTTATTAACTATAGAAAATGAAGCGATGGTTACTAAAGGGAAGGTGGGCGGAAGGATGAGTGAAATAGGAAAAGGGGACTTAAGAGTACACTTATAATGAGCACTGAGTAACACAGAAGTGTTGAGTCACTATATTTGTACACCTGAAACTAATATAACAGTGCATGTTAACTCTGCTGGAATTAAACATTTTTAAATGACTGGAGTGCTGGTGTGGCTCAGTTGGTTAAGCATCCAACTCTTGATCTCTCAGCTCAGGTCCTGATCTCCAGGTTGTGAATTCAAGCCCAGCATTGGGCTCCACGCTAGGCATGAAGTCCACTTTAAAAAACTTTTTAAATTCAAAGAAACATTAAAAAACTAACCCAAATCATTAAAATAGGCTCTCTTTTACTTCAACTATTGAAGGAATAGAATATAACATATACAGAGTTTGATTTTTCTAATTTACTGTTTTAAAAACTAGATTTATGAGCTTAGATGGTAAAAACTAGATTTATGACTTTAGACTAAACATAGGCTTCAGTCAGAGTTGAGATATCACTGAGGATCCAGAATGTGTATTTCAGAAGAGAAAATACTTTCTAAGAAATGAGATCTAACTTAGGATTTGCACCAAAAAAGAAGCACATCCATCTCTTTGCATGTGAAATGTTTGCCACCCCTTTTACTAAAGACTTCACTGAGCTTCTTTAAGAGAGATAGAATTTACCATTCAGGACAAGATTGGACTTTTACTTTCCAAGAAAGCATTTGCATTGTAACAAGATCTCATCTATATGGATAAAGCCAAGAAGCAATATACAAATAAAGATATTCTGAGACATTCTTGGATGTCAAAATGGATAGAAGAGAAAAGGCTTTTAATGGTCATATATGCAACTTTAAGAGAACTATCCTGTTTCTATACCCAACCTGGGACCTGAGACATGCCACAAAGGCCCTGGTCTTTATCCATCTAGCAGTTACTCATATGGCACAGGTGAGAATCCCAGATAAACGAAGGTTTATGATGAATTTTTAGTTCTGAGTTTTCACCCAACTGCCTCTAGCTGACTGGCATTCTCTACTTCAGAAAGTTTTCACATTTGAACCATAGGTGGGTGTGGTAGATAAAGATGAGTGAACTGACAGATTTGTGTGGGAAAGCACACACTGTCTGTCAGACTTTTATAAAATGGAGAAAAGGCACTTTAAAAAATGGGAAAATCTGATTCAAAAATCTATAGATTAAACAAAGGACTCAAAACGATGCTTTAAAACTTTCCTTTCACCTTAAAAACTATTCTCAGCCCAACAGCCTGCTCTATTGCTGTGATCAGATACATATTTTCATGGCATCTGTAGTATGTAACTGGCTGAAATATGTACAACAGAAAGCTAGCTCCTCTGTTTCAAGCACTGGTTCTCTTACCAGAACACTTGTATAGGCTTTCAGAACTATCCAGAGATTGCCCATGGGGATCCAAAACAGCATTCCAAAGAGAATACGGTTCAATTTTCCCTGAATATACTCATGTATATTCCATGGCCTTTCTGTCATTAATTGAAACTGGAAAGATGTAAAGTCGGGTTTTTTTTTTCTGAAATGGTAGTGGGAGGACTCAATAGTTTTGTCTTGGTCAATGCTAAGTTTCAGATGCCTATCAGAAATCAAAGTAGAGATGCTAGGTAGACCTGGAGCTGAGGGGAGAAGGCCAGCCTAGAGATGTTCATTTGAAAGTCAGTAGTGTAGCGACAGTATATTATGCCATAAGGCTAGTGCATGAGTAAAGAAGAGGGCTGAGGAAACAGCTCTAGCAATCTACAACCTTTAAAGGGCTGATGGAGGATGAAGAGCCAGCAAATGAGACTCAGAAAATAGCCCCAAAAGCAAGAAATGCTTTAAATCAAATAAAATTTAAAACTGTATAGTTCACAGAGGCCTCGAGATGAAGTGGTTCATGTAGGATACTGTCAACCATGTTAAGTGCTGTTGAGATGGGAGGTAGGGTATTGATACAGAATAGTGGAAGGGTTCAGAGAAGAAATCCTGAACGAGACTGCTCAGGTTCAAACCCTGGTTCTACCACTTACCAAAAGTGAGACTTCTGTCAAGTTACTTAATCTTCAAGTGCCCTAATTTATAAAATGGATATTCTAATGGTACTTATCTTATACAGGTAGTTGCAAGAATTAACTGAGTATCTATTAACCACTTAGAATACTGCCTGACACGTAGTAAACTTTATAGAAGTACTATTATTGTTATTTCTTTATTTATTTTTAGAGAGAAAGCACAAGCAGGGGAGAGAGGCTGTGGGAGAAAGAGAGAATCTTAAGTAGACTCCAGGGCAGGGCTCAATCCCACACCCTGAGATCATGAACTCAACCAATGTTAAGTCAGATGCTCAACCGACTGAGCCACCCAGGTACCCCATGCTGTTGTTATTAATCACCATCACCATCATCATCATCTTTGGCTTTGGGAAGATG
>NC_043705.1:69270423-69271634 GCF_006229205.1 Suricata suricatta
ACACACACACACACACACACACACACACACTTGCATTAGTCTGCTTGGGCTGCCGTAGCAAAATACCACAAGCTGGGTGGCTTTAATGACGAATTTATTTTACCAAAGTTCAAAATGAAGGTGGCAGCACATTCGGTTTCTGGTGAAAGCTCTTTCTGACTTCAAGAAGAGTCTCCTTGCTGTGTCCTTGCATGGTCTTTCCTCTGTGCATGCAGAGAGAGAGAGAGCTCTTGGGTGCCTCTTCCACTTCTAATAAGGACACTCATTCCCTTGACCTGAGATCCCATCCTTATTACCTCATTTAATCCCAATTACCTACCTAATGGCCCCATTTCCAAATACCTCCACAATTAAGACTTAAGCATGGGAATTTGGGGAGTACACAATTTAGCCCATAGCAATACTTGAATAATTTGAACACCCTCAAAAGTTAACTACCATCAACTAAGCAAGCAGTTAGACTGGAAGGGACAAACTCAAGAGATGCACAATGGATTAATTTCTTAATAGTTGACAGACATTACTCCCCTCCCTTCCATACAGAACATACACATCCTAATATTTAATGTGTGTGCAATTCAGTGTTAAAAATTTCTTGACCTTTTAAAATGTTTTGCTTTTCAAGAGTAAAAGTCTAATGCATTAAGATTTCTTGATTGCTGGTCACAACTGAAGAATATTCAAAGAAAGATCTTGTGGGCTAACCATAAACCTCTTCTAGGTGCAGTGATATCTTTAATATACATATGAAAGCACTTTTAACTTATAAGAAAATAAAATAAAAAGACATGCAAAAGATGAAAGAAGAGATGGGAAAATTGGGATAAATATCTTTGAGGTCTTAACTCTTTAGATTTTATTACATAATTAGACTAAATGCTTTAGTTATCAAAAAATCCAGGATACCAGAATCATGCATTTATGGGAAATAATGCAGCATGTATATTCTACAAATACAGAATTATGCTTTTACTTTCCTATAAAAACTAGAAAAATACTTTCAGTGTATGCATTATAAATGATTCTGATGAAAGGAGCAAGAATTGAAAATACTATAGGGTCATTTTAAGGGCAAATCATATCAGAATACAGTTCTGAAATCTGTCTAATTTAAACAAGCAAGTACTATATTTCAGAACCTAATGCCTAACAGGTATCCAGTCACTTCTGGCTATCCATTCTCAAAATGGATATGCCCCTAGTGTTAATTT
>NC_043705.1:69271734-69273283 GCF_006229205.1 Suricata suricatta
GTGTGTGTGTGTGTGTGTGTGTGTGTGTGTTAGATCAACTGTTTGGTTTGCGTTCTTACAAAACAATTTTAAACTTATAAATTGTTATTGAAGAGAGTAATAATATGATCAAAATTTCTCTGCAATTAACGAATTAATTCCAGCTGCCACATGAGTCTCAGTGCCTTTGCCCTGATGACCCCTCCATCTAGCATTTGATAGCTCTAGATCTTCATCTGTCTCTCTTCGTCTTTTAGATATTAGCTCAAAGTTTGCCAATTCAACAAGGCTTTCTCTATCAAAGTTTTCCTCACCACCATGCAGTGACACTATGAAATCATATTGTCCTATTTTATGCCTCACACTCATTACTACCTGAATGTTTTCATTTATTTGTTTGTTGTGTTTTTCTTAATAAAAAGTAAACCTATGAGGGCATGTATATTGCGTTACTGACTGGTGTATCCCCAGATTTGAAATAGCATGTGGCACATAGTAGGTACTCAATCAATGATCAGTGAATGAATGAATGAATAAAACCATATATATGAAATAAACTTGCCTTGAAATTAGTGTTCACAACCTATCAAGTCTGGAAAATCTGATTCAATTCACTCATCCTGCATTGATCTAATCATCCATACCTACTGTCTAATTATCCAATAATCTTCTTCATCTTCTATGCCAACAAATTTTCCTCAACAACTGTCTAGACTACTTAAAATGTGTAGGTATTTTTCAAATCTTTATCTTAAAGTCAAATTGAACATCTCAAACTCCAGGATATAAATAACCCAGACTGGGCCTAAAGGCGGTAGATGTATATGATTTAAATGCAAAGACTGAAGCATGGTATTGGAGGGGAATTAGAGGCACCAAGTGCTACTGCAACTTAAAATGGGAAGCAGAGAGTGGAGCAAGCCAAAGCTGGAGATGTGGGCAGTGGGCAAATGGTGGATGCTTCTATACACTATGTTAGGAAGGCTTGGACTTATCCAGGTGATGCTGGGAAGGCATGGGAGGGCTTATACAGGGAAATGACACCATTAGATATGCTTAGACAGTTCACTCTGGTGGCTATACAGGGGTTGGTTTGAGGAGGAAAGGTTGGCCATGTAGGAAAAGGTATGGTTAGCAGTGAGTACCCTGTACTTATCTAAAGCTCCATGACCATCACCCACAGCTAGTTATGGTGATTCAAGCCACAAGAATGGATGAGGGCTTTGGAAAATATTCTGGCATTTCTTCAAACCATTACTCAAATGGTTAAATGTAGAGTTACTGTATGACTCAGCAATTTTGCTCCTAGGAGTCTCACCCAAGAAGAAGGGAAAACATATATCCACACAAAAACTGGTACATGAATGTTTACAGCGGCATTCATAATAGTCAAAACAACTCAAATGTCCATCAACTAATAAATGGATAAAATGTGGTATAGCCATACAATGGAATATCATTTAGCAAAGAAAGGAAATGAAGTACTGAAGCATGTAACCCCATGGATGACTCTTGAAAACATTACACTGAGTGAAATAAGCCAGTTAAAAACAGATACTTCTTGCATAAT
>NC_043705.1:69273383-69274933 GCF_006229205.1 Suricata suricatta
ATTATGCAAGAAGTATCTGTTTTTAACTGGCTTATTTCACTCAGTGTAATGTTTTCAAGAGTCATCCATGGGGTTACATGCTTCAGTACTTCATTTCCTTTCTTTGCTAAATGATATTCCATTGTATGGCTATACCACATTTTATCCATTTATTAGTTGATGGACATTTGAGTTGTTTTGACTATGAATGCCGCTGTAAACATTCATGTACCAGTTTTTGTGTGGATATATGTTTTCCCTTCTTCTTGGGTGAGACTCCTAGGAGCAAAATTGCTGAGTCATACAGTAACTCTACATTTAACCATTTGAGTAATGGTTTGAAGAAATGCCAGAATATTTTCCAAAGCCCTCATCCATTCTTGTGGCTTGAATCACCATAACTAGCTGTGGGTGATGGTCATGGAGCTTTAGATAAGTACAGGGTACTCACTGCTAACCATACCTTTTCCTACATGGCCAACCTTTCCTCCTTAAACCAACCCCTGTATAGCCACCAGAGTGAACTGTCTAAGCATATCTAATGGTGTCATTTCCCTGTATAAGCCCTCCCATGCCTTCCCAGCATCACCTGGATAAGTCCAAGCCTTCCTAACATAGTGTATAGAAGCATCCACCATTTGCCCACTGCCCACATCTCCAGCTTTGGCTTGCTCCACTCTCTGCTTCCCATTTTAAGTTGCAGTAGCACTTGGTGCCTCTAATTCCCCTCCAATACCATGCTTCAGTCTTTGCATTTAAATCATACACATCTACCGCCTTTAGGCCTAGTCTGGGTTATTTATATCCTGGAGTTTGGGATGTTCAATTTGACTTTAAGATAAAGATTTCAAAAATACCTACACATTTGAAGTAGTCTAGACAGTTGTTGAGGAAAATTTGTTGGCATAGAAGATAAAGAAGGTTATTGGATAATTAGACAGTAGGTATGGATGATTAGATCAATGCAGGATGAGTGAATTGAATCAGATTTTCCAGACTTGATAGGTTGTGAACACTAATTTCAAGGCAAGTTTATTTCATATATATGGTTTCATTCATTCATTCATTCATTCACTGATCATTGATTGAGTACCTACTATGTGCCACATGCTATTTCAAATCTGGGGATACACCAGTCAGTAACACAATATACGTGTCCTCATAGGTTTACTTTTTATTAAGAAAAACACAACAAACAAATAAATGAAAACATTCAGGTAGTAATGAGTGTGAGGCATAAAATAGGACAATATGATTTCATAGTGTCACTGCATGGTGGTGAGGAAAACTTTGATAGAGAAAGCCTTGTTGAATTGGCAAACTTTGAGCTAATATCTAAAAGACGAAGAGAGACAGATGAAGATCTAGAGCTATCAAATGCTAGATGGAAGGGTCATCAGGGCAAAGGCACTGAGACTCATGTGGCAGCTGGAATTAATTCGTTAATTGCAGAGAAATTTTGATCATATTATTACTCTCTTCAATAACAATTTATAAGTTTAAAATTGTTTTGTAAGAACGCAAACCAAACAGTTGATCTAACACACACACACACACACACACACACACAC
>NC_043705.1:69275033-69302264 GCF_006229205.1 Suricata suricatta
CTAATACCAATGCTTAGAAACTAGAGGGTTCACTCTATGTTCAACTCACTCTGGCAACTACCAGTGGTCAAAATTGATGTCAATAATTTCCCTTTCCCCTTCTGAAATGCTCTCATGTTCTTCAGGGATAACAGAGAAACAAATACAGTTGCTTTTCCAGATCTTGATGTTGTCAGAGTTCACTGAAAAAAAGGAAGGAAACCCTGCCCTTCTAATACCACTTCTGCATAACTCTCAGATCTAACACTGCAATCAGGAGAAGAGAGAAAAGCCAAGGCCCAGCACGTGAGAGGTACAGTTATTAATAAAGCAGGCTGAGCTCCAGAAAACGTGAGTCAGGGAATGCAATGAATTCAATAGATCTGGTTCTGTTCATGTGGCTTGATTTGGATGCTGAGGACTTTTTCCACACTTACTAAATCATAATAACACCAGAATTACACTAACCAGTGGCCAAGGTTGTGATCATGAAATGGAATTTAGGGCAAGAACCTCAAGCAGGGTCAGGCTTTTTAATGATAAAAAGAAATTTTAAAGTAGCCTCATTATTCACTATGGTTTTGGTCTCATTTTCATTTTTACAATATAAGGTGCATTGGTCTGGGTACATTCCCAATCCCCTTACTCTGTTCTACTTTTTCTTTTCCTACGGTAATCATCACTTTCAACATACTATACAATTTAATTTCTTTTACTTTTGATTATCTACAATAGACTAAAATTTAAATTCCTCTAGGGCAAGGACTTCTGTCCATTTTAGTCACTGATATATCCCAAGCACCTAAGATAAAGCTGGTCTCACAGTATATAGTCAATAAAGAATGGGTGAATGAGTGAATGGATGAATATATAGAAGTTTCATTATAAAAATTAAATTAAGTTTGTAAACATGAATTCAAAATTACATAGGCATGTAGTCTCTTGACAGCATTACCGTTGGGGTCTGGGGGGCTCTATCCTATTGCAAATACACCATTACTGTAAAACATTTAGAATTGCCTAAGCTGTGGTTTATGAGACACATAAGAAATTAGTCATGTTAGCTTAAGGTTATAGTTCATATTTCCATATAGTTCTACTTTTTCAGTGCAATCATCTGTTTTCTTTATCAAACCCTGTTCTAAAAGACTTCTAGATTTTTTTCTTCAAGTTAAATTCCACCCGAAAGGATGAAGATTTGTGACAAATCCATAGAGAATTAACAACAACAAGAACAAAACCTCTCAGCACATAGCCAGCAGAATTGAAGAAAGAGAACCCGGGAGCATCCTATCGTGTGATTCACGTCCGTAGAGACTGCATACTCTATCTTGGGCAGAACACATAACTCTTGCTCCTAGGAGGCATTTGGATAATCACATTTGACAGCATGTTTGTTCTTTTATACCTATGTGTTTGGCCATCTCTTGCTGATTTAATTAAAAATTTAAATTAAATACTCTGAGCGGGGTAGGACATTAAGTACAACAAGAAGCAGAGTCACGGAAAAATTAGCAAAGTGACATTTCTTTGCAAGATATTTCACAGGGCTACCTTTTGTAAATTCTTCCCGATATAAAAGTACTATGTGCTCGATGGAGAAAACCCAACAGACATAAAAAACCAGAAGTGCTTTGATGGAATTTCTCTGTGTCTAGGAAATAAATATGAGGAAGGCCTGATGACCACGGACACAGGCCTCATCTCAGGCCGCACTTCCGCTCTCTGCTCACCAGGCACACTTGCCCTCCTTTCCGACTGCTCTGTGCTCCTGCTATCCAGGCACCTTTGCAAAAGGCTCTTTTTTTTTTTTTTTTTTTTTAACCCCAGTTATGCGATCTATCCTCCATTGTCTCTTCCCTCATCTGGTGGGACTGCCTGACCAGGTGGATCCCGGCTTTAACGTCATTTCCACAAGGGACCTTCTGTCACTTCCAGGTAGGTTAGGTCCCTTGTGTTTTGGTGTTGAAGCACTGATCGTGGTGGGCGGTGATACACTGGGTGACTTTGATCCATACTTGTCCCCACAGTTACCTATGTAACAGGAGGGCAGGGGCAAGGCTGTTTTGCTCACCAAAGTCCCTCCAGTGTTCCCTGCTGAGCCCAGCACAAGCAGCTGCTCCAAAAACACATTCCTTCCTTCCTTCCTTCATTCATTCTGTACATAGCCCTTAAGTGATGAATGCCTGCCAGAAACCAGGGAAGGTGCTAGGGAAAGTGGACACAAATATTCCTGGATTCTAACCGAGGAATGACTTCTTTGAAAATAATCATAATTAATTACCAGGTCCCTCTAAGAAAGTCATGAGCAGATTTAAGATTTGATCATATGCACTGTTTTTTTTTTTTTTTTTTTTTTACCAGAGACAATATAAGATATGTCCATTAGAATAATATTTTTTTGGGACGTCTGGGTAGCTCAGTGAGTTAAAGTATACAACTTCAGCTCAAGTCATGATCTCATGATTCATGGGTTCGAGCCTCAAGTCAGGCTCTGTGCTGACAGCTCAGAGCCTAGACCGTGCTTCTGATTCTGTGTCACCCCCTCTCTGTGTCCCTCTTTCACTCACACTCTGCTCTCTCTCTCTCTCTCTCTCAAAAATAAGCATTTTAAAAAATTAAAAATAAAAAAAGAATAATATTTTTGTAACTTCTGCTAAATAGGAGTCAGGAATCTACTGTCTGCATCTAAGGTCCATGTACTAAATTTCTCCTATGGAAAAAAAAAGTTCATTCTTGAGATGAATTTGTGTGCTTCTTACTCAAATAAGAACTGTATAAATTAAAAATGTTTTACATTTTCTTGGCTATCCATGAGGTCAGACTGAAGTTGAGCTCCTAAGAATAATAATTAGTACACTCTTACAATTTAGTTTCATCAATTTCTCTTCTCTACCTAATTGATTTTCATTCTACTCTTTTTTTAATTACCTATTTCTGCATGTTTTAACACTACAAAATCCTCGAATCTGTTCTGTAAATAAGTGAGATTCATAAATAATAAATATTTTTACAGAATTTTTCCAACATCAAGTGTTTTAATTATTTTAGCATATGCTTTTTAAAACTATGCTTTCCATATCCTGAGTTATTAAAATATCATTCCACTGAAAACATTTAAAGACTTAATCTAGTTTCCATTCTGGTATCTATCTACATTCTCAGGGTGTAAGTGAGATTACACATAAGAGTGAAAGACAGTATTTCTATGTTGTTGTGAATCGTGCCTCTCCAGCTTGTAGTTTAAAACAAGAACCGCCTCACTAGCTCAAACCTCAGCGGGCTGGCAGTTTGGCCTGGCTTCAGCAAGGCGGTTCTTTTGCTGGACTCATTCAAGCGGCTGCAACTAGGCAGCATGTCAGCTGGGCCGAGATAGTCCAAGGTCTCCCTCACATCCAGTGATGCTGTTCGCAGGGCCACAGGTCTCTAGCGGACTAGCAGCGCTTCTCACAGAGCAGATGGATTCCAAAAGCAGTAAGAAAAACACAACCTCAAGTTCTTTTCTGGTCAGGGCTCTGCTAGCAACACTTTGCTACTCTCACAGTCATCAAAGCCAATCACACGGTCAAGCTCAGAGTCAGAGTGAGGCACTGATAAAGGGAGGTGTGATTAATTGGAGGCTATCACTGTAACAATTTACTACAGAGTATAATTAAGTAAAATAATCTTGCTTCTCAGTTTTCAAAATACCATTGCAGCTACTGTCATTGACTAAGCACCAAGAGATCTCCAAGACAGCAATTGTCATTTATTATAACCTCTATGTTACATTGTTTTTCTGGGATCTTTATTCACTTTTGCCTCATGGCAAAAGAAATATTTTTCCCCCAAGTAGAAAAAATGTTAGATTCAGACACTGAGGAATGTGAAAATCAATATCTTATTAGATCAAGCATAGTTTCCATACCAGTGTGGAGAAATAAAACTGAAGAAAAAATTATGTTTGCCGAACAAATATGAATAGCTTCTATTACTATGAAAAAATATAGTCAATAATAATACATATTCTCAATTTTTCACTCAGGGGCCATAAATACCAAAGATCACAAAGAACAAAAGAAAAAATATATACATTAAGTGATAAGCTGAGAATGTTAATGTCAATTATGACTTACTGTTTATAATCTGAGTTTAAAAAGTCCTGTGAAATAAACAAGTTTCTAAAGTCAAATGAAATATTATTGAGTCTAATGAACATTATAGTTTGCTGGTTCTATAAAACAGGAAAAAATTATAGCCTGGTTTACTGTTTCAAACCAGTTTATTAAATATATTCTATATCAGAAAATAACAAACATTAAGATTCAGGCTTTAGCATCCACTTGGAAGTGTGGAATTAGAGTGGATTTCAGGGTCACGGGATTAGGTTTCAAAAATCTGTCCCTAAACTACTTTATTATTGTCCTTATCTCTTACATCGCACAAACCCACCCTCCAAGTACACTAAAACATAAATCACATGTACAAGTTTTGACAATCATGATTTCTATGCCTTGACATTCCTTCCCTCAATTTTCAATCTCATCCATTCTTTTCCTTGCTGAAGATCCAGAGAAATGTCACTTCCTGTGGGAATGCCCCCAAGCAAAGATTATTGCTCACTCACTTCTGTGGGCTCCCACAGGCTGTAGGTCCTTTGTCTTCCCAGATGGCTGCCACCTGGGCTCTTTTGCTGGGTGGATGGCTCTTTAGGAAGAGAGCAGATTAGATACCTCAGGTTCATGACAAGATGTCAGCTCAAGCTATTTGCTCAGTTGAAGGTGGGAAAGTGAACTGGGATGAAGGAGGAGAGAAGAGGGAAGATGGAAAATGGGAAGTTGATGAGAGGGGAAGGGTGGGAAGGAAGGAAGTTAGGGAGAAAGAAGATCAAAAAGGGGGGAAGTAGGGAAGGAAGAAAGTCTGGGAAAGAAGGAAGTTAGAAGAAGTGAGGAACAGAAGCAGCATTAGCTCACAGAGAGCTTACAGTGTACCCGGCTCTAGGTTTGTACATACATTACTTTTAAAATGTTTATAACAATCTTATAAGGTAACTACTATTATGATCCCTACATTAGGAATAAAGAAACTGAGACATGGAGATATTAAGTAATAGAATCTCACAGTTAGGAAGAGGAGGGTTAAGAAAATTCACAAAATGTCTAGAACCCTCAAGCCAGAGCAATCACCACTAAGTCTTCCTGCCTCATGTCAACCTGCCGCCCTTGAATGGACAGAGTAACTGCAGACTTGTTCCCATAACTATCTACTGATCAATTTTATCAAGCCCACATGGAGAGAAATTACATTTTACAAAGATTATTGGTGAAGAACATTCCATCTATTTATCTAACTAGCCTAGATTTTAAACCTCATTTAACAAAAACAGTTTTAGCTAGGTGCTTAACTTACTCATTCTCAGTTTGCAACAGAAAATTTCCCCTGAATTTCTTCAGCATGATATGCTCCCAAGCTTACCTTCAGAGATAAAATAAGCAACAGCTTTATGAAGTCTATGCTATGTTTGTCTCTGGCTTGTTGGTTATGATTTTGCTCCCTGCTAGAGAAGTCAGGGAGCACTTGACAGAGGAGGCACAACCTGGTGATGACGAGGACAGGCTCTGCAGTTGTCTGTGCCCTACCTCAACCGCTAGGAACTATGTGTCATGTAAAGTTGATTGGATTCTCCCATCCAAGTACTAACCAGGCCCAACCCTGCTTAGCTTCTGTAAAGTTGATTGGATTCTCAATGGCTAGGTTCTGTCATCAATAACAGAGTAACCCTTAGCTCATAGAGTTGTGAAGATTACATGAGAAAATGCTTGTAAAAGACTTAGGATGCCTAGCACATAGAAAGTACTCAATGAATGTCATCATCAGTGGCCCCCAACCCAACAGTACCATGCAATTTCTTTAAGATGCATATTCAAGGAATGGCTTTGCCTCTCCAGAAGAGTCAACACATTTTTTTTAAATATTTTATTTATTTTGAGAGAGAAAGAGAGCACAGGCAGGGGAGGAGCAGAGAGAGAATCCCAAGCAGGGTCCACACTGTCAGTGCAGAATCCAAGATGGGGCTCAATCCCACCAACTGTGAGATCATGACCTAAGCAGAAAGCAAGAGTGGAACGCTTAACTGCATCACTGACTGAGCCATCTTGGTGCCCCAGGACCTTTTTTTTTTTTAGCTTTGATCACTACTAAGACCAGAGCTGAAATTTCACGAAAACTTCAGCAGCTCTGTGGAATTCTGATGCTTGCCAATCTCATCTGACTGACATTGCTTTCCTTTCCATCTGTTTTATTTCATCCTGATAGTTTGCTCCTATTGATATATACATTTTGTAAGCTGCTTCAAATGTTTGTGGGGTAAAACAAAAATAATAAATAAATAATTTTGTTTGTTTGCATGTGTGGTCAATCACCAAGAGATTGTTTCCCTAAACTTGGTAACATGCTGGTTCCCCCACAAAAAACACAAAAAGATGAACTAGATGATCTGTATGCAACACAGTCTTAGAAATTGTTCACAGAATCAATACATGACTTTTGAATTATAGGGAATATGGTAATGAAAGTCCTACCTATTAAAACCACAGCTCTAGATAATAGTCATGCAAGTTTAACTGTTTTCAAACTGCTTCTAATTTATTTTTTAGAAAAGCATTTTCCTCATGTTTTAGGTATCTTTAGTATGCTTTCTTCATTCTCCCAGAGGAAAAGCTGTGCTGTGTTCACTAGTGAGCTCACCATGATGGAGTACCATGATGTGGGTACAGACTTTTCCATTAGACCCCTCCCCCCATCACAGTGATCGTGTTTCAGGGGCTGGATTACAAATGTAGAGAGCACTGAAGCCAGCTGTGTTACTTTGCAATGAGAAAGCAAGGTTCAGGGAGTTTCTATGATATGTGGAGAGTTGCAGTGGAGCTGAACAAGAGCATGGGGTCCTCAGTCCCCATCCAACCTCTTCTCATTATGAAACTCACCTGAAACTTTCTAGAAGAGCAAGAATATAATGACAGAATACCAGATTAGTTACATATACAAAAAGTCATCTTTTCCTTCAGTTAGTTTCCTCTCTAAAATGCCTTATTATACAAAGAAACCATTTAAATAGAAATTCCAGGGACGGGACACTGGTGGGGCTCAGTCTTTTAGCCTTCAACTCTTGCTCTCAGCTCAGGTCAGGATCTCACAGTTTGAGTCCGAACCTCACATCGGGCTCTGTGCTGACAGCCCAGAGCCTGCTTGGGACTCTCTCTCTCCTTCCCCAATTTGCACACCTGTGCATAAATAAATAAATAGAAATACCATGGAACTGGTATATTGGTCTGGCAGGGCCTCTGAAAAGTTTAGGAAAAGGTCTGCTAATAAAAGGAACAGTCAACCTTCTCACCTCTCAGCTCACAAAATAACTGTCACCCCTTCCTGGAGACTTTCGCTGATAGTCCACGGATGCAGCTGTCCTCACACTGTCCTCCTCCCACCACCTGTTCCCTACATATCACGCTCTGGAGTCTTCATCACAATGCGCAATCATCTTCTCTGCTTCTCGCTTGATTTTTGTAGCTGGGCTGGCACTGTCTCCAGAGTGAAATTCAGAACTTGCCTATTATCTGGATGATCATTTTTTATTAGTATCTGTAATGTATCTGGACAAAGTAATGTAGATTACATTCTATTATATCTACAAAATAATGCAGTATATTTAATCTGTTATCTTGTAACATTTCTAGACAAATCCCACTGTCAGTTATTTTCAGTTAGATCCTCTTCTAGAGTGTTGAAGTTGTCAAAGTTTTCATTTACATCTTCTATGTTTATATGTATATATACATATACATATACATATATACATAAATTTTAAAATTGTTTACAGTGCAATCTTAAAATTATAATTTTAGAAATTTGGTACTTGTTGAAAACCTTTAGAATTATGTCTTTCAATATTCATATTATTTTAATATCAATTAAGACATGTAACTATGATTGAATGCATTCACCAAAAAAGTTAGATCTTCACATCCAAACCAAATATAAATGCCAAGAAAAGAAGAATTGATGCACTCATGCTGATAGCCAGAAACATTTGCTGCTCAAAACAAAAGAAAATAGAAGGAAATTTTATTATTCCTAATGTCTTTGTAACCTAGGAGCTTTTTGAGAAGATACTCAACATGGAAAAACAGGGTTAGAGATTTACAGATATTTGCATGTTGTTCCTTCTGGCAGATGCAAATTTTTTAAGGAAATAAAAAGATCTAGAAATTGCAGCATGTCCAAAGAAAATGAGCACAGGTGAGAGCAGGATTTCCCTGGTGCAGTACCTGTGTCTCTCACTCTGGGGACAAGACAGTTTCTTTATACATTTTTTATCTTTCCCCTCAAACTATTTTAAGTCAAAGAAATTTTAAAAGGACTCTCAAAACAACCGTACTAAAAAATAAAAAGTTTAAAGATATTTTGGGCCTGAATCCAACTAAGAGGACTTCTAACTGCTCAGAGATGAGTTTCTTGACATTCTCTTTGCAGCTACTTATTGAGGAGCACAGGCCAAAAACTAAATAACAGCAAATCCACAGAAACTGTCTCCTGATGGGTAAATTAAGTGGCAGTTAGCCCCACTCCCCACTAACCTATGATCTCCTTAAAAGCAAAATGTCATTAACTCCTGTATGATTATCTAGCACATAACCTGACGCACAGGAGGGATTAATAAATCATTTTGTTATATACCTGAAAGTAATATAATGTAAGAAAAACTGGTTGAATAATAAATCCATAAGCAAATACTAATCAACTATCACATCTATAAGTTCTGTGTAAAAAAAACCAGATAATCCAAAGAAGAACGAGCACTTATTTTAAAATGACAAAATTTCATCTGTAAAGGGACCTTTACTGTCATCTAGTCCAGGCTCCTATTCCACACATCATGAGCTAAATCACCTTTTACTTCAGCCTGACTTTCTGCCGTCTTCCAATCCGACTGCTCCCAGATATGGCTACAGTTATGGTAGGAAACTGCCTCATTTCTAGAAAGGCTAGATAGGATTCTGCCCTCAGGGGAATCATCATACATTTCTTTAAAAAACCGATATTTGCAAAACCAGTGTTTTGGGCAACATGTTTCATTGACCTGTTTTCCAAAGTTCCCGCTATCATTCACGTCTCTGTCTGCAATCTGAATCTTGCCACATGATATGGAAGGTGTTCTTGGCCAATTAGTAATAGAAAAAATAAGTGAACACAGTTGACTGATTTATTATTACTCTATACTCCAAAAGTAACCTTGTGAGGACAAAAGGAATCTTTCATCAAACAGGAAATTATTCTATATAAAAACGTTTAAAACAAACTAATTTTGTTTTAAAACAAATTTTAAATAGATGCTCAAAGTTTGAGCATTTGAAATCTTCAAAAACTAAAATTTTTTTTTAATTTAAAAAACAGTTTCCTTAATAAACCTTTGGATCATGATTTTGCTTTAAGAACACTTTAATGAAAATGTGTGAGAAAAGACTGGATACCTTCCACGACTAGCAATTTCAGAACGGAAGTGTTTTTCATCACAGGAAGCACAAGACACACCCGAGAGACTAGGGTCATCTAACCTCATTAAGAACATCACTCACTGCCCTTCAGACAGAGGCAAAGTGGTTTACCAATGCTATTTCCCTTTCCTAAAAACCTTAAAGGTAGGATTGTACCAATTTGAAACTTTTTTCAGAAACTTACTCAGGCTTGCTAACTAAAATACATGCATTTTGACATTTCAATAAAATCTCATTAATTTGGTTCCTATACACTTGGAATTTATTATTGGAAAGTTAACCTTTGCTCTCATTATAGACATTTGAAAGGATATGACCAAGCAAATAAAAAGTGTGAGGGGATTACAATGGAAATATGCTGGTTGCTCAAAAGAACAAGTCTTTTCTTGTTCCCCCTCAATACTTTTGAAACCCACTAATTACCTACAGTTACTTTGTGGATTAAAGCAAGGATACCTGTTTTCCTTGATAGCAAATCCCACAGGCTAGCACTTTTCCACATGATTGGGGGACTCTTGAACTATGGCTCAATTTAGGTCACAGCAAGTAGTGTGCAAGGTCTGAAAGTTGGCTTTTTTTTTTTTTCAAGCAAAGGTCCATATGTCTGGCTTATGTTTTGCTCCTTTCTGTCATCTGATTCTGATACCAAATTGTCAAGAGAGCTTCTTCACCTTCCATGATCTCATAATCATTGCTTCTGCTCATCCTTGTCTTCTTGATTTCCCCTCCTCTCCCTTCTTTCCTTCCTTTCTTTCTTTTATTCTTTTTTTGGAGGGGGGGAGGAAATAGGTACCAGTGCTGGCTTTCATATAAGAATTTAACTTTTACCTTCATTTAAATCAATATTCTATTAGAACAGATCAGACACACTTATGGGAGGCAGTAAGATGCCAACTAAAATATTTTTCTTTAGAAAAATTATTGGTAAAGCCTTAAAGAAAATTATCTGAATAAACACAATATGACTTCCTGTATTGCTAGTCTCCATTTTCAACACTAATGAGCAGTTACCTGCTTCGGAGTTAGCAAATGTTTTTGTACAAGAGCTACTGTAAACTAAAGGAACTAAAACTTCATTCCTTTTACATATTTTCAAAATTTCTTTCTTCAATATTGACTCAGACTGATTTGTGTTTAGAATTATCCTCATTTTTTTAAACTCAGATAACTGTCTAAAAGCTTCAGTGTAGGTTTCATGAAGGCTGTATAGAGAGTTAACTTCTGTTGTTAGGGATTTTCACAACACAGACTTCAGCACAGCCACTATCTCCAGAAAGACACCACATGACTCTCCTAATTGCCAAGTCTCCAGTTAACAAGAATCATGGCTTATCATGATGAGTCCCTATTGTTAGTACTAATTTGAACTCCCTGCCAAGAAATAAAGCTAACAGGAAAAAGAATAACTTTTAAAAATAGAACTTGTGCTTATAATTAGGAATCAAACGAGATTTCTGCATAAGGAACAACTCCTCAGCACGCTTGGAAATTTTACCCCAGATTAGATCCTATGTCACGTTTCCTTACAGACATATGTGATCAAAGTCTTCAGTTCCCAGAAAATTGAAAATTATCATTGTTTGTTTTGCCATTATTACAGTCACTATGGGTAAAGAAACAAAATAAATGTGAACAGGGACTGTGGGCCAAGAGCAGGAAGAGTTATAAATTTAACTTCCATTTAACAAAAAACTTAACAAAGGCCTGTTTCCAGTCAAAATTTGGAGTCTATTTGCATGGAATCAATGAGAAGGAAAAGAGCTCATCGGGTCCTGGTCCAGAATTGCTTTGGACTGTTGACATTGGGCCCCCTCTGTGTAGCATGAAGCCCTGATGATTCACTAACATGAAATAACATTTTAAGAAGTGAAAAGTGCAGTGGCAAGGTAAGCAATAGTAACTGTGCAGCTTAAAGTCATGGAGCAACTCAAGCTCAAGCTCATGAAGAATAATCTAGTGCTTTAAGTGCAGTGATAGGTGCGGAAGAGAAATATAAACTACAAACATCACTGTGCAAATGGAAGGTGGTATATTTCCCAATGACAAGAAAGCTAAAGTTATAAAAGGAAAGACAAAGCCCAGTGCCATAAGGCAACACAACCATGGGTTACTGAGAATCTTCTCTCCCCTGCCCACCACGACCACCATGAATCACGGGCAGTCGCTTCTTGCTCAGGATGTCTGCCCACCGCAACATTCTGTCTCATCCTTGGCGGAAGGACTGGGAGAAACCACAAGCATTTAGGAAGGAACACCTGAGACGCCCTGCCCTTACCAACAGGCTCACAGGTTTTAACAAAAACTTCTATTTCCCAGGCCCCAAATTGGCCTAATTCTCTACAAACAACACATTTTACTCTAAATTTACTCTACATTAAGTAAGTAAGTACAAGTTCTAGGAAATGGGACCTCAACTCCTCAGGTAACAAAAGGAGTATTTTTATATTTCCACCATTTTTGATGAAAGCTTCCTAAACTGAAGCATCCTTTCTTGGTATGTGTTTTCAGTATATACCCTCATGATGAAAATTCAAACTTTTGTTGATGGCTGGAATGTTATATTTTTATTCCTTATTTTCATAATAGTGCAACAATTATGTCTCTGCTTTCTGCTTTCCCTTTTCCCTCCACACTAGACTATACCTTCTGTTTGTTCTGTATAGACGTTGTTCATGTGATTTGTCATGAATTTCTGCCCAGAGCCACACATACGAAGTATGAAGGGCTTAGTTGGCTTGTACTCCACCTCTGGCCTCGGGATTGGAGCTGGCTCTTCTGTTCGTGACCCCAAGAGGGATTAACTTGCCTCACCTCCCTCAGCCAGACCAGGGGGCCCCCTGGAATGGATGGGGGAACGGGGCAGAGGAATATGCAGATGCGCAGCCTCCTCAGATTGTGAGAGAAACAGAGAAGAGAAAGGGAGGACAAAGTAGTAATGAACAGCTTGCTTGGGACTGCATACACTCAAACTTAATGGTTAAACATAAATCACACACAGGTAGTATAGTTATTGCCCGGAGGGAATAGTTAGCGGGAGGTCTCACCTGGGGGAAGGATGCTCTGCTAATATCCTCCATAGGGACTCCAGCTGGGCTGTTCACCCCGGGGCTGCCCAGCCAGAAGATCGGATGTTGTGAGTACCAGATTTGATGCATTAAGCCTTCTTTGTTCTTCTCTATACTTCTCTCTTTATGTATACTTTAATTGTTCAATTCCTATATTCCCTTTCCCTTATAATTAATAAAGTTTTCCTCCACCAAACGGAAAGCGCAGCTATTGTGAATTACTCTTATCCCGAACACTGCTCTCATAGAGCCACCCTTTAGCAGGACAACCTCCTTATACATTGCTGGTTCTGATCAGCTTTGGAAAAGGAGATAATGATATTATATACTTTGGATCCCTAAGTAAAAATTAATGAAGTATATGTGAGGCCTAAGCATAGAAACTTTGATTTTAGCTGAGAACTTTCTCATTACCAATCTTACCCAATTATTTTTGGATTAAAACACAGACTTGAATTAACAAAAACAACAATAAAATCCAATTTATGAATAAACTGAATATTATTTTACTAGGAAATATGATTACCATATCATTTTTGATTACCACAAAAGTATTAGAATTATTTAGCATTTCTTCTAAGAAAGTAAAAAGAACACTCAAGTTCACTGAATTTCTGTTTCATATGACTAAAGCCTAGAGGATCTAAAAATGATGCCATAGGAAGATATACATATAGATATATAAATGTAATATTATTTCATTGAGCTTATTATCATGTGACAGGATCTGAAAGGACCATTATTCTATGGCTCCACTGGAGAAGGACCTAAGAGTTAAATATAGCCCATTACTGACATCACCCTGGACTCCCTCTAATGCTCTATCTCCATAATGATGTCAGCCCTTTTCCCCACTCACCTGTCTTCCCCTCTGGTTTAGCTGTTAGGATTAGGAGATACTACCATTTGCCACTTGTTTTAATGTTCAGGCAGAATCCTTTCCACTCACCAGCAGTGGTCTCTTACCTGACTTTTCCTCTGTGCTCTTTGACTCAGTGCCTCCAACCAGAGACACCAGCACTCCCAGAACATCCCCTGACCACTTTCCACTCTCCACTTTCACTCACTCTCTCTCACAGACACACACACACACACACACACACACATACACACACACACACACGTGTGCAACATCCCTGTTTCCCTTCCTAGACAACCAGCAATTGCAAATACCAGCACATGTCTGGATCTTTACTGATGAATATTCTAGGTTAGAACCAAAGATAACACTTTGCCATTTATCTTTCCTTTAAGCTAAACAGTATTAAAAAAAAAAAAGCTCTGGAATATGAATGCAATTCACACCAGTTTTTTAAAGTTTAAAATCATTTAATATAGTCAAAACAGTAACTGAAGGAAAACTGAAATAAAGCCTAAAAATAATGTCACTTGCTCTCCATCACCCTAGTAAGATTCAATGGAATTTCAAAACTGAGAGATGATTTGGATTTATTCCTGATTTAAATCTGATCAACATACCAGGATCATTCGAAATTCTATTCCACTATTTTTGCATCTTCACATTAGGCATGCAAGGGAAATGAGCTTGGGCAGCAAGCCTCAGGCACATCAGACTGAAAGCCAAAAGCCAAAGAAATACATTCTATATGAAGAGTACATGATTTCTTGTGTATCCTGGGCCTTAACTCTCAGCTATGCTTTTGGACGTTCATCACAATCTTGTGATAGATAGATGATATCAAGGATAATTCTCTGTTTAGAATCTAGGGAATGTTGCCAGATATGGGGGAATATATGAACTTTAGAAAGTAGATAAATCTGAATGGAGAAAGTGAATCCAGACCTCTTTAGCTTCATTAATAAATATTTCAGTTAAAATGTATTCCTTTGTTGTGTTCTTTTGGCAAATATTCCCTCGGGGCTGGGTAACAGGGGAAAGACAACTTTCCACTGAGGGAAACAAAAGAAAACATAGCCACAGTCAATAACAAAACAATATGCCATTATAGTAATCACTGTAAACATACAAGATCAATGAACCCAAACTGAATCTTGGCCAGTCCAACTAACCAGCTCAGCAGGCCAAACACGCAATCACGTGTGCCCAGGACAGCAGGTCCAGGTACAGTGATCCTGACAGTTCCCCATCTGACCCTCAGAGATCTGTGTGGGGACAAAGGGAGAGAATAAAATAAGAGAAAATGTTCCCCAACATCAAAGTTTGCATAGGAGTTTGAAAACCTTACTGTAATGTTCATAAAGTTTTTGAAGTAGTGAAAAATGTGTCCGTAAATCTGCTCTGTGGCTCCCTCTCTAAGGAGTGATCAAGAGTCACTGAGCCAAAATGCTTTCCCATAAAGAGGAAATGGAGCTTTCAGTTGCCAGAATGGTCTTCAGGATTCTGAAGTCTCATTAGAAGCAGTCTTTGTTTTTAAGGAATTTTTTTTGTGTCCCCAAGGAGAATGAGTAATTAAAGGCCTTGGAATTATCCATACTGGTCTTTCTAAAATCAAAGATTTTTATTGTATTTCTAAAAAAAAAATTAAGAGGCTATATTTTTATCTCTCTCTGAAAACCATGCTTAAAAGAAATACTAAATAATTTTTAATGATGAAAGAAATACTCCTTTTTGATAAAATACATTTAACATTTTATTCCCTTAGAATTGATTCCGCAACAATGAGGCTGGCAGCAGAAACCTTGGAGTTGGTTGGTGGTGGTTGTGGTGCAATTGTTTTTGCAGTACTGATGATGTATTTGTGTACATCTTGTCACACTGTATTACTCAGCCACCAACAGATATTAAATACATGTGTCACCCTCAAAGGCAAGCAAGGTGCTTGCCAGGGCTTAGTGGTTTCTTGGGGCACCTGGGCTGCTTAATGGGTTAAGCATCTGACTCCTGATTTTGGCTCAGGTCATGACCTCATAGTTCGTGAGATGGAGCCTCACTCAGGGTTCTGTGCCTATGTTGGGATTCTCTCTCTCTTTCTCTCTCTCCCTTTCTCTCCGCTCCTCCCCCTCTCACACTGTCTCTCTCAAAATAAATAAAAAATGAGAGCTAATAAAAATTAGAACACCAAGAATATTGAAAGAATTAACTTTAACCATGATGAATCTTTCAGAATAGAAAGAAGCTCACAGGTTTGGGGTGATACAGTCAAAAGTGCAGCACACTGAGCAGCAAAATGAAGTTTTTATGTCAACAGAAACCTAAACTGGGGAATCATTCCTAACTTTTGAACCCATTTCCACTAGATGTTAACTCCCGTGGTATTCATTTCCTCATTTGTGAAATAAAGGGATGGAATTAGATGAACAGTCTGCCTTCCAACACAAAGAGTAAGACAGCTGCCACCACATTTACATACTAATTAAGTATTTTTTGGCTTACATAAATTAACTTCCTCAAAATGAAATTATCCAGGATTCTAACTAAAATCTCAAGGACTGGGCTCGTGTAATTATGGCAAACAAGTTATTCAATCATGCAACTAAAAGTTTGTGAATGTTGCCCAAAATTCCTACAAAGACCAATTTTTTAAAATAAATGAAACAACAAAGAATGATGAAAATTGGAGCACCGAGAATATTGGAAAAATTAACCTAACCATGATGTTCCTTTCATAATAATGTTAAATGCCAGAATTGTTTTTTTATTTTAATGAAAAGTGTGACCGACCATAATGAATCAATTTGTGATAATTTTGTCTTTTCCGTATTTATAAGGGGGGGATCCTTGATGACTACTTAGAGAAGTTTTCTTTTTCAATATATAAAGGAAAGCTGATTTAACTGCAAATATGATGAGTTACACAGTTTGTAGAGAAGACAGAGGTTATCACAATTTAGGCACTATGTTGGCTAACTATGTTCTGTAAACAGAAAGCATAAACCTGTATAATTTTACATTAATATGGTCAATGAATATGAACAGAAACAAAATAGATAGCATTAAGAATATAAATATACCATTAATTATTAATGAAGTCAATAAGCCTTTTAAGCCTTTGCTTTAAGGAAAAGTATTAGCTATTTAGAGTTCTATTCATATGCAGTGTATATAGAAGAATAATTAGAAAAATAAGCAAGGATTACATGATTAGAATATAAAGACACAGGTGAGGAGATGTTGAACTACAATTAAAGGCATTTTGTAGAGTTCAATGTTATAAGGAGGCAAAGGCAGGAAATAACATAATTTATGGAAAGTCAGGCTCAGCACATGCCTATGTTTTAAGGAAGAGTCTTGCCAAGATCGTTGAACTTGTATTCACCTAATCGCCTTGCATATAGAATCTGCTAATGTGTATACTTAATATGTGAAATAAATCTGGGTGTCTATGATTGCTTTGCTTTTTAATGGCTGAGAGGGAAAGTGAGGGTGGAAATATCCTTAAAATATGTAACTTTGAGCCCCCAAATGGAGCCTGTAACAAAGACAAAAAAGTAAAGACTGGCAATTAAGTTTAGGATTTTAATCATATTCCAAAATCATGACATACATACAAGATGGTAGAAGCCATTAAACTGCACAGAATCTTGGGGTGCCCTCCAGATAAAGTGACTACATGATTTACTTGCACTGCCTCTAGACATAAATAGGACATAGGAAAATAACTTTCTACTTTATATCATTCTATCAAAGTAATTCAACTGCCAGAAACCCCAGGAAGAGAAAACGTTAGCACCTTGCCCATGGTCAGTGATAGTGATGGGGCTAGAAGCGACGAGTGATAAGTATTTAATCTATTTTTTTCAAATTAAGAAATAACAACTAAATATATCACTAAAAATACTAGGAAAAAAGTCTAAGAGTTCTGGTTCTGAAAAGTAGACAATGCACAAACAAAACCATCACAACCACAGCCAATCCTAATTTCTCATATTTGGAATCAAACACATGACTGTATGGCAGGGATCAGCAAATTATGGCTCACAGCCAATTCAGCCAGCTGTGTGTTTTAGTGAATGAAAATATATTGAAAAAATGCCATGCCCTTTTCTTTATGTATTGCTTGTGGCTGCTTTCCCAAAACAATGACAAAATTAAACAGTCATGACAGAGACTGCACGGCTTGTAGAGCCTAAAATATTTACTATCTGACCCTTTATATGTATCTTCTATGCCTACAATACCTAGATGAAACAATCTATGACCCTATTTAAAGAAAGGCCTTAGTTAAGTAAATAAACAGAACTGACAGTGGGGTGCCTCGGTGGCTTTGTTGGTTAAGAATTCAAGTCTTGATTTCGGCTCAGGTCACCATCTCACTGTGAGACTGAGCCCTGTGTCGAGCTCTCTGTTAACAGCATGAGGCCTGCTTGGGATTCTCTCTCCCTCTTTCTCCTCCCCACCCCCATGCATTCATGCTCTCTCTCAAAATAAATAAACAGTTTAAAAAAATGGAACTGATGTTAAGTGTGCAAAATTAAAATGTTATGAATTGAGCTTAGCTGTTGATTCCACAAAATCCCAAACAATATGAACTGTAACATCCTGCTCTTTTTTTGTAAGCCTTTCCAAAATGATAAATATGTCTCATTGGTGTTTTTGGTCATTACATATCATTCATTTACTGCAAATCTTATCTTAAGATTTTAGTTACAAAACATTTTTTGATGGATTTCACTTTTCCACAGACCTCTATGTAATACAATTCTGTATATAAATTTTATAACCCTCTGTGTACAAATTAATTCCAGAGCCTGGCTAAGAGGAAAAAACAGAATGAAAATGGAAATTTTAAAAAGTCATAATAGCTTTGGAAATTATCAGATATATTTTTGCAATAAGTATTAAAACTAGTATAGTCTAAGGATATGATTATCAGGGATCTAGGGGGAAAAAGGTTATGGCAAACCTATTTCCAGCATTTTCTAAAAAGCATATAGTTTAAAAAGCACATGCAATTTTAGGTAAATGTTTAAACTCAAAAGCAAATTATTAAAACTCAAATATGTTCTTTCCTATAGTGCAGAATTTTTGAGTTCCTGATGAGAATTTATTCATATCCTTGACATGATTATTTTTTGAAAAACTGTTTGATGGCACCTATAAGCAATGATGCCAGTTTACAATCATGTGAAAGTAGAATGATACCATGTGTAGAGAAGAATTCAAGTTAGAGTGCCTGATTTTTATGACAGGTTGTCAATTTCATAAGACATTTTGTCTATTCCTCTAGTATGAAAAATTCCAAACCACAATACCATGTCGCCAAATATGCCTTCAGAGATTCAACCAATACTTTAAATCTCAAGTTCAGAAAACATATTTGACATTTGCAATATTTAAGAGATTCAATAGGCTAAGATAATATTTTCTCTGGTTTCTCTGAGCCCTTTTAATTAATTAATTAATTAAATCATTCATATGTCCAACATCACACACTTTCTGATGACCCACTAACTTCCAGGTGTTTTAGCTGCTCTATTGCTATGTATGAGAGATCAACAGAAACAGAATGCCATATTTTATTCCCAGGAAGCATTTGCTAAGTACCATAATACATACCTATGTATTACACAAGATTTTAAAGGTAAAGGAATGAGTAAAACATAAGAATGGTCTAAAATATTGGTGTGTACAGAAATCTGGGGATTTCATAAAACATACAGAAGCTTGGCTCTAACCTGATCCACTGGACCAGAACTTCTGATGGTGGGACCCATGACTTTGAATTTTGCAAGTTCTACTTGTGATTCTCAGGCACACTGAAGTTTGAGAGTCATTTGTCTGGAAGATGCACCATGTAGCAAAGAGATAAGGTAAGTACCATGAATAAAATGCAAATATAAAGAAAGCAGCAAGTTCAGAGAGCTCTTCTCTGAAGAGATAGCCTTGAAGCTAAGTCTTAATAAATGAGAAATATACCAAGAAGATATGAAGGCAGAGGTAGATCATGTACAAAAGAGATAATCTATGTGAAAATAAATGAAGGCATGAGAACATGGTATGTTTGGAGAATTCCAAAGAGCTAAGTATGGATGGAGTGCATGCATGGGGAAAGCCCAGGAGAAGAAATTTAAAAGCAAACAGAAGCAGCCAGACCATGAAGGACTCTATATGCACGGCCAAAAGTTCTTATTTGATCTGTAGAGCACAACGGAGTTACTAAAGTTTTGTAATCAAGGAAGTGACATTATTAGACAAATTGTGAATAGGAAAGGAGAATTCCATGGATGCAAGAATATAGGTTGTTCTGGTGAAAAATGATGAGTATCTGAACTAAAACAGTAGAGTTTAGTGGAAAAAGGACAGATAAAATGACTTTTAGGAAGCAGTAATAACATATCCAGAAGATAAAGTAAATTGTGAAGAGAGAAAGAGGAAAATTACTAGTTTCTAATTTGAGAAATTGACTAGATTATGCATGTTGTGGAAACAGGAATAAAAGCTAGCATTTATAGAACATAGCTATATGTTCTAGCAGTTCCAGGACTGCCGAGAGATTGTTTATTCAATTTCATTCAACAGCAGGAGACAGGTATTATGCCTGTATTAAAGATCAGGAAAGTAGGACAGAAATGTTGAGTAATTTGCATGAGGTCACCAACCAGAAAGTGACAAAGTCAAAACTTGAAGCCAGATAGTCTGATTTCACAACCTTTCTATTAATTACTCTGCTATACCCACATAGTTAGATAATCTAGAGAAGCAGGGGGGAATTTAGGAATTAGAGTTAGTTTTGTAGGAAAGGCACTGTAGTCCAGTAGGAAGGCACGGTGAGATGTCACATAGGCAGTTGAGAATGTGCATCTGGAGTGAGCAGAAGAGTTGACAGGCATTTAGAGTTGGAAGTCATTTGGGATGTAGGCAGTTTGATGTTACTGGTGTAAAGGAGATGCCAAGGAAGAACATGTGAAGTGGGAAGAGAAGTAGCCTAAGAATAGCATCAATAATATTTTTGAGAAAGACAAACCCATAATGTTTATAATGTAATATTATATTTAGATAGATGTAGATTTATATCTACTTATCTATATACTCCATTAATTTTTTTAACATTTATGTATTTTTGAGAGACAAAGAGAGAGCATGAGTGGGTGAGCGGCAGAGAGAGAGAGACAGAGTCTGAAGCAGGCTCCAGGTTCCGAGCTCTGAGCACAGAACCCAGTGTGGGACTCAGATCCACTAACCTGAGCCACAGATGTTGACCTGACTGAGCCACGGAGCTGCCCCTCTATATATTCCATTATAAATAGAATTTCATTTCTTTGAGAAGGCTGCCTCTTAGTATATTTTTGAAAAAGAAATGAAACAATTACTTGACAGGTTTTTCAACACTTCAGTGTTGGCCTAAAATTATAGGAGAGGAAAACTATGGAGGGAGACTTAAAGTGATACAACTTCTTTCAGATCATTTATGGTTTATGAGGGAAACAAGTTACCATACATGTGGCTAAATCTACAGATTTTTATGTCAGAAATATTTTATCAAACTATTTTTAAAGGATTATCTTTAAAAGACTCATTATATTGCTATGAGACATTTCAGCCAAAATATTAACAGGATGCCATGATCCAATGGGAAAGTGTGAAAGCTGCACGTACATCATTTCGGTAGCAAGGAAAATTTTAGATAGCTTTCGTTTCTCCCAACTTCAATAATGGCTGACTTTGTTCTCTAATAGTGAGATTCCTTGTCACTATTACCATTTATCTGTCAAGTATGAACATTACTTAACTTCATGATTTTTCCCTGAGGATTTACATATAAACCTGGCGGCATCATTTGGCACCATTTTCTGGCTCTGCTCAGCAAAGGCACAATATTAGCAGGAACTAGGATTAAATATTAAGTCACATCTTAAAAATGGCCTAATCTAGAAAGACATATTAAAAATATCATTCTTTCTCTTCAAATAAGTCTATGTCATCCAGACCTTCAAAATTTTAATTTCATGGACTTAAAATATATGTAAGAGTTTAAAAAAAATTATACATCAAAATGTTTTTTCTGTATACAAATCTACCCAAAGCACACTTTTCTGATTACTATTTTAACCCCAAATATCTTAATTTTGTATTAATTTTTAAGGAGTTAAAGATTTAGAACAGTGAAGTGGAAAGAATCAGAAAGCCCAAGTTTGTGCCAGGGCCTGGCACAGTGCCCATCACCCAGTCGATGATCAGTAACTATTGAATGAACATAGCCTCGGTTGCCAAGGTGACAGATACATCGTGACTTTTTGGGTTAGACAGATAGTGTACGTTAAATGTGCTGTGGCCCCAATACAGACACCATGTAACTGATGTTTCTTATTTGGCATTAAACTAAGCAGTAAAAATCTGTCCTTTATTATGGAAGTATTCTAATGTTCTTTTGGTTCATTCTTGGAGAGAAAATCCTTTCACCATTGCAAATGAAAGGAAAAAATAAAACACCAACAAATAAAATAATGCCATTATATAAAGTCATAGTACTCCTTCACAGGGGTTGAGCAACAGAGTATATGCAGAAGTGTACAAACCTTGTCTTGACATTTAAATATCTAGAATTTTTATGATTTGCTACTCTGATTCTGTGTCATATCACAGAGCTTGTACTTTTTTGTTTTAAGGCAATTAAATGTAGGTATTGTCCTCTTGATAAAAAAGAATTTTGATGAAATAGAATTTGGTCTTTTTCTCTCTGCTGCTATTACAGGAATTTCTCTGAAGGAAAAAGAGATGAACCTAAGACAAAGCACATGACTGGGTTTTGTAGCACTAATTAGCTGTGTGTCTTGGGGCATATTCATAACTTTTTGGGTCTCATTTCTCTCTCTGTAAAAAAAGGATTTAATTAAATGATAGTAGAGAATCACTAATTTTCTCTTAATTTAAATCTGTCACATTAATTAACTCTTGCTTTTATTTTGAAAAGGCACTTTTCTTATACCTTTTCTAGTTTAAGAAGTTGTGATTAATGTACTATAATGTCAATCAATTTTTATTTTCTCTAATTGGTAACTCCTTGAACTTCTTTGTATCTATGATTTATTACTTCTGAGTGTGAATTCATATATTCTATTTTCCATGACTTTGTAGTGAGTCAGAAAAGGAGCCAGCTCCAGTATACAGTGATGGTGTTCCTGAGCTCCACATAATTTTCTTTGAAAATACACTGAGCTTTTCTCCTTTATCTTCATCAAACAAGTATGAAATTAAAGTGGTAGAACTATTAGTCTCCATCAGAAAAAAAAAATGGAAAAAGACCCATTTGCAAAAGACATTTAGCTCACGTTAAATTTCTATTTTATCTTTTTACCACTTTCTTTCTTTATTCATTTTCAGGACAGGTTTACAAACAGGCCTTTAGCAAATTTTCACTTTCCATTTCTGCAACAGCAAGTATCTTGGGTTTTTAAACTGTGAAGTTCACTATAGAGGGCAGAATTAAAGAAAATATTTGCTAGTAAACAAATCTCTTCCAAAGTAAAATGTTTCATACAACAAACTAATATTAAACATCCAAGCACAATTATGTCACCAACTCTTTAATTTGCTTACTCATAATTCTAGGGTTATCAGATAAAATACAGGATGTCTAGTTTAATTTGGATTTCAGATGAACAGTGAATAAAGCTTTAGTATAATATGCACATAATTTTAGAACATACATATACTAAAGTTTATTATTATAAATGATTGCTATATTAAAAATTATTACTATTTATCTAAAACCTAAATTTAACTAAATATCATAAATATATTGTTTGTGTGGTGTTTTTTAGGGAATGTATAATACTATAATAGTAGTAGGTAAATGTCACTATGTGACTGTCAAAACTCATAGAATATACAACACAAAGAGTGAACCCTCAAGGAAACTATGGACGTAAGGCGGTATGTTAATATGGTTTATCATTTGTAACAAATGTACCACTGTGATGAGGGATGTTGATAGTGGAGTTCATGGGAAGAGGAAGAGGGAACAAATGGAACTCTGTATTTTCAGCTCAATTATGTTTTGAACCTAAAATCACTCTAATAAAATAAAGTTTTCAGCTAAAAACAAAGAATCTGTTGAGAGACACATTTAAAGATCAGGAATATTTAGATTTATTTTTTATTTTTATTTATTTATTTTGAGAGAGAGAGAGTGCATGGAAGAGGGGCACAGACAGGAAGAAAGAGAATCCCAATCAGGCTGTCAGCAAAAGCCCGATGAAGAGCTTGGACTTACAAACCATGAGATCATGATCTGACCTGAAACCAAGACTTGAATGCTTAACTGACTGAGCCACCCAGGCGCCCTGAAAGATCAGGGGTATTTAAACTAATATGCAAATAGAGCAAAAAACTGTTCCACTGGGGAGAGGAAAAGCCAACTGAATCTCTATTGGATAAAACAGATACAGATGTCTGTAGATATAAATTACTTTGCATTGCTCTCGATCATCTGTAATTTAAAGAGCTCTAACCAGGCTTTGTAGAATCAGAATCAAATGACCCTGAAAGATAACTCCTAGAATTGAAAAAATGCACTTAAACACAAATATTACCCTAAGCTCTTCCTCATTTCCTTTCATAGTTTCTAGGAGTTAATTCCAGGAGGGGAAACCAGTAAGTAGCTCATGCTGGTTCACCTTTTGCTGAAAAGTCAGAATTAGAGGTGAACCCATCTGCTTCAGTAACTTCTACAAATTTATCATTATTTCTCCTCTACTCTTAATACCCTTTTTTTTTCCCGTAGTATTATGGAAGTTTCTTTTGAAAAATGCAAAAATAATGGCAACGTTTTTTCTATTCTAATGAATTAGGAATTAGCCTTTGGTAAGCCCTGTTGAAAGTGATTAATCAAGTATTTTTTTAATGGAACACAATTATAGCCCATTTTTTAAAAACGGAACACAATTATAAATACTTTTTGACATAATCTAATAATTTTAGATTTCCATTTTTTAAAACACTCTGTTACTGCATAGTTTACTTTAAATTTACATTGATAACAACTAGACATTGTGTGAGGACTGAAAATATTTTATCTAAATAACAGTGATTAAATATTCCAGGGGCACCACAGTGGCTCAGGTGAAGCATCACACTTCAGCTCAGGTCATGGTCTCATGGTTGACTTTGAACCGTGCATGGGGCTCTCTGCCATCAGCACAGAGCCTGCTTCAGATCCTGTCTCCCTCTTCCTCTCTGCCCTTCCCCCACTCATTATCTCTTTCTCTTTCTCTCAAAAATAAATAAATATTAAAAAATTTTTCAGAAAGAATGGTTAAATATTCTGAATGCTATAAATTCTCAAATCTATTACCAATTTGATATATTACATATTGAACATCACCATTTGATGATACAGCATTGTGCTTGATTGATTTAATGCCTTTTATAGTTATAGTTTCAAAATACATATATATTAAAAGCTAATGGCCTTCACTTGCTTGCACCTCTGTCTTTAGTCACTTAATGGTCTATATTTTTATTTACTTAAATCCGGAAATTCTTAATTCCTATTTATAAAAGGAATTACATAGTCAATGTATAAGAGCTGCTGAACATAATAAGTGGTCTAACTCATCATAAATCCATTCCTCACTTTGTAATGTGAATGTTCCTAGTTGGCAGGTGGCTTTTCTCCATATGGTTATTCAAGGACCCAAGTTCTTTCCATTTGGTGGCTCTGCCATCCCAAAGGGGCTTATGGGGAGTGACTTGCATCCAGCTGACAGAAAGAGGGAGAAGGATGGATAAGGCACTCCCACTTCTAAACTGCCTGAACACAGATGTCACATTTCTACTCATAAGTCACTGGTGAGAAGTAGTCATCTGGCTCCACCGAGATTAAACAAAGGCTGAGAAATACAATTTCTTGCTGGTGGGAGAGGAAGGGAGCTCTGTAAACTTCATCTGCCCCATCGATCAAACTGAGAAGGACATTACTCTCATCTGCAAGAGCAGAAGGAGAAAATACAGACTCCAGAAGGAAGAGAACCTGAAGGATACCTGAGTGAGTGAGTGCGAACTGGGGAGATTGGAAAACGGGCCAGCCCGAGACGGGCAGGGGAGGTGGGATCCTCAGCCCAACACGGGGCAAGTGCATGGAGCCCGAGAGACAAAGGGAAGAGACAGAGAGACTGAACACGCTCATAGTACTGTCTCTGGGGAAGAGGTAAAGAATGCTTAACCACGCTTGGAGAGAGAAGCCCACTCCATAGATAACTGCTGGGTAGCCTAAATCCCGAACCCAAATGGCACAAGGGAAGGAACAGCTTCCAGCCCAGTGCCATCATGGTGAGGAGTCAGTGACCGCTGCAGCAGCGGTGTCAGGGGTGCTCACTTGGACCTCGGTTTTGGGAGTGGGAGCACGCACCTCATTTCCAAGGCGCATCTCACCCCCAGCATTGGCCACGCGAACCCTGAATCCCGGGTGCCAACAGGGAAAAAATAGCCCCCACCTCTGCGCGATCCCGGCAGAGAGTTGGTGGCGGTGGAGACCTAGGTGCATGCACAGGCTGCAGGAGCTCCCAGCTCATTTCCAGCAGCTCCCAGTGCCGCCTCAGGCAACAGCGGCGCACTCATTCCTCCCCCAATGCTAACGTGATCCCCACTGGGGGTTGGGTCTGTGACGGTGCCCACACACTTCACCTCCTGCAGCACATCTTGCCTCAGGCAGGGGCAGCCAAAATCCCAGCCTGAGCCAAGACAAATTGATTCCTCCCCCTAAGAAGCCAGCAACCAAAACAAAAACATCTCATCTGTGGTAGCATAAAAAGTGCATGGACTGGAACTTTGAACCGAGGCGGGCCTGGAAAATACAACTCGGCTCAACCCCGGCAAAAGGAGATCAGACTCATTAGAGTGGCCTACAGTTCATAGTTCAGCGGAGCTTGACATGCCGCCTATCTAATCTCTGCAGACACCAAGGCAGAGCCTCTGAGAGCAGCCTCTGAGACCTACCACACCAAATCACGCCTATCCAAGAAGGGGAACTGCTGTTTTGTTGTTGTTGTTGTTTTTTGCTTTTTTAAATAATGTTTTTATTTTTTTCTTCATTTTTTTCTTTTCCCCTTTTTCTGTACGTATTTGGTATTATTATTACTTTTTTTACCTAAATTTTTAAAACTTTTTACTCCTTATTTTCCTTTCTCCTTTCTCCCTTTATTTTTTCTTTACCTTCTTGCAATCCAGATATATTCTCCTATATCTCATCCCTACCTCTCCCCTCAACTGGTCATACACTTTTAGACTGTCCACTGTCCTTTGTTGTCTCTGACCCCCTTTATTTTTTTTCTTTTTCTTTTTCTTTTCTTCTTCTTCTCTTTTCGTCTCTTTCCTTTCCATTCTCTTTATTTTCTTTCCCCCTTTTAATGTGTTTGTTTGTTTGATTTGTCTGTGTGTTTGTGTGTTACCGTTCCCTCTGTGTTTGTCTGTCTGTTTCCCTCTTTAGGGCCACACCAAGAAACAACACAAAGTGTGCATGACAGCGAGTCCCAAATATTGCTGAGTAGGGAAATAAAATATTCAAAGGCACAACAAGAGAAACTGAGAGAAACCATTAAAAGAATATTTCCTGAAACGACAGGCCCTGGACAGTCAATAAACCTCCTTTAACAGAGAATATTAATATGTGCACAGTGCACAATGCGCTTTCTAAAGGTGACAAGAGACAGAAAACTAGCAAAACTGACAAAACGAAGGAACTCTCCCCTGAAGAATCTCCAAGAGGAAGTCACAGCCACAGAACTGCTCAAGA
>NC_043705.1:69302364-69310185 GCF_006229205.1 Suricata suricatta
AAATGTTTAGAGGTGCAGTAGGCATGACTTTGAGTAGATAATGAAAGAAAATGCAAAATGCTTATTGATTTATGATGTGGTTTCATCTTAGCTTGGGCAAACCATGCAGTATTTAACACATAGTAGCAGAATATTTACTATTGAAGCTTGAAAAGATGTGAGTTCTTTGTGTGCAATCTTTCATTTATGCATGTGAGAGCGTTTTCTTTTTTTTTTTTTAATATTTTTACATTGTAGTATTTGTTTTGCTTGATGGTGGTGTTTGCTTATTTAATACATTCCGTCAAGGACAGAAATTACATGCTGGTTTTTTTTCCCCTAGGAAGTGTGTCTTGGGTTTTTCCCTTATTATTTTCATTACTGTTTTTTTTTTCTCTCTTCTTTTTTTGGTGGTGGGGGTGGTTATGTTTAAATGAAGTTGCTTTTACAACACCAAAGGCTTAATCATACATCTCCTATATAAAAGGTAGCTACTTTTTTGCATGGACCTGAAGTATATTGTAGTATAGAGGTGGAATTTAAGGAAAGGTATTAAGCAGGCTGTGTTTTAGCTTATGGGCAAGTAATAAATTGTATCATGTATCTTGAATGTATCATAGATAATCTGCTATATAACGATTGCCACTTCAGATAGCTGTGAAATTAGGTGATTAACTAGTTGGTACTTAACCTTCTAATTTCTGTATAAGTCTAATTACATGAAATAGAAGTTGGGGTTTTGATTTTTTACTTTGCTTTTCTGTTTGGAGTGTAATTGTAACTACTGTATTGTAAATGATGGAAAATAATTGCATATGTTAAAAAGATAAATTGTATTATATTCAAAAAAAAATTTCTTGCTGGATAGTGACTTCCCAGAGACAACTTTACCTAATGAAATAGAGATAAGATTTTGGTGAAAAGTTAGTCATTTGTATCCTCAGTTTGAAACCAAAGGAAACAAATACAATAATCACCCTTGACCATATCACTTTGTATTTTGGAAAGATAAAACCCCGAACATATTTGGAGTTTTCCCTCTTTCCATATGTGATACACAATTTGTGATATTTAATAAATAGTAGACATGCGGCTGGCCAGGCTGATGGTTTTGTGTGAAACCGGCTATACTGATACTAAAAAAAAAAAACAAAAAACCAACAGGATTATGTATACATAACAACCTATTTCAAAGATCTATCATGAGAATCAACAAGATAATAGGTGTGAATTGCTTTGAGGAATTCAAATGCCATTCACACATTAAATCAAAACACACATCACAAATGCAGATTCCTCAGAGGATCTAGCTGTTTGCAGCAAAGACCACCAGCAGCCAAATCCTCTCTCATTCTGGCTTGTGATGCAGACCCTTCAAGTCTGCTGGAAACTCAACCACCAGGATTAACCATGACCTGGGTGTCCTAACCTATTAGTCTCCATGATTCCACCTCGGGGGACTCAGTTCCTTCCTTGCTTGCTCATGCCTGGTCTGAAATGAAATTAAATAAAGACATAGTTTTGTGCTTTCTGGTTCTGTCTGGCTCTTTTCTGTGTTATTGCCCATGTTGGATTTCTACCCACTGCCTCTGACCTCTCCAGTTGGTCCAGAACTTTGTATTTGACCTACCTCACTTTCAGGACTTGTAATGACCACAGTCACCCCCTTTCCTTGTAACTGGGTTCCTGGTCAAAGTCTCCACAACAAAGTCTTAATATTTCTCTTGCCAGCTCCAGTGTCCATGGGCAATGATATTAAATCTCCAGCCACTGTTGATAAACTGCATTCCCTGAATTAAGTCTTTAAAAAAGCATTCTCCTGACATATTTGAAAGGACAGAAGGGCACCTCTTGCTCTCCATACCAGTAACAATGAGTTCCAGTAGTAAATGGAAGTGAGATTTGCTCAGATTGCTCGAGATCTGGCTTTCTACACGTTTTCCCCCAAGGAGACAATGGAATTAATGTGTTTACTTCTTTTCTATGTCACTCAAAGGAATTCCTCTCTCATTTTTCTTCTTTCGGAAGAGCTTTAAGTGCTCCAAAGAGGTGAGCCTGCTCCATAAGCACCAGCTCTTTAGACCAAAACATTCCTCCTCCCATAGTAATATAATCAGAATGCAAGTTTTTCATGAAAACACTTAAAACCTAGATTCTTGCAACATTTCACTGTCCTTTGGCTAGATTCTTAACCTTTCTTGTCAAAAGCAGCTCATAATTCTTGTTACTTTTAATACTCTTTCCTGTATTGGTAGCTTCACTGAGGATTTTATTCTATTTAACTCTCAGAGTGCTAGAAAGCCCTCCCTGACCTTCTTCACAGGCATTTCACAGGCATAGATGAATTACCATTTTTCATCCTCCATCATTTATTTGGTGCCTGCATGATGTCTGGCATTAGGAGGCAATGCAGATATTTACCAAGATGTAAAATTTGCTCTTTGTGGTGTCTGGTCCATTATCTACACAAAATATATATATACTGGATGAATAATAGAGTAAATAACGATCAGTATGGGAATTTTTGTGCTGTTGTATGCCATCTCCTTGCATTGGGACTTAGGACCTCACTGCTTACCCTATTGTCCCATTGGTAGGGGCAGTGTTACTACTGGGCAAATCTCCAAGAGTTCATGAGTACAAAGGGCTGTGAGAGACCACAAGCAACCCCTCACAGCCTAACAATAAAAAAGTATATATGTTCACTGAACAGGAACATGTTTCTACTTTGTCCACACATAGTAATTTACAGAAATTATATGTTATATAATAAAAAGATGTTTTCTGCCATTTTTCTTAAGGAAAAGAAATTGTGTTTCGAGGTATTCTGTTTATATAAATTGTTGAACAGAACACTGTCACTTATTTTACTTGGACTTATAATTGACTTTTGAACAACACAGGTTTAAACTGCAGGGTCCACTTACATGTGGATTTTTCCCAATAAATATATGTACAGTACTATAAATGTACTTTCTCTTCCTTATGATTTTCCTCCTAACATTCTCTAGCTTATTTTATTATAAGTATACAAAATATAATACATAACACAAAAAATATGTGTTAATTGACTGCTTTTAGTAAGCCTTTCAGCCAACAGTTGACTATTTGCAGCTAACTTTCTGGAAACTCAGAAGTTATATGTGGATTTTTGACTGTGCAGGGAGTTGGTACCACTCACCCCCATGTCGTACAAAGGTCAATTGTACTTAGAACAAATAAAAGATGCTGTATACTATGAACAAAGACGGAGAGTGTTATCTTTTTTGTAACTAGTTACTAAAACATGTACCTAAAAAATACACACTATTGGGTGACTAACATTGGGGCCAATGTGATGGTAATTGATTTCAACCAGTTAGAAATCAGCACTTCCCTAAACAGCAATAGTATAACTGGGTAGAGTTGTTGCTTAGTATTTGTACTTAAAATGCAAGAATTAACTACATTACAATAGATATAGCAATTGAAAGCAATAGACTAATATTTAGTCACTAAAACTAAAATATTACCAGAGCCAGGGAGAAATGTCTAGGAGAAAATGGAACAAAGGCAGGATATTTGCATCTAAAGGGAGTAACTGCTAATGACTCACCTTAACTATAAACATCACCTGAATTCTCAGTGTCTACAGAATAAAAGCTTAAACTGCTTATCTTGGTACACAGGGCGCACTACACTCTGATCCCAGCAATCATGTCCAGGCTCAGCTCCACTTTGTCTTCTCTTTTGCCTCCTGGCCACCTGATTGTTTAACAGATTATAAACTCACACATAGAGGCAGAGTGTCTAATTAGCATTTTTCTGCTTACCTCTTAAATACTAACACATAGGCGAGGATCATCACATATTTAGGGAAAGCCACTGACATGAAAGAGACCCAAGCAAATAAACTACAAAAGCAATTTAGAATAAATAGAGACCATGCAGAGAATAGAAGAATACTTTTAAAAAATGTGTTTTAGTTAATGGTCTCAAAGACAGAGACAAAAGGGAAAAAAAGCAAAAAAAAGCAGGATCCTATAGAAAAGAAATCATCAGAGAGTAAGAAGGAGCCACTGGAAATTTAAAAACTAAAAGAACTAAAATTAAAAATAAGTCAGTAAAAGATCTGGAAGATAAAGCCATGGACATCTTTCAGAACGTAGAATAAACTACATGAATAGATGGATTACAAGAAAAAGAAAATTAAAGGCTCAGTTGAGAAGGCCCAATACCTGACTAACTGGCTCAGAGAGAGCAAGGCTTTCACTGCTGTGACCTCAAGCACAGAATCACTGGCATAGAGAAGGTGCTTAGTAACTCTATTTGTTGAACAAATAAATGAACGTTGCACAGAGAACACAGAGCTAGCAATGGAAGCAAAAGAAGAGCAAAACTGCATTTCCAACAATGAAGAACATCCATGATGTAAGATGGCCCACAAAATGCCAGAACAACTATTTAAAATTTTTTCAATGTTTACTTATTTTTTAGAGAGAGAGGGAGGGAGTACACGCAAGTGGGAGAGGGGCAGAGAGAGACAGAGACACAGAATCCAAAGCAGGCTCCAGGCTCTGAGCTGTCAGCACAGAGCCCTATGCAGGGCTCAAACTCACAAACTGAGATCATGATCTCAGCCAAAGTTGGACCCTCAACTGACTGAGCCATCCAGGTGCCCCCAGAACTATTTAAAAAAACTTCACATTTGTGCTCATTATCAGACACGTTACAAAATCAGACGTGTTACAAAAAATTAGAAACAAAAATGGCTTGAACTTCTCAAAGAAATATTAGAAGCTCGAAGTCAAAGGAATAACATCTTCAAATGTTAAGAGAAAATTATTTTTTGGCCCAGTACTATTAATTAAATGGTAGGATAAAGACAAATATTGTATGTGAAAAGTAAAAGAAAATTTCTGTCTCAAATATTTTTTCTGAAAAAAAACTACCAGAGGATATTTTCTACCAAACAAAGAAATAAACCAAGTAATAGATTCACCTGGGCTGTGGAGGGGGATCCAACCTAAATGAGATGCAGTAGTAACTCCTAGTTGATAGAGAAAGGAGTCCCTGGATGACAACGGTTTAGCAAGCTGAAAGAGCAATCGGTTCAGATGGAAGCCAGGGATGAAAAATTCCAGAAAAAATGTCTCTTAAAAAAAAAAAAAAAAAAAGAGCAGGACACCTGAGTGGCTCAGTTGGTTCAGCATCCAGCTTAGGCTCAGGTCATGATCTCACAGTTTGTGGGTTCAAGCCCCATGTCAGGCTCCTTGCTGACAGCTAGCTCAGATCCTGAAGCCCATCTTCTGATTCTGTGTCTCCCTCTCTTTCTGACCCTCCCGTGTTCACGCCATCTCTTTCTGTCTCTCAAAAATAAATAAAACATTAAAAAAATTTTTTTAAAGGGCAGTATATTTGACAAGTTAGACTACATGAAAAACTACAATTACCAGAAAGTGAGGAAAAAGAGAGATTCAAAGAAAACTAAACAAAAAAATCAGAAAAATAAGTTATACAAGAAAGGAAATAAATCATGACTTAACCTGGAAATATATTTACATAGTTATGAAACTAAAGTCATTGACAATGCATTTAAAAAATTTTTTTTAATCTTTATTTTTGAGAGAGAGCAAGAGAGACAGTGCTAGTGAGGGAGGAAGAGAGAGAGAGAGAGAGAGAGAGAGAGAGAGAGAGAGAGAGAGAGAGAGAGAGAGAGAGAATATGAAGTGGGCTCCAGGGTCCGAGCTGTCAGCACAAAGCTTGACGCAGGGCTCAAACTCATGAACGGTGAAATCATGCCCTGAGCCGAAGTCAGATGCTTAACCGACTGAGCCACCCAATCACCCCTAACTGACAATGCAATTAATAAAAATTTAACTCAAGTATACTGGGAGAACATGTAGATAGGATGAGAGAACTAAAATCCTCATTTTAGAACTAAAGGAAGCTGCAGGCTATGCCAAAACAAGGAAATACCAACAGCTTTTCATTCTAAGCCATGGATCATTATATGACCTATGGATCAGAATGTTCAAAGCTAATACATTTTTAAAAAAGCAATATAATATAATTATCATACTGGCAACACCAACTTTTAAAAATCATATTTATACATTGAATTTGGTATATGTTGGACTCAAAAATTAGAAGTTCATTTAATTAATCAGAATTGGCTTAGTTGAACAATTTTAAAAAGTTGTTTCCACATACAGCCATCTGAAAAAACAGCCATGCAATAAGCAAGTAGTAATAGTACAGAGGTTAATGGTGTTCACTCTGGGGCTAGGCAGCCTTCTACAGCTTACTAACAGCATGGGCTCAGGCAAGTGATTGTCAAGCAATTTTAAACTAAGAGGAAGAGTTTTGAACATTTGTTGATCTTAATATAGCTAACACACAGGAAAAAGCACATCAGGCTTTAAACCAATCTCCTGTTCTTAGACTGTTTGTTTTTCATTTGGAGTGGCCGATCAGTACCTGTTGTACAAATATTGATACCTTTATCTCTATTTTTCATGAAGCTCTATTTTCAGTTGAGGAGAAAACAGAAGAATATTTTGGATGGTAGAGAGCACATGGAAGAAACTAGGAGAATTTCCAAAGTAAATCCTCCTACCTTGACAAAGAAAAAAAAAAAGCAAAAACAAAAACAAAATCAAACAAAAAAATCCTGTATTTCTGTATCATAGAAAAATTCCACTTTTAAATCAAATTCTGAAGGATTATGACTTTTGGTAAAGACTACTTGAAATAGCTTCTGAGTAAATCCAGATTTCCAGTACAATTGCATTTTAAGTGTAAGGGGAAATGCCTTTCCACAGCCACATTTCCTCTAAATAAACAAGCTGTACTTGGCAGTCCTTAGAGGCCCTACCCACTCCTACCTGGTGGGGTATCCTTGCTCTCCACCAGCAACAATCCTATCCACCGCACAACACCCCTGGCAAATTTAGTTCGGCCTAAGAGAAACAAGTTCTCTTGTTCAAACAATTTAAACAAGTTCTCAAACATAAAACAAAAACAGGAAAAAATGACATTTATATTTGCCCTTTGTCTTTCAAGAATGCTACCAGGACATGAAGACACAATGGACAAAACACAGAGTAAGAGGCAAGAAACCTATTTCTCACACCAAAATCTGATTTAATTTTTCCTAGGTCTACATTTGTTCTCTGTAAAGTAGTGGTAGTTCCTATTTATACACCTTATTGCATCTTTAAGAAAAAAAACATGAGTTAATTGATGTGAAAGGACTCAAAAACTGTCATTGTTATTTCAAATGATAAAATTTATGTTTTTAAAGAAATATATGTTGAGTATGTTCACCTCTATTCTAGATTCCAGGGCACATAACAATGAGCAATAAAAAGTTTTTGTCTCCAAACAACTTTCATTCAAAAAAAAAAGAAAGAAAGAAATACACACACATACACACACACATCATATAGTTATAAACATATGCACACAAGTATGTACTTATACATTATGCATAATTATATATATTATATATATATATAAAATCTATCCTCCAAAGAAACATAACCAATAAGATGTGTATGTATATATATATATATATATATATATATATATATATATATATATATATACACACACACATATATATATGTAGGGAGAAAGAATAAGAGAGAGAGAAAATTTACTTTTTTTCATTTTTTTAATTTATCTTTTAAAATTTATTCATTTATTTTTAGAGAGAGATAGAAAGCATGAGCAGGAGATAGGTAGACAGAAAGGGAGAGAGAGAATCCCAAGCTGTTAGCACAGAGCCCTACATGGGACTGATCTCACAAACTGGGAGATCATGACCTTAGCCAAAACCAAGAGTCAGAGACCTAACCG
>NC_043705.1:69310285-69334223 GCF_006229205.1 Suricata suricatta
CAAACCCTTTTGAGTTGTTCTACTCAAGCATTGGTTGAAATTGCCCCTCCTTATAATCTACAAGGTTAATAAGTTATAGAATGAGTACATAACACATTTAAAAAACATTTAAAAAATAAAAAAGGGGAAATTGTCCCACGCTGTCTATATTACAACCTCAAGTTCTCCTCAGTCCCACTATAATTACTGTTAACTCTTAAAATCCTGACCCTCAAGGGCTAACTGCAGCTTAGTGACATTCTTTAAAATTAGATAAACCCTTTCATCTCATGGTGCTATACAAAACCGCTGAAGGGGGACCCACCTGGATTGGAACCACTAAACTCCTCACCTGGGATAGAGGATACACTTTTGTTCTTTCAGATCCCCGACCTCTGTGGATTCCCTCTCAGTTGGTGAAAATGTATTATGGCATGGTGGAGGGCCCCAGAATATCTTCCAGTCAACTAGGGCTTCCAGAGAATGACTCTGAATGAGGGACCACTGCCGCCTTCTTTCAAGATGGAAGAAGCCTCTTCCCTGACTCCTCATCCTGAAGCTACTCCACAGACTCAAAGCCTTTCCCCTGATACAACATGGGAAGCCTTAAACGCCTGTATAAACAGACCATCATCCTCTGATAACACAACGGTGTTGTATATACCCCTGATTTGAATCTCATGGTCATGATCTCCATCACTGACAGGAATTCCATGAAGGAAACCCAGATTTTTCTCCTTACACTCTTTTTTCCAGGCCAAGCTTAATATCTATGTAGAAGACCAACTTAGAAATGAATGGGCTGATTCCTGGGCAATATTGCATAACCTAAGTCCTTTTTCACTGATAGCCAGCACTCATCTCAAATTTTGGATAATTCTGGAAATGGAATACTTTTACTATGCCTTTTTTTATACCTTTGCAGAATCACCCTCCAAACCACCTGATAGCAAAAGAATCAGGAGCTTATCATGACAGTCTTTTTACGTAACTGATTGTTTCCTCACATTCACCGTATGTCAGATATTGAGAGTTCCATAAATATAGAGATAAAACTCCTGCTCAGGGATCTTGTCTCCTCCCAGACATTAGGTTCGCTCATATTCAATTCTGCATCCACTTTCTTGCTGGACAAGGTAGAACTCCAGACTTCTAATCTGTGACACAACTATACAAAACTATCTTAATAATCAATAGGAAAAATTACAATTGCCCAGGACTTAGGAAATTTATCAAAACATTAAAAAACTCTCCTATTGTTAGTTATAAATATATAGGGAAATAAAAAAATAGTAAAAGTAATTTTTATTTGGTATACTGTAGTTTGAAAAATTAGAAACTGAGAATTTCAAGTCTTAATGTAGCAAGAGTAATTTGAACTACTTTTCAAAACTCACCTCCTTCGTACTGTATGACTTACAATATAAAGCAGGCATCTTTTCTGTGCCTTGGTGAATCTAAGTTTGAATCAGCCTCCAGCATTTTACCCACTGTATTTTCAAAGTTGTGAAATGCCTCCCAGAGTTACTTTAATGTAGTGTTTTGCCAGCATCACTTCCTATGGGACACATATATGACAGCCACTTTTCTTATCTATGATGATAAATTTGTATTCACTAAATGGCTGCATATCTAGAGTTCCTTGAATCTAGATAGTGTTAACACTTATAGGCAGTGTTAAAATTTCCAAGTTTGCTTTTTTTTCTATAACTCCATTTACATTTGATTCAAATACTACAAAGCTATTTGTAAAGTGAGTTAAAACATTTTGCCATACTGCATGCATGTTATTCACTGTTACTTCTTCCTGTGATGTTTGAATGTTTTCAGTTACATGTATTATGCCTTCTTTTTTTCAAAACTCAGTTAAAAAATGCATTACTTTAATCCAATACCCCATCGAAAGTCCATGTGATAGGTTTTAAATATTGAAATAATTTTATGGTCCATTGGCTGAATTAATGAAGTTGTGTTTGAAGGTATAAAGCAAATTTTCACATTTTATTCAAGTCCACAAGACAATCAGGGTTATCTGAAGCATTACTTTAAAAACTCACTTACATGGGCATATTACTGAGAGATAAGCAGTATGACTCTATTCATTGCAGTCTGTGCATGGCGCACATAGGTTAATTACATCAAGATCTGTGTACAGGAGAGGTAGCAGCAAAGTTCATAATTTAGTCACAGTTAATATACTGAAATTAGAACAGTGTTTTTGAGGGTCCAGTGTTAACTAGCCTGTGGCAACTGCACTCATGTGTACAAACATATTCTGGAATATATATATTCTCTCCTTATACCTAATATCTTGCTCCAAACAGTATGCCATTTTTCTTTCTTCCTCCTTCTAACAAATCTCCTTAAAGAGGTAGTCAACATTTGCTCTCTCCATTTTCTTGCCACCTGGCCCGTCCTCAGACATTCCAGTTGGGCTTCAGGTCTTATTTTACTCTGCCTAAACATTCCCTGTTAATACTACTGAATGTGGTGTTTCTGCCAATTGGCTGGGGTCCCCCAAATGTGAGGTGACAAGTGGGTGGAAACCAGTGGCAGCTCAGTGATATAAGCATCTGACTTTGGTTCAGGTCATGATCTCAGTTCTTGAATTCAAGCCTCGCATGGTGGGAAGGTGAAGTCCCACATTGCATCCATAGCTCCACACTGACGGGGCGGAGCCTGCATGGGATCATCTCTCTCCCTTTCTCTCTCTCCCTCTCTCTCTGCCCCTTGCTCACTTGCACCCTTGCTCTAAAAAAATAAAAATAAAAATAAATAAATAAGTAAATACATAAATAATTTTAAAAAAGAGTTCACTTGAGGCAGAACGAAAGAGACAAAGTGTATTGAATATGTATTGAATACACCACAAGGGAGCGGCAGGCAGGACAGGAGAGGAGAGGCTGTCTGCACGGAGGCAGTGGATGGGGACTGTTTCTAAAGAGGGAAGGTGAGGAGGTGTGGTGACGTACGGAATTTTCCCCTTTTGGTAACTGTGCCTGGTTATAAGCAGTCCATTGGTCGGTTAGGGCCTATGGATATTTTGAGGTGGGCCCCTCAAGGGCCAGTCTGCATTCAGCCAGTGGGTGACTGTGGGTCCCTTTCTACGTTCTATTGCTCAATCCTGTTTGCCTAGAAGCAGCCTCCACACCAAATTCAATGGTTAGCCCACGTTACTTGGCCTTTTGGGGACATTTTGATAAAACTGTTAACTTCCTCTTTCATGAAATACTATCAAAATTTGGTTTCTGTGCACTGTGCCTTTGTTTTCCCACAGCCACACTGCCTGCTCTTTGTAATCTCTTTTGCTAGATTTTCCCTTCCTATCTCACCTATCCAGGTGGTTGCCACAAAGTACAGTCCCTAACTATCTCATGTCCTCCAGTCACTCCCTGTACTATCCTCATCCAGTTTGGGCCTCTAAGTAACATTTCTACATTGATGAGTCCCACAATTGTATCTAGCTCATATCCCTTCCCTGACCTCTAAATAGGTGATGAGAAACATTTCAACTTATCATGTCTAAGAAAACTTTACTTTTTTTAAGTTTATTTATCCCTCTGAGAGAGAGGGAGAGAGGGAAAAGCAGAGAAAGAGAGAAATAGAATCCCAAACATAACTCTGTGCACTCAGTGCAGAGCCCAATGTGGAGCATGATGATAACGTGACCTGAGCTGAGATCAAGAATCAGATGCTTAACCTACTGAACCACCCAGGTGCTCCTAAGAGAACTTTATGTCCTCGATTGCCATCTGTTGTTTCCCCCATCTTCGTATATGATGCTATCAGACTTCAGCTGACCTAGCTAAAACCATAGGAATGATCTTTAATCCCTGCCTTTTCCTCATTTCCCACACCCAATATAGTAACAAGTCTGCTCAGTTCTGTCTTCAGGATATACATATCCTGGAGCCAGCCTCTTCTCTCATCTCTTTTACTAAAACTCTGACCCAAACCATAACTATCCCTCACCTGGACTGTTCCCAAAGCCTCCCAGCTTCCATGATAGCTGCCCCATAACCAATCTTTATAGTTCCGCTGTCCGAATGATTGAAGAAAGCACATACAATTGTATCACTCCTCTGCTTACGACCCTCTGGTGGCTTCCATCACACAAAGTATAAAATCCAAACTTATTATGGCCTGGAAGGCCTTGTGTGATCCGTCCTCTGCATACTTCTCCAAGATAATTTTCTCATTACTTTCCTCTTGCTCACTCTATTTGCACTGGCTCACATTCTGTTCTCTGAACACTCCAAGTTCATTCCTACCTCTGGGGCTTGGCTTTTGCTATTTCTGCCACCCAACTAGTTTCTTCACCCTGATCATAGCAATCCTTCCTTTCTTTACTTCCTTTGGATGTCCTTGATCAAATGTGAGCTCATCAAGAGGACTTCCATAATTACATAAAACAGCACTTCCCATGCACACTCAAAATCCTCATTCCCCCTTCATTTCACTGCATAGCAATTCTCACACTTATGGCATTGTATCTCTCACACACACACACACACACACACACACACACACACACACACGGAGAGGCAGTCCTCACTTTGCTAACTTCAGGATGCCTGGGGTTCAGTTACAAACACCAGTTCCTCAACAACATAGTTCGAGTATAAGTTACCATTAATTGATTAACTGTAAGTAATTGCGTAAAGTACAAACTTTGCTGTCAGCCCTTCAGTCGACAAATCATTATATAAAAAACAGATGTGGATGACAGGAACTGTCACATCACTTCTTTTTAAATCTATCAGTGATTGGTCATGATGTATCTGTTATTCAGTTCATTCACAGAAGCAAAGCTTATGCTTTTTACTTTTTTTTAATTTTTTTTTTTTGAGAAAGAGAGAGAAAGAGACAGAGTGCAAGTGTGGGAGGGTAGAGAGATAGGGAGACACAGAATCCAAAGCAGGCTCCCACGGCAGAGCTGGCCACAAAGACCCAGATGCAGGGCCTGAACTCACAAACTGTGAGATCATGACTTGAGTAGAAGTCAGACACTTAACCCACTGAGTCACCCAGGGGCCCCTTTTTTACATTTTTTGTTTAATGGCAAAGCATACACTTTTGATGTTTCCTTGTCCCCCATTGATACGTTCATGTGATATTTTACAACAATGGATAATTGAAGAGAGAACTGGCCAACAAAGATGAAAATGTACCAAAGAGCATGGATCCTACTTCAGATTCTTGATCTCCCTCTCTCCCTGCCCCTCCTCCACTCATGCTCTGTCTCTGTCTCTCAAAAACAAATAAACATATAAAAAAACAGAAAATGAACCTTAACTAAGGTTCACATACCTTTTCATATAAAAATTACTCAAAATGGATCACAGACTTAAATATAAAACAAAAAAGAAAAACATTTAGATAAAAACATCTTTTTGAAACAAACATTAGAGAAATTCTTTGAGATCTAGACCTAAGCAAACAGTCCTCAGACTTTGATCCAAAACACATGATCCACAAAAGGAAAAATTGATATAATTAACTTGTTTGCAATTTAAAATGTGTACTCTGTGAAAAACCCTTATAAGAGTATGACAAGACAAACTATAGGCGGGGAAAAATATTTGAAAACTTCATACCCAATAAGAAACTAATATCATCATATGAAGAATTCTCAAAGCTGAACAGGAAAAAAAAATCCAAACAGAAAACAAAGATATGAAGAGATACTTCCTTAAAACAGATATACAGATGGCAAAAAAGTGTATGAAAAGATGTTCAGCATCATTAGCCATTACAGAAACAAAAAAACCCATTATGAGACATCACTACAAAATAAAGAATGGCTGGGGCACTTAGGTAGCTCACTTGGTTAAGCCTCCAAATCTTGATTTTAGCTCAGATCATGACCTCATGGTTGTGAGATCGAGCCCTCCATCAGGCTCTATCCTGGGTGTAGAGCCTGCTTAAGATTCTTTCCCTCCCCCTCTCTTTCTGTCCTCCCCTACTCTCTCAAAAAACAAAACAAAACAAAACAAAACAATGCCTAAAATAAAAGCATGACAACATCAAATGCTAGTGAGGATGTAGAGAAGTTACATCACTCATACTCTGCTGCTGGATATATAAAAAGGTACAGTCACTATAGAAAAGAGTTTAGTAGTTTCTTTAAACTGAATTTACTATTACCACATGTCCCAGCAATTGAACTCTTGAACAGTTACACCACAGAAGTGAAAATTTATTTTCACACAAAAACTTGTATACTAATGTTCATGAGAGTCTTATTTATAATAGCACACAGCTGAAAAAAGTCTTCAATGGGAAGTAAAAACCACTGGTGGATATGAAACTTAGATTAATCTCAATAAAATTATGTTGAATAAAAAATTCAGTCTCAAAAATTAAATATTGTGTGATCCCATATTTATAATACTCTTGAAGTGACAAAATTATAAATATGGAGAGCATATTCGTGCTTTCTAGGGGTTAGGGATGGGGGAGATGCCTGTGGTTATAAAAAAGGCAGTATGAGAGATCTCTGTAATAGAATTGTTCTGTATCTGACTGTAGGGGTGGACATACAAAAGTACATGTGGAATAAAATTGCCTAGAACTAAATGCACACACGCATGTACTCAACTGGGAAAGTCTCATAGGGATCAGTGGATTATATCACTGGTAGTGATAACGTACTATGATTTCATCAGATATTACCCATTAGAGAACACGGAATAAAAGGTACATGGAATCACTCCATATTACTGCTTAAAATTGTATATGAATCTATAATCATCTCAAAATAAAAAGTGCTGTTAAAACAAAAAGACTATATATACAATCTCATATAACATTGTTTATGTGAGTCCCAAACTGGGAATAATCCAATTGTCCATCAATGGGTAAATGGAGAAACAACTTATGGTATAGTAATATGATGGAATCTCACTCAGAAATAGAAAGAAAAAAATTGCATAATGGGCAACACCGTAGATAATCTCAAAACATTATCTTGAATGAAAGAAGTTAGTATTTCATTTATATCAAGTTCTAGAGTTCTATGGTGGTCAAAATCAAATCAGTGCATACATGGGTGAAAGAGAGGAGGGAAAGTGATTTAAAGGGACATGAGGGAGTGCTCTGGAATGACGGAAATGCTGTGCATCTTGATTAGCATGCTGGTCACATGGTATAGACATGTGCCAAACCATAAAAGCTTACTCTTAAGATCTGAGCTTTTTATTGTGATGCCTCAATAAGTTATTTAAAAAAATAACCATCCACACTGTTGTAGGACAGAGAGAATAGAGGCAAGGAAATGTTTGAGGAGATGCTGGAACAGGAATCTTCTATGGTCAGATGGCCTTAAAGGGCAGGGCGCATCCATCATGGAAATAGGGGATATGCATTATTTATAAAAGCCAAGACATGGAAAAAATCTAAGTGTCCATCAATGGATGAGTAGATTAAGAAAGTATGTTATACACACATGCATATGGCTGACATATTATTCAGCCATAAAATAAAAAAGAAAGGAATCCTGCCTTTTATGACAACATGGATAGATCTTGAGGACATTATGCTAAGTGAAAAATTTGAGACAAAGAAAGACTAATACTGCATGACCTCATTTACATGGAACTCCTAGAAACAGAGAGTAGAATGCTGGTTGCCAGGGGTGGGGGACATGGAAGGATATTGGTCAAAGGGTACAAACTTCTAGTTCTAAAACGAGTAAGTTCTGGGGATCTAATGTACCACATGGTGACTATAGTTAGCAATACTTGAAAGTTGCTGAGAGCAGAGCTTTAATGTTCTCAGTGTCACAAAATGATAACTATGTGCAGTAAAGGATGTATAAACTAACCTTATTGTGGAAAACATTTTGCAGTAGATAGTACATCACATCATCATACTGTACACCTTGAACTTACACAGTGTTACATCTCAATTCCATCTCAATAAAGCAGGGGGTGGGGGGGAAGAAAGCAAAGAAATCAGTGAGAGATAAAGCCTCTTTCCTGTTACAATATCTTTTTACACCCCAGGGCATGTGAGGAAATGGAAACCCTAGAGCTTACACTTCAGTGAGATAATGTGGATGATGACATAATTTGCAGAGCCTATAATTTGCATTTTCCACATATGCTTAATTAGAGTTTTGTTTAAGGTTTAAATAAACAAATAAACTTGTTAGTTCAGGAACACATCTAACTTATCATGCTCCCCCTTGACCGTGCACTTTTGATTACTAAGCACTTTCAGGGAATCAATAAATACACTGGGAGATTAAATGACATGGAAAATATTGATTGGTGGCTTTGATATCCATCCTCGGCAGAAGTGACACATATGCAAAGGGGCTGAAGTATATGCCAGAGAAAAGTAAGCTTAGAAGACAAAGCTATCAGCCTTTTATTAATGGCCTTCGACTGCCTCAATTTTGCTGTGTTTTGAAAGTAACAGAATGTGTTTCTACCACACATACGCCAGAGCACACTACACCCTGGAAGGGAAATCTGGTAAGGATACAAACATCTCTCTATCATTTACGTCTTCTGGAACTGGCAGTGAATTCTGATGCCCAGATATTTGGAATCTCCAAGTACCCTGCAGATAAATCAATTTAAGGAAATTCATCATCATCTTAAATTTTTAAAAAAAGAAATGAAGACATGGGGAAAATACATCTGAGATGTTGAATATAAAGATAGTACTCCATTATTCTGGAGTTGGTTATTTAGAGGATCAATTCTTCACCATCAAAAGCAACACAGGAAGCTGTTTTGTGTATTTTTTTTCTGCTACACTTGGTCTTTTTAGACACTTAATATTCTACAAATATTGACTTTCTAATCTCCTATTGAAAACTGGGAGGAAACGTATTAAGTGGCTTCCAGTATGGAAACCAGGAAAGAGTTGAGCTACTGAAACCTGAAATATGTGACACTTACTAGCTGTCTGCTTGCCAGTTTCCTTACTGGAAAAACAGGGATAAAAGTACTTAGTTCCCCATTTTCCTGATAAGACTATTTGGAGGATCGAATAATGAATGAACACACCTAAAACACAAAGCATGTTTCATGTAATAAGTATTATATAAGTGCTATTTGATGCATTTTGTGGGAGAAACTTGACAGAAGCAATAGATTTACTATATGGATACTTGAAAAAGTTTAAGAATTAACTTCTGTTTGGACAACATGAGCAACCAAAAATAAATAAAACTCTTCCAGGGACTAAAATTCTGAAATCTTTGAAATTCCAAGAGTTGAAAATTAACTTATATTAATGGTGTGAAACCAGCATTAGACAAAAACAAAGAAAGGTCATATACAGTTAAATAGATCACAGCTAGTTCATGAATTTCCACAACTTGTTACAAGTTATTTGATTCTGAAGATCGAAGTATCTAATAGATTGAAATATACATATAAACTGTAAGTAAATGTTCTCTATTCTTTACATTTTACTTTTCATAATGAAAACATAAAATCTATTCATCATGCTATATTAAAATATGCCAGGGAACACTATCCAAGTATCAGTACAAAGGGTTCACATTAAAAATCTCTGTGTTCAGAATAAAACTTAATTTAAGCAGAATGAAACTTTTTTAAAACTTCTAAATGTCCCAGGTTTGGGGAAAGATGGAGGAACAGCATGGAAACTTCTATATGTCCCTAGGTTTCAAACAGCAGTTTTAATAATGCTAACAAAACTACAACAGTGTATGCCAAACTATATTTATATTACTTTCCAGCATATATGAGTCTGCAAAGGAGACTATTAATCCAAGAAGCCATCTGCCCAAGTCTTCATAGTTTTACCCAAAGGAGAAATGTTTTTTATTTTCTTCCCTTTCACCTTCTTATTTATCTCATGGTTCTCAGTTATGAGTTCCTATGAGTTGCTTTCCTTTGCTTCATTTTTTCAAATTTTTTAGAAAGGTAAAAGTAAGTCTATTGGTTTGCTTGAGGATATTTTCTCTACTATTCTTTTTCAGGTGGTGAATAGTGTGTCTCTAACAACCAGGAAGAACCGACTCTAAACCTTGTTGTAAGTTACATTGTTATAGCTGACTAATCCATTATCTTCCCCTTCTATTGCTTAAAAAGTGTTTCCCAGGCTAAGATTTCAAAGGGATTTGTGCTTTGGGAATTGAACTCCACGTAGGTATACTGAAAATAAAGGTTTTTGTTCTCTAGACAAATTCCCAAACTTTGAAATCAATTTCTTTTGAGCCAAACTTACTACCCAATTATTGATATAGCTAGTTATTATGCAGAAAATCAGAATCCTAATTATATAGCAAATATTCTAAAAATTAAATACACTCAAAATTTTCACTTTTCTCTCCACAGCAAATTTTCCCCTTACCCATACCCTGCTGCTACCCAAAGGTGTATGCACAGAGAGAGTATGACCAGGGAATGAAGAAAGCTTTTACGTCAACTTAAGTGAAGTAATTAAAAGTATAAGTAGTGAAAGAGAGGTATGTTTTGGGTTGGCAAGTCTTTTCCCGTGTGTCTTGAATCATATATAGATAACCACGTTCATAATAGAGCGCAATAAGAATTTGACATGTTTTACCCTTTATGATCCTGAGACTATGTATTTCAGCATATTTCCATTTTTACGCCTGGCTTCCAGGAAGCTAAGAGTCAAATAAACGAGCTGCTTATTATATAACTGTATTAGCCTCTTGAACAAATTTGCTTCCTTTTCTTTCCCAAGCACTAGAGTGCATTAATTTCACTGTGCCTATGTTATGTATCACATTCTTTTCCAAATCTCTCCTAGGGAGCTGGGAGGATACAGTACAAGTGCACACATGTACACACATGTTCAAATCGAAGGAGTGGGCTCTGATTTTAGCAAAAACTAACAGCAGTTGACAAATACTTCTATAGGTCTTGAAAAAGTGTCTAATACCAAACTGCCTAAAATAGTACATTTTTTTTAGCTTACATATTTGCCACTTTCAGGCCCTCTGGGAGGGCTGGGAGGCCTCTAATTAAAGAATATCAGAGAGTTTCAGAGCACAAAGTTGTGTGTATCAATAATGAAACCAAGATTTATAAAAGCCTCTTACGGTTCCAGTGACATTTCCTTTCTATTTTTCCATATTAGCAGGAACATCTTAAGGGAATAAATTGCTATATGTTGGTGAGATCTTCTCACAGTGAAGGTAGGCTAGGTGAGAAACTAGAAGCTAGAAAATAAAGAATTGCCAAATGTAAAGCATGTAACCTTCCACCTGTTATGTAAGTGGATTTACCTTGAAGTAGGGTCATTGCTTTTCCTTAAAACTGTACAAAGTTGTTCCCTAATCAATGTACTGGGCAAAAAAAAATATGCTTTACTAAACTCAATATATTAGAATACCATGTTAAGCATGATTAAAGTTTAATAAATAGCTAAAGATATTTACAGGCAAATAAGTAATTATAGTCATCGAATGCCAAATTAGAGGCAAACTTCTCATATTTGACAAGGATAACACCTCTTTAAAATATTCACCTCATTTACTTTCCACCATTAGAAGTTTCCTTCTTAGGATTTATTTTCAAAAATTCTCTATTTGATGCAGGTATTCAGGGATGTGTAGTTACTATCCAACACATTAGCCCTCTGCTAATACCATGGAGATAATAATGATTCTTATGACACCCACATAAACAAACAAACCAACAAAAAAGGCCATATCTGGGGTCATGCCTAGACTTGAATCCTTTAAGGGGGAAAAGTAACCAAAATAGCCTGTTCTGCATTTGAGCTGAGGACCATGGCAGAAAGTGGATGGCATAAAGAGGAACCTTCCAAACACATAAAATAGTACCCAAAGGAACAGAGTCCTGGCCAAGGGGTGGTCATGGATCAAATGAAGCCAGAGGGATGAAGAGGAAAAGGGAGGCCTTAAGCCTTCAAAATTGAAGGCAGACTGCTGAAAATCTTCCAGAGAAGGTTCAAAATAGAACGGCAGATTGGTTAATTTGGCACCAGCCGGAAAAATACACAGTGGAGTCTAGCCAAGCCTATAAGACCTTGAATCTTGAGACTAGAAGATGGCAGGCCACCAAAGTGCAGGAGATAGCACCAAGAGCACTCTTATTCATGCACATTCTAGAATACACTTCAGGGATTAAGAATGACAGATGACCGAGAAGAAATTATTGCTTATGACGTTTCCAAGGAAGATTTGGGACACAGCAGCCTCACAGAATCTTTGCCCCAGAGGCAACTTGACTGGAGGAGACAGTTTCAATATACACTACCTGCTTTCATTTTTACCACAAATGGGATAATATGTCATAGCTATTTCTAAGTGAAGAGAAGAGAGAGGAAGAAAGAAAGAGAAACTGTTGCGACAGAAGACAAAAGCAAATACAAAGCAGATGTTCAGCAGGGGTGGGGAGCATAGGATAAGGAGCTCCAAGGTCAGCATGATCACAGAAAGGGCCTCCACTGGTGACCTGTGTTGTTCTAGAAGAAAAGAGAGGACTAAAGAATGCACATAAAATCAGAAAAGACCAGACAGGGCTTCAGGAGCAGACAGTACATTAGGGACCAATTTGACAGGCAGACACTATAAAAGATACAGGTTTGGATCCAAATGTCTAGTCAATAAAGCACTAGGACTTACAGAAATAAATGACACGGGGAAGAGTGGGCCAAAAAATGACCATACTCGGAGGTAAATAATAATTCCTAGACCCAGATTTCAATGGTAGCAAAAAAGCTCCTGGTGGGAAGAATAAACATTTTATGCATATAGAAGTTAGTGGGATATATGACTCAATTCCCAAAGGAAGATTAAAGACCTGGGAAGATGAGAACACTAGCCATGAGATCGCATTCTGCAAATGTTCAGTTGTTTCCTTTACATGTGATCCCTCATCTTTTTGACATCTCTACAGTGGGTCAGTTAAGGGGCCACTGATCTCAGTGTGCTGGCTCACTGTTAGATATAACAGTAATGTCCTCTGCCAAATTTTAAGTGCCTGATTAAACCAGTATCTTGAGAACCTGACCATATTTTACACTAAGCTTTCAAAGTCTATGCTGAATAAATGCAGAGATGTGCTCATACTAGATTAAAAAAAAAATAAGTAACTCCTATCTATTGCCTATATTGGAAAATAAAAAAGACTGGGGAATTTAGGCTACATTTTTATAATGGCTTATCTTTCTTTTACTTAGTCTCAAGAGTTTTTCTTACATGTTTCTTCTTAAACTATATTTCAACAACAATAATCATAATAATAGCAACTATCAATTCACTGATCATTCTGTGCTAAACATAAAAATACTAAAATTAATCCCCCCCAGCAACCTTCAAGGTAGATAGCCCCAATTTACAGATAAGAAAACTGAGGTGTAGGTGTCTTGAACAAAAAGAGCTATATGGAGATGTAGTATCATCCAGGAGAGCCAGTTATCAGCTGGTTAAGTTCATTCTAAATATCCCTGGGATGCATCATTGCACAGTATTACCAGTTGAGGAAGATCCTCACTTTAGTGGTGATTTTTTTGAGAGAGTATGTGTGTAGGAGAGAGGGACAGAGAAAAAGAAAATCTCCATGCATAGCATGGAGCTTGATATTAGGGCTCAATCCCACATCCCAGGGGTCAGGATCCATTCTGAAATCCAGAGTCAGATGCTCAATGGACTAAGCCACCCAGGCGCCCCTACTGGTGACTTTTTAAAAAAAGTTTTTAACGTTTATTTTTGAGAGAGAGAGAGAAATAGCCGAAGCCCTCCATTATTCTTAAACTGTACACAGTTTTATTAAGTCGGCTTTTTATTCCTTTCATTTTTTAAAAAAAGTTAAGAGTATCAAACAAGAGGTACTTCAAAAAAGAATTTCATATTGCTGCTAAGTTACTGATTACTGGTTTTTGGTTTTGGCACTACAGCGAAATGAGTTTCTAACCATTGTATATTTGAAGGTAATTTTCCCATGTTCACTAGTAAGAAAATTATGTAATGCCAATCCAAATCTTTATTTCCAATAAATTCCTTTCCTTCCTTCCCCCTTATCTACAGGGCTATTGTTTGTAACTGAGGAAATTAAACTGCACAGAAACAATTTGTTTTTCACAAAACCCACTTTAAGATTTAATACTTTGTAATATCAATGATTCGATCTACACAAGAAAATTAATCCAGCAATTTAAAAGTGTCTAAAAAAACATAAAATGTGTATAACCTATAATAGAGCAAACTACTCAGTTGTTCCCCTATCGGATCTCCACATAGACGGGCATGATGAAGCATGCCCCAAAAGGTTCAATACATAGTATAGGTTTAAGAGCAAAAGATGGAAGCAAAACAAATAATCATCCATCATGCAAAATTTAAGTAGAGATCCTGTGTGCCAGGTAAAGACAATGAGGTAAATCTTTATGGACTCACATAGTAAGATCTCCAGGACACACTGATGAAAAGAATCAAGTTGTGCAGCATGTGTAGTAAGACACCAATGATGTAGAAATGTCACACACTCACATGCAGTCACATAAGTATTTGTGCAGGGATCTCTCTAATCTGCATTAGTGTGGGTCCCAAATTCAACAGAAATTCCTTAGAGAAAGAAGAGAAACATATACACAGGCACATCGGGGGAGGCTATGTGGAGACAGAGTCAGAGGATGGAATGATGGATCGACAAGCCAGAGCACACAAAGAATTGCCAGTAGCCACCAGAAGCTAGGAGAGACACATGGATGCCTCCAGAAGAAACCAACCCTGCTGACACCTTGATTTCAAACTCCTGGCTTCTGGAACTGTGAGAGAATAAAACATTGTTGTTTTAGCATCGACTTTGTGGTAATTAGTTGTTAGGACAAATACAGCTTCCTTGGCTTTATCTTTCATATTCTTACTTTATTTCCAACTAAAAACAACTTGTCATTTACTCAGTTCAAATTTTATTATAATTTGGGGCACCTGGGTGCCTCAGTCGGTTAAACGGCCAGCTTCGGCTCAGGTCATGATCTCACGGTTCATGGGTTCGAGCCCCGCATAGGGCTCTGTGCTGACAGCTAGCTCAGAGCCTGGAGCCTGCTTCAGATTCAGTGTCTCCCTCTTTCTCTGATCCTCCCCTGCTCACGCTGTCTCTCTCTGTCTCTCAAAAATAAATAAATAAAATTTATTATAATTTATTTCTATATGTTTTAATTTCCATATTATCTCCTTAATTTTATCGTATGGTTTGTTTTACTTTGTGGAAACAAAAATAATTAGAGGATATTAATTGATTCTTAATTTCTATATTGTTCCCTAAGTTACCTTTTTTATTCTGGAGTTGTTTCTACTAATTCATCTTTCATTTTGCTGGTTTTTCAAGTATATACTAATATTTTGTGTCTCTTTATGTTTCTAAATCACAGAATCTACTGGTTAGCATAAATAAGAGGCTTGAATTTCTTCTATGTTTTATCTGTTTTCCAACTTGCCTGCACGCCGGGCGATGTGTGCATGCCGTGTGTGTGTGTGTGTGTGTGTGTGTGTGTGTGTGTGTGTGCGCGCGCGCGCGCGCGCGCGAGCGCTGGGCAAAGGGAAGCTGACACGTGTACTTGGCTACCATCTTGAACTGGAAGTCCCTATCAACTACTTCATATTATCTTATTTTAATTTCTCTAATAAATTATAAATTTCTGCAGAATAGGGATTTCTGTTCTTATTTACATCTCCTGTAGAAAATTGTATAAATGGACATTTTAAAAATTAGTTGAAGGGACGCCTGGAGGCTCAGTCAGTTAAGCATCTGACTCTTGATTTGGCCTCAGATCATTATCTCATCCTTCCTGAGATCCATCACCAAGTGGGGCTCAGCTCTGACAGGGGATACTCTAGCTCTCCCTCACTCTTTCTCTTGCTGCCCCTCCCCAGCTTGCTCACTTGCACTCTCTCTTTCTCTTTCAAAATAAGTAAACTTTAAAAAAAGTAATTGAATAAAATGAATTGGTGAGTGAGTGAATGAGTGACTAAATGAGCCATTAAAACAATGTGAAAAGCTAATCTGCCCTAGTGAAGGAAAAACTCAATATTTTCACCATTTGAGAACAAAAATGGCAGAAGTAAACTGTGACTTAATATACAGGCAAGTGAAAATCATTAATCTTTAGCTTTTAATTAATATGCCATCTTACTAAAAAATCGACTTCACTGGATCAGACAGCTCACAATCTCTTTTCTACTGAAGGATATTTAAAATTTATCATTTTAGATCTTCTGTGTTGAGGACACATTTTTATTAGGTTTTTGCAAATGCACTTATTACTAACTATACAAACAGATGTACATCAGTTTGTACTTTGCAAATGCATTACTGCTAATCAAATTACTGAATTTTACACCTGAAATTCACAAGACAGGTTAAATGGAATTATCTGTGAGGGCTCTGTGATCTTTGTGCCTTGAATTCAAAATTGGACATCTTCCAAATTGAAAAAAGTCTTTTAAATAGTGACTCAAAGTCAATTTCTTCCATTCCTTAATGACCTATAGTCCTACAGGCCAAAAGTGGAATAAAGGAGAGGATTAGCTTTTTTGAATGAAGACTTTAAGCTGGTCTTAGGAAATTTGACAAAATTTACCAGGTAGAAGAGAGAAGAAAGTGCATTCTAGACAGAGTAAGCAAAGAAAGACTCAACAAACCAGGATCAAAAGGAAGCAAACTTACCACAATAAAGGGCATCTATCAAAAACCCTTACCTAGCGCCATACTTAAAGGTGAAAAACTGAATACTTTTCCCCTAAGATCAGGAACAAGCAAGGATGTTTTCTTCTTTACTTCTATTCAGTATTGCACTGAAGATTCTTGCCAGAACAATTAACAAGAAAATAAAGTAAAAAGCATCCAGATTAGAAAGGAAGTAGTGAAACTATCTCAATTTGTAGATGACATGAATTTAAATATAGAAAATCCTAAGGAACTCACTACAAAACTATTAGAACTAATAAGTTCAGCAAGGTTTTGGGATACAATAATTAATATATATAAATCAATTGAACTTCTATACAGTAGCAATGAGTAAATGAAAAATTAAATTAAGAAAACAGTATCATTTATAATAACAGCAAAAAGAATAAAATACTTTGAATTAAATACACAAAATAAGTGGAAAACTTATACTGTGGAGACTATACAACATTGTTGAAAGAAATTAAGAAGACCTAAATAAATGGAAGATATCTCATATTCAAGGATCTGAAGACTTGGTATTGCAAAGATGGCAATACATCTCAAATTGGTCTAGGGATTCAGTACCAGGTCTACCAGAACCCCAGTTAGCTTCTTGGCAAAAACTGATAAACTAATTCTAAAATTCACATAGAAATTCAAATAAAATAACCAAACAATTTTGAAAAAGAAGAAACATGAAGTACTCACACTTCCTAATATCACAACTTGCTACAAAGTTGCAGTAATCAAGATAGTATAGTACTATTATAATAAAAATATAGTTAAATGGGATAGAATTGAGATTCTAGAGATAAACTTTCACATTTATGGTCATTTAATTTTTGATGGGGGGAATACTCTACTTAACAAATGGTGCAAAGACAACCACATGTCTACAAAGAATAAAATGTACCCCTTCCTCATATTGTATACAAAAATTAACTCAAAATGGATCGAATACCTAGCACCATAAATCTGTTAGATTCATGAGAGCTAAAACCATAAATCTTTTAGAAGAAAACACAGGTATAAATCTTCATGACCTTACGTTAAGCAACAGTTTCTTAGATAGGACATCAAAAGCACAAGCAATAAAAGAAAAATAATTGTGCTTCATCAAATTTAAAATATTTTGTGTTTCAAAAGATGCCATTAAGAGAGTAAAAAGAAAACATACAAGACAGGAAAATATATTTACAAATCATATGTTTTTTGTGGCTTTTTAAAAAATGTTTATTTTATTTTTGAGAGGACTAAAGCAAAGTTGGGGGGAAAGGCAGAGAGAGAGAGAGAGGTAGACAGAGAATCCAAAGTGGCTCTGTGCTGACAGCAGAGAACCTGATGTGGGGCTCAAACTCAAGAACCCTGAGATAGTGAGCTAACTGAAACCAGGACTTGGGACGCTGACCGACTGAGGCACCAAGGTGCCCCTACAAATCATGTTTTATAAGGAATTTGTGTCTGTCACATATAAAAAAACTTTACAACTCAATAATAAAAACTAACAAAAAACACAGTGAGCCGATTGAAAATAGGCAAAGGATCTGCAAATCCTTTCTAAAAAAGATACACAAATGGCCAATAAGCACATGAAAAGATGTATAATACCATTATCCATGACAGAAATGCAAATCAAAACCATACAAAATGCCATTTCACACCCACTAAGGTGACTATAATCAAGAATACAGATAATAACAAATGTTCGTGATCATGTGGAGAATGTGGAATCCTCCTACACTAGTGGTGGGAACGTAAAATGATGCATCACATTGGGAAACTGGGAATTTCTCCAAGTTTAAACACAGAGATACCATATGACCCAGAAATTCTACTCCTACTCATAGAACCTTGAAAAATGAAAGTGTATGTACAAAGGAACACAAATGTTTAGAGTTACATTATTCATAATAACCAAATAGTGGAAAAAAACCCAATGCTGATCACTTAATGAATGGATAAATAAAATATGATATATCTATACGATGGAATGTTATTTGGCAATAAAAATTAATAAAATACTTATACATGCTACAACATGGAGAAATCCTGAAAACGTTATGCTAAGTGAAAGAAGCCAAACACAAACGCTGCATATTGTATTTCCATTTATATAAAATAATAAATAATAATAAATAATTCCATTTATGTGAAAGTTCAGAATAGGGAAATCTATACTGAGAAAATATAGATTAGTGGCTGTATAGGGCTCAGAAGGTTGGAATTAAATGGGGAATGAGTAATAATTGGTAAAGAATTTCTTTTGGAGGTGATAAAAATGTTCCCAAGTTACAATAATTGTTGGACAACTCTGAGTCTATTAAAACCACTGGATTGTACACTTAAAGTGGATATGTTAATTATATCTCAATGAAGCTGTTATAAGAAAAAAAATAACAGAATCCATAACTACTTGGAATCATGGGATTACAGAAGTGAAAGAACATTTATATCCTTAATTGTATAGACTATTTTTAAAAGGACACTTGGAAGGTTTTAAATTAGGTCATAGAATTTGAATAATATCTACATTTACAATTTAATTATTTCACTTACTAAATGTTGATATATTGTGATTTCAGGACTCTTTTCACTATATATATCAAATTACATATTTATACCCACTGATACATATACATCATATTATCTCTATCTAGTAGACCAATGAGTGTCAGCTTTTTTCTTTTCCACTAATTCTAACACACTGAAAAATCTGGCCAATCCCATCAGAAACTTTCCTCAATATAGGGCAATGAGGGGTGGTGAGTAGAGAATATGCTTCTGGAATAATGGAGGAAGATAGATGTTTGACAACTTCTAAGCTGAAATATATATTTTGAAAGATTGCTCCCCTCAAATTCTGACAAACACATATAGGGTGCTGTGTGTATTCTGATCTAATAAGAATCACTGTATAAATGATATTCAAAAGTTTCAGCACACTCTTCAGAAAGCTATTTAAATATTCTGCTAACTTTGATTATCCTGATCAGAGTTTAAACAAAATGAGGTAGGTCAAGGATAGTAAACCTGAAGTACACCGAGGTCTACAATATGAATAATGAACTCTATCAGAGTGAAAGAGAGTAATTGGGAGGGGTAAATGCAAATTCTCATACAACTGCCTGGTAAACACACATAAATACAAAGATTGTAGACTAGTATATGCCCAGATCCTGAAAGAATTACTGTCATACAGTAGATGCTCATCAAATATGTACTGAGTACATTAATAAAATATTACTGAGGAGGAGAGAGAAGGTGAGAGAGAAGAAGAAGTAGGAAAGTTAAAGAAGAGAAAGAAAAAATCTAATGATCAGAAAACCTGGGGAGATGGAAGAGACAGGAAACACAACCAAGATTTTGCTATATGAAGGAAGCCATGGAATCTTTCTAACACATCCAAAACTAAGAGAAAGAATCAGTCTTTGAAGTAGTAAGAAGAAACAGATTAATAACTTCTTATTCTGTATCCACCACTTTATCAAAAGTCAATACAGATATTGTAACAGCAACACTTGTGTAGGACTTAGTTTATAATTCATATAATGCTTTCACATGCATTAATGATTCCTAATATTCTCTGAGGTAGATATTAAATTATTTCCATTTAGCAAATGAGGAAACTTAGACTTTGAGAGTTTAAATAACATGAGCAGCAGCATACAAGTAGAGAAACTGAACTTCAGCCAGTCCCAAACACAAACAACTGTAATGGGTGTCAGGAGCAAAGAACCACAGAGCAAGACACAGAATAGCAGAATTGGTACCAAGACTGTTCATCTTGAAAATTTCCTAAAAAAAAAAAAAAGAAAAAAAAAAGAAAAGAAAAAAAAATTCTAAAAAGCACTTATTGTCCTTAATTGGAATATTATTGCTTACCTAAAAATTACTTTCTTATAACTCACCAATGATACATTAATCATAAAATTCAATGAATTCTCAAGTTCCAATCCACTTTTCCAAACTATAGCATTCATCATTGTGAACCATTCCTTCTTTCTTTTCATGGTGTTCTGTGCCATCTCCTATTTGCCATGACCAAAATGGAATTTTTTTATCTTCATCCACTGTCTTCCAAAGTTACAAAATTCCCATCTTTAGCTAAGAGCATCATCATTCTCCCAGTAACTAAGTCAAAATGCTGAAAAGAAAAAATTTTGACTTCTCTCTTCCCCTTCTCCTTGATGGCCAATTAGTCATCAAACCCCAGCTATATTACTCAGAAATTCATTATCACTGGACTTTCTCATTTCAATACACTGTCTCTCTTTGAACTACCTGTAGCCTCCCAAGAAATATCTCTCCTTGGTCCTCGCTTTCTTCTTTCTTTCTCATTCTCACCTACATCTTTCCTACGGACATCAGAGTTACTATCCTTAAAGATTATTCCTCTACTCGAAAGCCTTCAGAGAATCTGCATTATTCACACAATGAAATCCAGTTTCTTCAGCATAGCCTTCAAGCCCTTCATTGGTCTGACCTCAATTTATCAAAAATATGGACCATCTGATCCTTCCAAATCTAACTGAGACTCAACAATGGCCACAGCTTAATTCGTGTTGGGCAACTTCACTACCAACCCACAAATCGAATGCTTCCATCTTTGTCCTAATCATCTTTCAAGGTCCTGTTTAAACTTCCCTCTGAGAAGCTCCTTTTAATATTGCCTCTACGCCAAAGCCTCAGTCCAAATTAATGCTATATTTCTTAATATTATATTTTGTTTACCTCTTTTACCCATTTTACCCATACTTGTATTCATACTATTATCACCAAATATAGGTATTTCCCTCACTAAATATTAATCTTTCATTTTTTTTTAATTGCACATAGCTCTTAGCATATGAATGCTGCACAAATGTTTACTGAATTCTGGCATCACCAAGCAAAAAATACATTAAATTGACTTCTGGTAAAAAAAAAAAAAAAAAAAAGTGTACTTTTTATTGTCATTGCTAGATAAAATACCGTGTATAGAACTTATAAGGATATACACATTTTAATAGAAATTCTTAAGGTTAAATTATAGTTATAAAGCAAACAAAATTGTTTCATCTCTTTTTTTTTTATTAGAGTACAAAAAAATGTAGCCATCTTTGTTCTACCTGTAGATCCATGTGTAATCGGAATGAGCTCTGGAAGGAGTACGCAAGCTTGACAGGGTAAAAGAAGCTGGTTCTGATGCTGTTTCTATTCAGAATTTCTAGTCATAACTTTTAGCTACAACCAGTAGTATATCCTAGAAGCTTGACTGACTCTGCTTGCTTTTCCTCATGACCTGCAACTTGTGATTTGTGTGCTCAGGGAGGTTTTCTAGACCTGCTACAGACTCTATAAATGTGAATTAAAAACCTTCTATTTTTGCCATTCTGATGCTGTATCAGACTGAGTTTTTAAACAAACAAAATGAGGTCAAGAAAAAAATAGTTGTGTATTGCTAACTTCTCTCTTTGCCAAAAGAGCATAAGAAAATATCTTAGCAGTGGATGAAAATGAGAAAGCACAAAACATCAAACAGGAACATCCTGTCCTGCACATGTCTGAATCTCAATCTCAAATGTAAACAAATTTAGTATCAGTTTAAAGTGGGGGGGATTAATTGCAAGCACTAATTGCCAGTAGACTGTGGCCATCGGGAGAATCAAAACCCTCTGTCATATCAAATGATATTATAAGATATTATGACACAGAACGTGAATAAACTCTCTGATTTGTTAATTTTCTCATCAAAGTTATGAATTTCTAAGATAACACTGGCATAAATTTCATAAATTTCCTTTTCATCAATCACCATTTGAATTGTCTCCACTAATTACTTATGACTAGAGAAAAACTAATACTCCAAGGAAGTAATTCATGTTAAATTATCTATTGTAAATTACACAGATTTTTCTTTGAATTACAAGGAGTTCATTAGTTTGAGATTACTTTTATTTTTAGTGTTTTTGTGAGAGAAGTAATGTATTATTCATCTATTTTTCCACTTTCCAAATAACATGATTCTTAAAATAACAAACCACATGGTTACAAAGCAATTTTTCTCTATGTATAAGAATTTGTAAATCTTCACATGGAAAACCAACTCCTTTTCTTAATAAAAAGAAATCTAAACATGCCTAACCTTATCTTTCATAAATTTCTCTGAATGCAAAGGACATAAACAGAAAAACAGATGTCCTTGGGTGCTTGATTAGTTCTCACAACAAAAGCACATTAATTTTTTAAGGATTATTTCAGAATATGCAATGAAACTAAGGAAAATAAAAACCATAAAACTAAGTGTGAAAAAAAGAGCTTATTTTGGTAATATTTTATTTTGTATATTACTTATAAGGGAGATAATTATCACACAATAATCTTTGTTTAGTAAATGACAATAAATGTTAATTTTAATTAAAAAAAAAACTAAAGCTTTCCAGCAAAGTGCTCTAAATATATTGGTGGTAAGACCAAAAGTCTCAGAACAATAGAGAAGGTAGCACATGACCATGGTTTTATGGTCTTTTTACTAAACATACTTCTGATTGGTTCCTAGAGAACCTTCTAACTTCCCCAAAATATGTGGAAAATTCACTTATTTACTTCCTACCCTATGTAATTAGAGCTTCCAAGACTGGATGAATTGTAACAATTAAGTACATTAATATGTAAATAATAGTAGATTAAGATAGTCTGCATGAATTCCAGAGATGACACAGGTTTTCATTTTTAAAAGACTTCACTATCAATCCTATAATTTTCAAACATGAGTAAGGATGCTTACTATGCAAGAAGGAAATGGTTGGAATGAATGGTTGCACTAATTTTTTTAAATAATAGTTTATTGTCAAATTGGTTTCCATATAACACCCAGTTCTCCCCACAAGTGCCCCCCACCATGACCATTACCCCCTTCTCTCCTTCCCCCTCCCCCTTTAGCCCTCAGTTCGTTTTTAGTATTCAATAGTCTCTCATGATTTGTGTCCCTCTCTCTCCCCAATTCTCTTTCCCCCTTCCCCTCCCTATGGTCCTCTGTTAGGTTTCTCCTGTTAGACCTATGAGTGCAAACATATGGTATCTGTCCTTCTCCGCCTGACTTATTTCGCTTAGCATGACACCCACAAGGTCCATCCACTTTCCTACAAATGGCCATATTTCATTCTTTCTCATTGCCATGTAGTACTCCATTGTGTCTATATACCACAGCTTGATCCACTCATCAGGTGATGGGCATTTAGGCTTTTTCCATGATTTGGCTATTGTAGAAAGTGCTGCTATGAACATTGGGGTACATGTGCTCCTATGCATCAGCACTTCTGTATCCT
>NC_043705.1:69334323-69378542 GCF_006229205.1 Suricata suricatta
ATAGTCTCTTGATTTGTTCATTTTAGCCACTCTGACTGGTGTGAGGTGGTATCTCATTGAGGTTTTGATTTGTATTTCCCTGATGATGAGTGATGTTGAGCATCGTTTCATGTGCCTGTTGGCCATCCGGATGTCCTCTTTGGAGAAGTGTCTATTCAGGCCTTCTGCCCATTTCTTCACTGGGTTATTTGTTTTTTGGGTGTGGAGTTTGGTGAGTTCCTTGTAGATTTTGGATACTAGCCCTTTATCTGATATGCCATTTGCCACTATCTTTTCCCATTCTGTCGGTTGCCTATTAGTTTTTTGATCGTTTCCTTTGCATTGCAGAAGCTTTTTATCTTGATGAGGTCCCAATAGTTCATTTTTGTTCTTGATTCCCTTGCCTTTGGGGATGTGTCGAGGAGGAAATTGCTGTGATTTAGGTCGAGGAGGCTATTTCCTGCTTTCTCCTCGAGGGTTTTTTATAGTTTATTGTCTCACATTCAGGTCCTTTATCCATTTTGAGTTTATTTTTGTGAATGGTAAAGAAAGTGGTTTAATTTCATTCTTCTACATGGTGCTGTCCCATTCTCCCAACACCACCTTTTGAAGAGGCTGTCTTTTCCATTGGATACTCTTTTCTGTTTTGTCAAAGATTAATTGGCCACACACTTGTCAGTCCAGTTCTGGGCTCTCTAGTCTATTCCATTGGTCTATGTGTCTGTTTTTGTGCCAACACCATATTGTCTTGATGATGACAGCTTTGTAGTAGAGGCTAAAATCTGGGATTGTGATGCCTCTCGTTTTGGTTTTCTTCTTCAATATTACTTTGGCTATTCGGGGTCTTTTGGGGTTCCATATGAATTTTAAGATAGTTTGTTTTAGCTTTGAGAAGCATGCTGGTGCAACTTTGATGGAGGTTGCATTGAATGTGTAGATTGCTTTGGGTAATAATGACATTTTAACAACATTTATTCTTCTGATCTGTGAGCACGGAATGTTTTTCCATTTCTTTGTGTCTTCTTCAAATTCCTTCATAAGTCTTCTATAGTTTTCAGGATACAGGTCTTTTATATCTTTGGTTAGGTTTATTCCTAGGTATTTTATGATTTTTTGTGCAATAGTGAATGGGATCCATTTCCTGATTTCTCTTTCTGTTGCTTCATTTTTGGTGTATAAGAATGCAACTGATTTCTGTACATTGATTTTGAACCCTGCAACTTTACTGAATTCATTGACAGTTCTAGAAGGCTTCTGGTGGAGTCGATAGGGTTTCCCATGTAGAGTATCATGTCATCTGCAAAAAGTGAAAGTTTGACTTCATCCTTGCCAGTTCTGATGGCTTTTATTTCCTTTTGTTGTCTTATTGCTGACGCTAGGACTTCCTGCACTGTGTTAAACAACAGTGGTGAGAGTGGACATCCCTGTCATGTCCCTGATTTCAGGGGGAAAGCTCTAAGTTTTTCCCCATTGAGGATGATATTAGCTGTGGGCTTTACACTAATTTTATATTGTCATTTAAAAGATACAATGTATCAATAGTGCCTCCTCTTTTTCATGTAATCTCATCCCTCTAATAGGAACACACAGGTATATTTTTCAAATATATTTCTGTCTTTTTAAAGCTAAAATGATACCAAGGGAGAGAGAAGCCATACATACCCATTTAAGAAAAGGAAATTCACTGAAAGGACACTAGATTTTCATTGAAATAAAAATGAAGTTGAGTCAAACCTCTAAGAACTGGAAACTTTTATTTCTTTGGTTGTGTGTGATACCTTCCCATTTCCTTTTTTTTTTTTTTTTTGTACTCTGTCCATGTAGAACAGCTTCCTCTGTTTACTCATGTTTTATGGCCTCTTCTCCCCTCTATCTGCTTGTCACTGGCCCTATTTCCAGATAGCATGGTAGTTTTGCTACTGAGAGTTAAACTATAAAGACTCTCAGAAACCTAAATTCTCAAAAGAAAACATATTTGGTTCAAATAATCTGCTGTGAATAAGCTTCCTCTGACTCAGGTGGTCTATGAAAAAGGAGACATGTGTGGAAGAAACAACATGGAAGCCTAGGCCTAATCCCTGAGTAAGGGCTTTGGACCATTTCCATGAGAGTTGGTGAGCAGGGAACAATTCAGTCTGATTTGATTCTGTCAATATATAAGCACTTTCTATGTTCGAGGAAGGGGATAAAATACGAATTACCCTAAAACCTTAGAAAACTCAAGGTAACCTCAAAGATAATGAGTATAGAAATGGAAAATGCATATTAAATAGCTATTGTTGGAGGCTACATTTAGAGATGAGTTTCCTTCTTTTATGGACCTTAAGAATTAGAGCTTCTCTTGGGACTATAATTTTTTTGAGAGACAGAGATAAAGTGGAGGATGGACAGAGAGAGAAGGAGACACAGAATCTGAAGCAGGCTCCAGTCTCTGAGCAAATGTTCAGCACAGAGCCCAGTGCAGGGCTCAAACCCACGAACTGTGAGATTATGACCTGAGCTGAATTTGGACGCTTAACTGACTGAGCCATGCCGGCACCTCTTTCTTGAGACTATAATTTGGATTGTTTTATGCTTCTCCATAATGCTATATAACAATCAGATCTGAGCATCTGATACAACTCTCTCCATCCATTCTACTCTTTAAAGACATACCTCTAAGATTTTCCAAACATATCTGCTCATGCAAGTCTGCTCTCCTAATTGCCTCTTTGCTCACAACCATAATTATACTCTTATACCATGATCACTTCCATTCGGGGACTTTTATCGCTTCTGCTTAGATTTACTACCCTGCTTTCTTCTCCAAATTATAACTAAACTTTAAAACTCATCTTCAAGTCTCACATCTTGATGATATATTCCTTGATCAATCCAATTAACCGATACCTCCTTATCTCTAATTTGTTCAATGTGGTGACAGGGAAATAACTAAATATGAATAGATTTGAGAATTATATGATGATAGACTAATTTCAAACCATTTCCATCTTCCTTTCTAAGAGAATGTCAATTTGGGGAATGAGGAATAGTATTGTTTTCATCTAGAAAACAATAACCACCTTCTCTGGCAGGCAAAAGATGTCTTGCCAGTGAGATATAAATAGATTGAGCAGTTTCTCAAAAAGGGAGTAAACTCATGCTAGCTTAGCATGAGACCTTTTACTTTTTCCCTTCCTTTCCTTCTCCCTGGAATATGGATGTGACGTTGGAGATGGAGCAGCTGCATTATAACCATAATACCACAAAGAAAAGGATAAGCGACTTGTAGGACCTAGACACTGGAATCCTTGAGCCAGCAACTGCCTACCTCCCAGATTTCAGTTTGGTGAGAAAAATAAAATTTCTAAAATATATAAGCTGCTGGTTATTTTTCTCTGTTTGGAGAAGGGGGCGTTTTGGGGGGTCTGTTATGTGGAGAACCCAATTCCTCACTGATCCATTGCTCCTCTAATGTATAGCACTGCTGGAACAGACCAGGTTCAAGCAAGTCAGCACAAACTACTCAGATAATGTCCTTACTTAGTGGAGCTATTCTATTTATTTATTTTCAGAGCTATTGGCTCTTAAGAGAATTGAGAAAGGGTAACTCAGACACTAAGTAGCTTGTCTACAATATTAACCTGAGACTTGCTCTTAAGTAGGATTTCTACCCTGGAATTCAAAGTCATAGCTCAGGAGTTGTCATACCTACCCTTCCAGGAATATCAGGTATTATAAAGAAAAATGGAAAGCCAGGCTTCCAGTCCAATGTAATGGAACAGTCTGATAATAAGAATTAAAATTGCCTCAGACTTCACTTACTTTTCACATTCTTTAATCATTCCACTCAGTGGTGATGATTTCTCAAGGACAATTGAAGGATTCTTTGAAAAATATTTATGGCAAATGACAGTGATAATCCACTGTTAATTTGCTGCCAAGATCTCTCCTGAACTCAGGCAACCTCGCTTTCAGTGCATATTAGCCCCAACTGCATACATTCAACAACTACCATCTGCAACAGCCCAAATATAATATTACATACTCATGATATTTATTTTTAAGTAAAGAGCAGTACATACACTGAGAATTCCTTAATACTAATATTAGAATTCCTAATATTAGTCTGTGCATATTTTTACTACCTAAAGAATTAAAAACCAAAACAAAAAAGCATGAACAAAAACTTTTATACAACCTAAAGGAATAACATTTTGGGAACAGTTCAAAATTTTCTTGATGTATTTAAAATTATGTATTTCAAATAATTTTCAGATTAATATATTGAACATATTAATTGGTTAATTAAGTTAACCTATTTCTTGATGAACCAAGAATTTACCTTCTTTGATTTAAACAGAAACAAATAACCAATACATTAACTCTTTGATCTATGGCATTTATTATAAATATTTTTTCATAGTAGTCTAAGAAGGCCGTTAGTAAATAGAGATTCCTTTTTCAATGAGAATATATATACACTAAGTGTTATCTAAAAATAGTAATGACTTTGTCACTGCCCTTGTGTCAGTGTCCTTCCTATTCATAGATGTCTCTGTAAGTGTGTGCTGGCATAATTGGAGACACCACTATGTTGCCAGGAATTCTTGCTATGATATGTCCATAGGAAGCCTGGGCTTTGGTCCAAAGAACTAGTGCTGGGAAAATCACCGCTTGTCTTTCCAGAGAATACTAAGAAACTACTTCATCTTGCAGATTGTCCTTTTTCCACAGGCACCCGTAGAGAAAAAAATGTCTTGGCTTTAATCCTCTAACACTGTTCTACTGGCATTTCTTGAGCTCAAAAGAGTGTGAGGCTCCCACACCTGACAGGTAACTACTGGGATGCCCCATCTATGTGAGTTTCTCTTAAGGTGTTTAGAGGAAATTCCACCAGATGTCAAAGCTCCTCCATCATCACACCACTCAGAAGCAACCATTTATAAGAGATATAGGTCACACACACTGAGGCGTGAGATGGCAGAATTATAAATTCTTGTTATAAACACACTGTTATAGCAAAGTGAGGAATTTCAGAGTTGCATTAAGCTGATGGATAGTCTGGCAGAAAACAAACACAGACTTATTGTCTTGCCAATCGAAACTGAACAACCATTCCCTGCCATCTCAAATGCCAAACTTTTCAATGACTTCATCTCCAAATTACTATCATTAATAAAGTACAAGAAGGCAGCCAGTATCATCTCTCCTGAAGCTATCTCTGGAAGGAAAAGACAAAATGAAAAGAGAGCAATTCAACTCTTTTCCGTTAGCATTCTATTGACTACTCTGAGGGGTGCATGACTCTAGCAGATGTATATGGTTAAATACAGCCCTGGTGGAGTCCACAACTGAAGGCACACATAGAAAAGCTTTCAAAAAGCAACAAGACAGATTTGCTTTCAATAAGACCACAGATGTATGCTCAGTGATGCCACTATAAACTTTAAAAAATACGTATTACTCATGCATTCTAGCACATTCATACTTCCTAGTATTGTTTCCAAATATTCCTAGCATATACTGTAAATAGCTTTTCTTTCCTGGAATTTACCATTGACATTACTTTTTAAATTTGTTCATGGGTTTGCTTTCCTCAGAATTTAAAGATTTTTCTTCCCTTGGAGGATGTCAAAATTTGTCATATCTAAATTTAGGAGGATAATGGAATAGGTATACCCTTTTGTCAAAGCAGTTTATATAATCATGCTGAAGTTCGGTCAGAACAACAAATGGAATTTGGAAGCTCCATATTTCAACTAGACAACTTTTCATATTAGTTCCAGTAAAGATGAAGGGGGTCTATTAACACAGCTGGTCTTGGCCACAGCTGCTTTCCTCTGGCAAATGGAACATGAGGCCATAATCTTTGTTATTAAACTCTCATGACTTTGGATAATCTTCCCTGAAATTAATTGGTGTGGAGATAATGGAGAGTTAACTGAAGAGATCATAGAAGATGTTCTCAGGCTTGGTAATATCACCAAAGGCAAGACTTTATGTGGGAGCCTAGAATAGCACTTCCTGGTACACTAGATCATGTTAATAAAATAAATATCTTTTGAGTTAACCACCTGCAGTGAAATTATTTTACCAGGCAATGTTTAGATACTCGATATGGCCAGATTACTTAGTTTAGGCCGCAGAACATATTTTGGGATCAAAACCAACTTATGACCAAATAGTAGCACAAATGTAAAGAATAAAAAAGACCTTGGACCTCCTAATATTAGATGTGCCTCCTGGCTTTCTCACTCATCTGATCCTGTAGGAATTGCAGGAATGGCATAAGAAATTTGAAATATAATTTAAATTTGTTAAAGGTTGGAGAAGTTCTGCCGATGGACAAGATCAAGGTGCATTCCACGGCTGAGCTTTAGACAATGGGAACAGATTGATGTCAGACGAGATAAGGAATTTCTAGTCACCACAGTAAGTTACAATTTGACTAGGGTAACAAGTAAAAAGATCTGGGACAGAAAAAAAGAGGGAATAAAACTGTACACATGATATAAGAGGTTGGAAGGAAAGATCTGTGCTCCATGTTAAGTCCATAAGTGCAAGGGTTTATGTGCTTTGTTCAACACTGCATACTCATTTTGGGGGCGCATAATAAATTGGATGAATAAATGAATTACTGAGTTGATTAGGTTTTTAGATCCATATTATTTATTTGATTTTTTTAAATCCTCTATTTCCCAAAGCATGGCCTAGGATATCATTTTAGGAGGTAAAGGTACATTAAAAATTCTGACTCGGGATGGCAGTTTTCACGTTTCGATTTTCTAATAACAAGGAGAGAAATCTCAGTTTGGTGTTAGCAAGACTTTAACATCTCTACATTCTTGTCTTAACAACAGAAAAATGTTCATAGGCACTAATTCTTCAAGTAACATCATTCTGCTTAGAATTGAATACATTTTTTGGTTTTCATCCTATTTATTTTTTATAGTTACTATCTATTTTAAATTTTTTTTGTATTGTTTTTTATTTATTTTTGAGAGAGAGAGAGAGAGAGAACAAGCAAGGGAGGGGCAGAGAGGGAGACACAGAATCCGAAGCAGGCTCCCGGCTCTAAGCTGTCAGCACAGAGCCCAGCACAGGTCTTGAACTCAGGAACTGGGAGATCGTGATGTGAGCCAAAGCTGGATGCTCAACCACTGAGCCACCCAGGCACCGCAGTTACCATATATTTTTGAAGAGGATTTTTCTGATTTATGATAGTAATATAAAATTTCCCTTTAAAATAATTTAAGTCCCCAAACTGAGTTGACTTAAAGTAAAATCAGTAGGTAATAATGAAGGTAATATGAATATATATGGCAAAAGTGAGATAATACCCAAATGAATTAAATTTGGGAGTCTCTATTATAATTGCCTTAGGCCTCACGTGGGCCTTAGGTCTCACAGCTGTTGTAATAACAAGAATTTAATGTCAGCTTTGAATGGCCCTCCCAGAGCCCTCTCCCAGTGCACTGGACAAGCCACTGGCCCAGAAGTCCCTGCTTCATCCAGCAGACACTGCAACCTGAGACAAAAGTCCAGCAAACAAATCCACATGTATTCTTCGGTCTCCTGCTGAGCAACTTAAATGAAAATACAGAAACTCCACTTTCCCAAATTTGCCATAAATGTTATATTCTTTTTGAGAGAGAGGCCTGCAGCTTCCCCTTCATTTTTCTTCATTTGATTCTCTTCAGTTACGCTCATTTGTAAATAAAATCTAAGTGAATTAATTAATGAGCTTAAGAAGTAAGAGGGAATATAAATTTAGAAGTCAAATATCAGTTAAAATTCTGTTAAACACCACAAACTCTTTTGGATGATCCTAACTTTAATTCCCTAATAAGTATCTGATAGATCTCAAACTCAGTTCAGCAACAGCCTGCATCATCTAAATTGGGAGCCCGAAGTTCTTGAACTAACTTGCAGAGGTGGTATGAGTTGTTAACAGATGACATTTCATTTCTGACATTCAAAAGTAGAGATAAAAAGGTGAAACCAGAACTGAGATTCCTTATGTGCCTGCTAATAGCCCAGGCCTTTGGGTAGTCAGGAAAAGTACTGCTGAACTACAGAAGAGAATATTTCCTGTGTCAACCAAGTACAATCGGGTTGCTACAGTGCAACACAATTTCATATTTTTTAATTAAAAATTTTTTTAATGTTTTATTTTTGAGAGAGAGAGAGAGACAGCATGAGCAGGGGAAGATCAGAGAGAGAGAAGGAGACACAGAATCCGAAGCAGGCTCCAGGCTCTGAGCTAGCTGTCAGCACAGAGCCCGACACGGGGCTCGAACCCACGAACTGTGAGATCATGACCTGAGCTGAAGTCGGATGCTTAACTGACTGAGCCACTCAGACGCCCCCACAATTTTAAAACAAAATAAAATATATGCATTAGTAATGAGAGTGGATTCTCATTTTCTGCATTTTTCACAAAGGATTCCTTAATCTGTAGGCCTCTAGAAGGATGTCTAAACATTTACAATTCCATAATTTAACAGGAAAAGAGTCAAGATGGTGAAATTTTATATTATCCTTAATAATTCATTTTACCAAATTATTTTGTCTCTCCTTTTTCCTCTTTCTTGGCTTCTTGCCATTTCACAATAATTAAGACTTGGATTTGGGGACCAAGCAGGAACTGGGGAGAGAGTAAAACTCATTCATCAATCTAATACAATCATTCCCACCTCTCATGTCATTACACCACCAGAAGCACTGTAACAACTTCTTAATGACTCAAAGCAACAAGAATACCTCATAACAGACACACTTAAATTCTACAATGCCTGAAATGTTTCCTTCTATCTGAAATAAGTCATACTAGTGTTGAAATGCTCTCCAACTATAAAATTCTTTACCTCACGTGGGTGACATTGTTTAATACAATAGCTTTATAAATATACTTTGAGTTTCCTGGAAAAGTGACATGTAAATAAAGCATTATTGCCATAACAGCTCCCTTAATGATCTAAAAGAGGCAGTAAATAGCAAGCTGATAGATTCACAGATGGTACTAAATTGAGAAGTGTTGCAAACATCAGTAAAGGCAGGAAAAATTATGCAAAGAGACCTAACATGTCTTAAATAAGAGCAAAATATTTTTAACTTTATGAGGAAAAGAAAGTGACATTTTTTTAAGGGAGCCCGAAATATACTGTCCAGCATAGATGTTCCACCCAGCATGGAAAAACATACCAGCTAGAATGATTTTCAGCTCTTCAAAATCAGCTAACACGCCAATATGTGCTGAAGGGAGACTGGCAGTCACATAAATATAAAACTTATAATAAAAGGTGGGGGAGGACTAGGATTTCATTAGCAAGTGCCATTGAGAAGTTTGGGTTTGTATGTTTATAACTTTGAAAGAATACAAAATTCCATTTAGGAAGCTTAATTCAAGTAAATCTGCTTATACAAAGCATTTTTTTAAGACTAAATTCATCTCCCATTTAGGCAAAGCCATCTGTCTGGGAAGATTTTGTATACGGACCAAAACAGAACTAATGCTTCTTGAGAGCTGTGTCTCGGGTTGCAGGGGGCTTTGAGGTGGTCCTCTACTTCCCATGGTGACTAACGGGGCACATCTGAGACATGCAGTTAGAAATACCATCTGTACTAGTGGTGACAGATTCAGGTAGACATCAAAGATGTTGACACCACCACCAACTCCACACTTCTCTTCTATGCCCTAACCTGTGTCTTTTGGAAAAATTAGACCCATTTTAGGATCAAAACATTTATATATGTATATTTCCTCTTGGCTCCCAATATACCTATTGATCACTTCATTTGTTCAGGTGACAGACAATAGCTGCTCAGGATAAAGTCTTGATGAACTCAGTGTAGGTTCTTTTTTCAGAAGCCAGATCCATTCACCTGTTCTATACAGTTGAGTTTGCTGATCACTGAGGTCTGACCCATGAGGTCTTACTGCAAAATTGTAAACCAGGCCTTCAGTGCCATTGTTGATTTGAGAATGTGCCACTGAACTTTATTATCCTGAGTAATTTATTTGCACAGAAAATCATCTTACAAGAAGAAGTTTCCTTCAGGTGTAACTACAGACAGTTATACTTCCTCTTTCAAGTTAGCTTGAACCTGAGACTAAAATTCATTTCTAACGTCTCTGAGCATTCCCCCAACTTTCCCGAAAAACTGTTTATCTGCTTGTTTTTAAAGATCATACCAAACATTTATGATCGGTTTAAACAGAAACATTTTTCTGTTTTTCCAGGTCTTTTTTTTTTTATAATAAACAATGAGGCTATTTGAAAACATTTCTAAGAAATGTATCTAAATAGCAGGGAATCATGCGTAAGCTTTGGGAAATAGAGTACAAATAAAAGGAAATTCTGAATTTTAGCAACATGAGAAATGCAATGGCTCTGGTGAAGTAAGTGTCAGCTACTTTAAAGAGCATGTTCTGAAATTTTATTCTCCAATCACAGTAGGTCCCAATATAACCAAGTAACTGCCGGGCCCAAGAGAAGTGAGCTATTCCTCTCTGGAGTAAGGTTTCTGTCCTGAGGAGCAGCTGTTGTGACCCCTCGGGGATGGGAATTAGTCTTGTAGACATCTTTCTGATAAAACCAAAAGGACTTTTAAGATTCTCTCTTCCCTTATCAACATCTATGGGAATACTTAGATTTAGCTACTAGCAAATAAAGCATAGCACTTAAGCATCCAAAGAATCAGTCCACAGTCCAATTTCTCTGCATTTAAACAATTATCTACACCAACCAAGGGAATCAATGACCCTGAGTCAGCACAATTTAAGGTGCTCACAGACTGGCCTAAATTAGAATGGATAAATGCATTTTTTCTTAATTTTTTACCCAGTTGCTATTTCTCATGTTTAAAGAGTGTGTCCCTTTAAACCAAAAAAACAATACCTGTGTGCTCAGACCCCAACTAACAAAAAGGCGAAAAACTTCCAAACAATGCTCTGTAGCTTGTTGTGGTTTTTACTGCTCAGAAGAATAAAATTTATGAACTATCAATTATGTTAATTCTCTTTCTCTTTGTGTGTCTGTCTCTCTGTATCTCTGTCTCTCAGCTCTTTCTCTCTCTCTTTTATATACAAACAGCCATGCATGCACACACAGACGCAAACACATACTCCCTGCTCCCTCATGGCTCAGTCACCTAAAAAGCCATAATGGTTCAAAGACAGAAAATTCTGTGTCTCCATATGCCAACTAAAATCAGGATATAAAGCTTTCTCCTGCTACCCATGATATAGGAACTAGCAAAGAGTATAGACCTTGACTTCAATTTTAATCCTAGCTTTGCAGTGTTGTGTATAAAGCTTTAATCTTTCTAAACTTCCATTTCCTTTGCCTTAAAATTAGGATAACACCCAACTCACCTACATGTGATAAGGACTAAATCATTTTCAGGAGGTCAGCACACACCATCTAGTACATTAGTTTATGTAAGTTTTATTCTACCCTTCACTTGTGAAGCAAGATTTTTGGCACCACCATAAACTCTGGGGTGAACATTTTTGTATCTTCTGAGAAACTAAACAGTCAAATTAAACAGAGTATTTATGTTAAACTACTAAACGCCATCAACTGCTTTTTTCTTTTTTCAGAATCCATCTGAAAAGCAAACCACAAAGGCACTTCAGAAGTGACCAGCACTTACGAAGCAAAATGAAACTTGTCAACTCACTCATTATGAATAACAGAAACCTAATACCTTGTATGGCCTTGAACAACAGTATCTTCAACAACCCAAACAAAAATCCTTCCTGCTCAGGCACCGTAGCAGAGATAAAAGTGCCTGGAAGTCAGTATCTCCCCAGGAACAGCACTTAACCAATGCCCAAAGGATAGAGGAGTATGGTCTATTCTGATCTGGACCTCCAGGGAGTGGTCTGTTTTGTCCCTACTGCCCTCTGCCCTCTGTAAGACGGAGCCAGCCATTCCTCTGACACTTTCCTTGATATCACAGCCTTGTTGGACTTGCTTCCTTTCTGGTCCTACCTTTCCAATATTCTACCAACTTTTCTGAGCAAACTTACTAATAAATAATGTTCTTAGAAACAAGTCCTATCAAGGTCAGCTTCTAGGGACCACAGCCTAAGTTAGGCATCCATTCTGGGACACATCTGGGTCAAAAAAGGGGTCTGCGCCTACTCCCTCAAGGATGTGGAGATAATTATCTAGAGACTGATATGCACAACCCATACTTTGGTAAGTGAGAGGTCACGGTCATCACCCACATGTGATAAGAATTATAACTGACCCATACCTGGTATAACTCCATGCTAGCCATGGCTATTAGTGCTCTACCCACAGTAACCCATGTAATCGCCACAACAACTTCATGAGAGGTAGATATTGGTATTATACCTATTTTGTTGGCCGAAGAAGTTAAGCGGCTTCCCTAAATTCACACTGCTAGTAAGTGGTAAGACCTAGGATTCAGATCTCCAGAGACACTTTTAACCTCCTTGCCACACAGCCTCTGTAGATAAGTCACACTCATCATAGTTGGCCATAGGATGAAAAATAGATAATATTTAATAGTTTGTCACAGGATCTATAGTATTTCAAAAGCAAAAAAAATCTTATTAACAGAAATATATAAACTACAATTTTATTTTAATATGACAGCTTTATATATTTACATTCTAAAATTAATTACATGCCCATGAGTGTGATTTCCTTTGTCTTTAATTGCATGGCCCTAATTTTTCAGCTCAACTTTTAATTTTTGTTTATCAAGTACATATCTTCTCCTTAATTTCCTACTAGATTAAAGGACTGAAGTTACTTATTCTTGATTTTTTTAAATTTATTGTTTAAAGCATTAATACAAATTTAATTTCCCAATAAAATATTGTAACTTCATGTATACTTGGGCAAGACTTCTGACATTTTAGGTTAGAGGATTTCATTTCAATAAATATCATAATGATATTGCCTTGTCTCAAGGGTATCTTTGAGGAGGTTTTGTATTCTGTTAATAGTGACATCTTCACAGAAAAAATAGAATTTTTTTTCTGAAAATGTATTGGTTATAAAATGCCATGAGGTAATGAATCTAGATGCATCATAAATTCCTATGTCATCATTACAAATGTTCAGGCTGACATAATTTCACATCTCCTCAGAAGAAACTGACAATTTAAAGACACAGAAATGCATGACTTTGGTCCAAATAGCATACGAAGGGTGCATATGTCAGGTAAGTCATCTATGTTCAGAATCCCATTGCTGAAATAATTCTGAACTAACAGGAAATAATAGGAACTCAGTTGTTCCTATTCCTGTACTCATTTTCCAGCACTTACAAGGAAACATAATGATAAAAATGACGCCAAAGTAAGAAAAATATCAAAGATAAATCAAGGAAGGCATAGTTGTGAGAATTATTACTTTATTACAATGGTTCCAAATTTGAAGAAGGTAGCATTGCCCCCTGGGGTACTTTTGTAGGTAACAGGACAGTTGTGATGAAGTATTTAAATATTAGGATAGTTATATTTACTATAAATTGCTTTTCTCTTCTTTTTCCTTTATGATAGAGTTAGATCATATCAATCTTTAGAAACTGTACATTTTAACATATTAAATGAGTAATTAAAATTACTTGTTATTTAAAAAAAGGACATTTTCTGATAGAATTAAAATCACTGTTTTATAATTATCACAAATATGGAAAAGACTCCATCAAAAGGTCAATTTGTAAAAACAGACTCAGAATTGGATGGAATTTTAGTGGCATTATCTGAGGACATATGTCTGGTATGTCAAATGCGTCAGCAAAACCCAGGCCCTCTTCCTGATCACCTCCTCTATTCAAACATTTAAAGAGAAAAGCACTGATCTTTAATTTTTCAATGGAGAAGACATGCAATTACTTCCTTCGGCTTCCTCTTTGCCATATATAAGTGAGAACACGCAGCAGAAGCTCCTAAAAGGCAGTAGACACATTAAAAGGCTTCAGCCACGGGAGCTTGAGTGGCTCAGTTGGTCAAGCATCCAACTTCTACTCACGTCATGATCTCACGGTTCGTGAGTCCAAGCCCTGTGTCAGGCTCTGAGCTGGCATCATAGCCTGCTTCAGATTCTGTGTTTCCCTCTCTCTGACCCTCCCCCACTTGTGCTCTGTCTCTCAAAAATAAATAAACGTTAAAAAAAATAAAAGGCTTTGGCTAGAAAGAGAATATAAATTAAAATCTGAAAATGAAACCAGTCAACTACAGAGATTTTTTAGCTTACGAAAAGAATTTTGTCCTCATTTCTCAGAAAAATGTGCAAAAACAACTCAGGGTGTCTCAGAGCAGTAGACTAATGCAGTTCTTACATGGGAATGTTTCTTCTGCCTTTGCTCAAACTCAGCCTACTATTCATAACACCTGACAGCCTATTTATTTGCTACTATTTAAAAAGACCCACAAAAACATAGCAGTTAAAAGGTCATTTATTCACTACTTGATATAAGTGTCAGAGTAGAGCTATTAGAGACATTGCAATAATTCAAGTGATTTCCTGCTGAACAAAAATTCTTAGAACATGTTGGGTGACTCCAGATAAGGTAGTGATGGCTTATGACCTGAGATATGAGAGCATATAAGGAATTTTTTTTACGTTTATTAACTAATTTTGAGAGAGACCATTAGCAAGTGAGGGGCAGAGAGAGAGAGAGAGAGACAGAGAGAGAGAGAGAGAGAGAGAGAATCCCAAGCAGGCTTCATGCTGTCAACACACAGCCTGATGTGGAGCTTGATCTCACAAACTGCAAGATCATGACCTAAGCCAAAATCAACAGTTAGATGCTTAACCTACTGAGCCACCCAGGTGCCCCAACATACAAAGCATTTTAAGGTACCAGCTCCAAAGGAGATTAGTTGCCAACAGGTATGCATAAACTTCAATACCCTGGGAGCAAATAAATAAATAAATAAATAGTCCTATGCTATTAGTTAGCTCTTAACATTTCCAAGAGTAATAAATACTCCAAGTTCAAGTGAGAAGGTTTAACATTTCACTTTTACTTTAGATTCCACTGAGACTTCACAGTGCTTACTGCTGCCTTCACTTCTTTCCTCAGAGTTCCTCTCTCTCCCCTAAATCTGCCTTGCTCTGTTCCTGGGATTTTGTTTTGTTTTTCTCTATGTCTATGAGTCTTTCTCTCTCCATTTTTTTCTTCTCTCCTACTCCCCTTTGGCCCTCCCTCTTCTCTCCACCACTTTTACTAGACCATCACCTGGACCTGAAACATATTTATTATTAATGTGTTGGCTCTTATTTCTTTAGGAAAGTATGTTGCATATATTTGAGTAGAGTATCAAAGCTTTGTCTTTTTTTATAGTTATTTAATTGAAAGAGAACCTTTCCTCCTCTTCGGAGTTTACCACAACCTGCCTGAACAATAATCCAGTTCACCAAAGAAATACCAACAAATCTGAACAAATTAATATGAACAATATCAAATCAGCACAAAAAGCTTGAGAATTTCTATGTGATATTTGCAGGACTTTTCTTGTTTGGAGTGAATTTCAGTTAGTGGCCTATATGTCTACAGCGTATGCCTTCCATAGTTATTCTTCTCCCTGTTAACTAATCCCTCGCTTACCATTTGCCACACTTCTCAATGCCACTCCTTTTTTTTAAAAACTCAACACCTAGTGAGGGTTCCTTTCCCTACTTTCTAAGAGAGAATTATGTTATGTTTTATGTTTGGAATTTTTTTCACTTGAGGATTTTGAACATATTTACTATAAAGAAAATAAATGCAACTTTTTGAACACTTTGCAAATATCCACCAAAATCTAATAACTTGCTTTTAAAAAGCAGTATCATTTTAAACTATACTAATTTCAAGATAAACTTGGAGCAAAGAAAAAATTAATTTGAGCTCATTTTCTGTATGAGGTCATCAAGAAAGAGCACCTCATTTTCTGAGGCCATTGACAAAATGACTATGCAAGTCCAGGCAGATGCTGGATTATAAAATATGACAGAATTTTAGGCTATCCAAAGCAGAAAAGATCACATAATTGTAAAGAAAGAGGCTCTGAATTAATGGTCTCTAAATCTCCTTCCAGTGTTTTCCTGCCCCCTGCACAAATGGCCTTGGACAAGCCCATTAAGCCTTACAGGCCACAAGGAAAGGATCTGATGCATTTCTTTGGTTTGAGAAAAAAAAGTAAAAACTGACAGTTCAAATCCTGGTGAAGCCGGTAAATTCAAGCTTAGATTTGATTTGGGTCTGCCCATGTTTCACGTGACTAGCCTGTGATATTACTGTGGTAACACTACATTTTTTCTCCTTAGCTCTTTTTGTTCCTCCTCATCCCACCCTCTAACATGTAAAGCTGAATGGAGATAGCGGTTTTCTTTTAATGCAAAAACCCCTTAAAATTATGTTCTGAATGGCTGTTATTAGTAAAGGAAAATCCTGTTATGTGCACAGATGTTCTAGTCAGGTCTACACCGAAGGCTGAAAGCATGTTTCCATGAATGCTGAGAAAACCCCGCATCACTTCTTAGATGGAATCAAGGACAAAACTGAGAACCTTAACAGCATCCAGGATTCAAAACAAAAGAAAATGAGAAGAGTCAAAGAGAGATCAGACTCCCATTTGAGAGACTTTGTACCAGCTAAAAGGCAACTTGATGGGGAGCATAAAAAATAATCGATACCATTTTGTCAAGGAGTAACATTATTTCCTTTCTGGTGATACAGGCTATATCTATGTACCTTTGCAAAGACAGAGGGCTTAATGGAAGGATAACATTTTATAATATACATTATACCATTTTTTGTCACTAGATTATTCTCTCGTACTAGCATTATCAATTAATAAGTCTTCATTTCAAGAATAAGTATACAAAGGGTTTATCAAATTATAAAAAGTACAAAGAAATATAAGAAATATGAGGCATGCCTCTACCCTCAAGAAGTTTTTCATCTAGTTGGGTAGAAAGTTCAGTATATGTCAACCAAAATAGTTCAGACAGTGTACGCTTGAAGAGTTTAAAAGAAAGCAAAATCATATTATTCATTTTCAATTGTGCCTGTATTTTCTTAAAGTTTATGATGTAGTGAAATGGAAAATACATATACACAGATTACACTAAGAATAAGTAGATTCCAAGAAATTACTATAGTAGTTCAAACAAAAAGCTATAAACATTGAGATGTTTCCTTCCTTCCTCTTTCCAAGGAAAATTTGTTTATAAGGACAAAATTAAGTTTTTTCCTCTCTCTCTCTCTCAGAAGGATAAAGTTCAACATTTACATAAATTTCTCACATTTGAATGTTTACAGTTTCTGACATACAGTTCAAACCCCAGTCCATGTGGGCTGACTTCTGACTCTCATCTCCCAAGAAAGGAAAAATGTTAAAGATAAGGAAGCCAATGTAATTACTGCCATAAGTAATAAGAGTCTGTCCTTGTCTCAGAAAGCTTACATCTACTTTCAGGATAATATTAGTAAATATAGATATTTAAAACCCATGAGTAATATAATTACACATTCTACATATACTGAAAGGATAATGAATGAATATTGTGAATGACAATCCCAATCAAAACTGAGAACGTGATGGGGATGGGTCTTGGCTCAGTCAGTTAAGCATTTGACTCTTGATCTTGGCTCAAGTCTTGATCTCAGGGTCATAAGTTCAAGTCCCAAGTTGGACTCCATACTGCACAGGAGCTTACTTAAAAAAAAAGATTTTTTTTTAAATCTAAAACTAACTACTTAGAATGAACAAATTTCTTGAATTTCCTGGAAAGACACAAACTCCTAAAGCTGGCTCATGAAGAAACAGATAACCAGAATATCTTGGCCCTACAACTAGTAAATAAATTCAACAGGGGAGACCACAAAGAAAAATCAAGGCTCAGATGGCTTCACTGGTGCATCCTAGAAAACATTAAAGAAGAAACAATATAAATTCTACACAAATTCTTCCTAAAAATATTGAAAAGGAAATACTTCCCAACCCATTCCAGAGCCCAGCATTTCTCTATCAAACTAGACAATAACATAACAAGAAAATAAAACTACAATTTCATGAGCACAGATGCAAAAGTTTAAAATAAAGTTGTGGCATATCAAATCCAACAATATATAAAAATCAGTATATCAAGTGGGGTTTTCCCCAGGAATGAAAGGTTGATTTAACACTTTTAAAAAGCAATCAATATAATCACTACAGTGACAAACTCAAAAAGAACTACCCCCCCCGCCTTTTTTTTTTTTGATAGTTGCAACAGAAGCAAAGAAGCATTTGGCAAAAATCCAACATTTATTTCTGATAAAAACTGCCACTAAACTAAGAATAAAAAGAAATTCTCTCAACTTAATAAAGGGTATTTCCCCAAACAAAGCAAAACACTAAACTAAAAAATCCTTACAGCTAACATCATAATGATGAAACACCAAATGCTTTTCTCCTGAGAATATAAATAAGACTAGGATGATGGTCAGTCTCCTCACTTTTAGTTAGTATTTTGCTCAACATTCAAGCTAGTGTAATAATAAAAGACATCTAGAATAGAAAGGAAAAAGTAAAATTGTCCTTATTCACAGATGACATAGCTTCAGATTCTGTGTCTCCCTCTCTCTCTCTGCCCCTTCCCAGCTCACACTCTGTCTTCTCTCTCAAAATAAATAAACGTTAAAAAAAATAGGATAAAAAAAAATCCTCTCTGTAGCCAAGAAGTATTAAAACAGTTATTAGATAATATCCTAGAGTGTTTACTACAAATTCAAACACTTCCACCATATACCTTGTGCTTACTTTATGTAAACATGCCAAATAAGCCCGTCAGTTTTCTAAAATCACCCTCCTGACCTGCAGGCGGGGAAAGAGAGTAAAAACAGAATATGATTCTCTCATAGCTATAAAGCAGTCTAGAGTTTAACCCAGAGTTCAAAATATAGGTAGTTTTTACTACTTGATTGACCCACTACTACATTCTCCAGACCCTGGAGATATAAGTAATCATTTATCACTTACGTTAAAAATAGCAATTTGACTCAAAATTGGATCAACACATTAACTTTTCATTTATACACATTTTTTGCCTCCCTTTATAAGATTTCTAATTTCAAGGGATTGATTTAATCCACAAGAATAGCTGTGGCCATGTTTCAGCAAGAGCACTTCAATCTGTGAGTTGCCACATAATCTTATAAGGAGTTTGCTAAACATGCAAATAGAGGGGTCCCACACCAGACGTACTGTTGTAGGCAGTTCCCCCATGGTATCCAGCCCCTGGTGTCACTCACATAATAATATATTACATAGTGAAAGGGATTTTGCACATGTAGTTTAAGTTACTATTGAGTTAAACTAGAGAGATTATCCAGGTAGGCTTAAACTAATCATACAAGCCCTTTAAAAGCAGACGGTTTCTCTAGCTAGTTGCAGAAGGGCAAGTCACAGAGATTGAAATGTGAGAGGGGCATCTGTCTGGCTCAGTCAGAAGAGCATGCAACTCTTGATCTTGGGGTTGTGAGTTTAAGCCCCACATTGGGGTAGAGACTACTTAAATAAGAATTTTTAAAAAAGAAAAAGAAACGTGAGAGGGATAGGATATGAGAGAGTTTCTCTACCATTGAGATGGAGAGGGCCCTGAGGAAAGGACTGAGAGCAGCTTTCAGGGGCTGAGGGGGGTCCTCAGTCAAGACCTGGCAAGATAAAGGGGCCTCAGCCCTACAACCACAAGGAAGTCAATTCTCCAAAATTTGGAAGGAGACTGAAAGCAGATAGTTACCGAGAGCCTTCAACTAAAAGCTCAGACCAGCTGACACCTTATAAGACCCTAAGTGGAAAACCCACTTGAGCCCACCAAAACTACTTTTGACTACCAAACTGTGAAATAGTAAATAGGTACCATTTTACATACCTACGTTTGATAATTGGTTATGCAGTAGAAAATACATTTTCTGAGGGTGCCTAGGTGGCTCAGTTGGTTAAGCAACCAACTCTGGCTCAGGTCATGACCTCCCAGTTCCGGAGTTCGAGACCCAGAGTGGTCTCTGCACAATGACAGTAGGGAGCCTGCTTTAGATCCCCTGCTTCCCTCTCTCAGCTCCTCCCCTAGCTGTGCATGCAGCTCAAAAATAAACATTAAAAAATAAAATTAGTACACTTTCTGAATCAACATCTCTGAAAGTGGTGCCCCATAATTCATGTATTTAACAACTCCCAATTTGTTTGTATACACAGCGAGCGAAGTATAAGACCAACTGAACCAGAAGAGTATGATCACAGAAATGAAGCAAATTACACTTCTGAACTTATTTTTCAAAGCTTGAGAGGCCAAATCAATTTACAATTTGAACACAGTTCTTACTTAATTCCTTGTTAATGACATTTCTCCTTATCAACATGATGAAGGAAACTCTTAAGGTCACTTATTTTATCTTCCAACATCCAAGCAAGGATGAATTATGTTCTACTCAAAATTCATTCATTTTATCTTCTGAAAATCCTTAATGAGTAAATATGCTCACTGTCAGTTATATTATTCAGTGCACAATACCACTTTCTTGTCTACACATTCTTCCTTTAGAGGCATTCTAAATTCTGTTTCATGTGTTTTAAGTCAATTTCTCTTTTCAGATCTTGGAAAAAATAGTTAACAGCTGGCTATCTTTTTTTTATGTTATGTCCTTTATTTCCCATGAGACTATTGAGTAGCAATGTGCCTATTCCTAGGAGGCTAATTGTGATTGATCTAGATTGAACCTATATATAGTCTGGGCTGATAACTGGATAAAAGGTTGGCATCCAATCCATTTATGACCAAAAGACTGAAAGAGCAGCCTGCTGGATGATCATGGGAAAATTTTTTTCTCCTTGGTAAAAAGAGATCCAGAGAGACACCACTTTTTCCCTGCTAAAAATCACACACACACACACACACACACACACACACACACACACACACAGATACCAAAGTGATGTTGTGCTCATGTCAGAATTCCTTTTCCCGATCCTTGACCTGCATCAGCCTCAAAGAGGTTTAACCACATCTGCATATAACACATTTAGAAACATGAGATAATTGGAAGGTCCTGTGACATGAGAGGAGACTTCAGCGACATGCTGCTGCTCCAGAAGAGAAATGTGAAGACCACTGTCATCCTTGAAAACTCTGTACAGCTGCCAAACCAATGCTGAAACCCCAAAACTGCCCCATTAAGTGAGATTTAAAATGACCTTCTTATTGAACCCATTTTTAGCTGGGTGTTCTGAGCTTCCTTACAACCCATGTAATCTAAACCACTTGCGAATCAGGTAACATCCCCAGAAAGATCCTAGCAGTGCTTAGTGTGTGGTAATTATCTCATCCCTCTTCGTGGCATGTTCCTTGAACCAGAAGTCCCAAATGTCCTCTGAGGATCAGCAAGGTGGCACTCTGGCAGGTGGTCTAGAGGAGACGTGGCTCCCACTCCCCTCTCTGCCCCTCCACCCACCCCCAGAACTAGCAGGCACCACTGCTGAGCCCAGACTGCAGTTCCCAGAAACACCTGCTGAAAGAGGCTTCATAACAAGCCTTTAGGAACACAGTGAGTGGGGGCAAGCCTGGATGCCACCCAGAAGAGAATAACTCTGTCAGGAAGGACTTCAAATCTGTGAGTAAGGGAACTGCATCAGTTCCTCTAGGCATGACCAAGGTAGGGAGTCGACAGCTAAGCCCCCTGTTGGCTGTTCTCTGCTAGCACAAGAAGCCTCTACTAGAAGTTGTGGCTACTATTTCATGGGGGGCGGGGGCGGGGTGGCAGGGGGGAAGCCAGGGTTCCAAGGAAGAGAAATTTTCCACTTTGTGCTCTTGGCAAAGTGCAATGGAGCACAAGGGTGAAAAACACACAATGTTAAACACATAGTAAAGGCTCATTCTTTCAATTCATGAATAGAATATTGTAAGAAAATTTTATAATTATAATATTTGGTATTCCTTTTTAATTTTTTAAGTTCACTTATTTATTTTGAGAGAGAAAGAAAGCATAAGCAGGGGTCGGGGGAGGCAAAGAGAGAGGGAGAGAAAATTCCAAGCAGGTTCTATATGGCACAGAGCCATGTATGAGGCTCAATTGCACGAAGTATGAGTCCAGTACTTAACCAACTGAGCCACCCAGGTGCCCCAGGTACTTCCTTTTTAAAATTAATTTTTTTCTGGTGTCAGTCTTTCTTCCTGATTTACTCTGAGAAGTGGGTAGGGACTGGAAGGAAAATGGATAGTGAAAAGCATCACCCTGATAGGCCCATGACAAGCTACAAATAGCCCAAGAAAGTGGCATATACCTTGGTGAACCTGCCAAGGCCCGGAGCCTTGTTCTCAACTCCGCTGGCTCAGAACCTGATTGTTTCAGCACACCGCACATGTGGATGCTGAGCTGATGTGAAAAGCATACATGACACATGGATCTGAATACTCAGATTGAAATGATCAGTACATTCTCTGCAACAGGCCAAGCAATGAAAGGCCAAGTCATAGACCAACTGTAGTTGAATAAGCACAAAATCAGAACAAGGAGAATTCTCTGATGATTCAAAGTCATAGGGGTACAAGCATCCATCACCATGGGGGGAAGGCAAAAGGATTAAAGTTGTCATGCCCACTTTCTTGAGCAGTTCTTAGCCAGGCTCCTCCAAAGTTTTTTTCTCAGACTCTCCCCTAATCCTGTGTTGGTGTCAGTCTGAGAAGTTATCTCCCTTCCAGCTGGCATACTATCTACCTTTAAATATGTTAATTTTTAATTAATTTGTAGATAAGTCTTATCACACTTGGGAGAGCCATTCTGATATTTCCATCTCTCTGCTTTATATTGATTTTATACTTTACTTGGGGGTCAAAACAGTCTCTAGGTTGTTTGCATAACACCTCATTGCTACTCCCTGGATGCTTATAAAATACTGCAAAACAAAACACAACAAAAAGTGCACATCCCAAACTGATGCAGCACTCATATCAGAATTCATTTGCTCGATCTATACTCCAGCATCAGCCTCAGGGAAGGTAAACCACATATGCATATAATACTTCCAGGAACATAACTGCAATCATAATCTTTACAACAAAAAAAGTAACAGTGAGTCCTGAAACCATCCACGACCACTAATCCCCAGACACTCAGTCATATATCCTTTCAATTAATCCTTATGGATACTCCCACTCCCACCCCGACTATGTTAATTGTATAATTCCTGGATGTGCAACACACTCAACCCCTTCCCCCCCGCCACACTGTCCCCAGCATGTCCACACAAGCACTCCACAGGTGCACACGCATATGCTCAAAGTCTTGCTGGGTACAATCCCGACCCCCTTGTGTTCTTCAGGAGACAGGCTAGTGCAGCCTATTCGATTTCAGTTTGGATGCAGCAGTGACAAGACGGTCCGTCTTTGAGGGCCCTTTACAAAAGCATTTTGAGTGAAATGACACACCCACTTAGGCATCTAAATGTACCCCCCTTGTTAAAAAAATAGATTTTCTTAAAAGAGATCAATTTTTTTTGACTCCAAGTCTCACGGTTGTACAAACATAAAATTTGGTCTCTTAAAAAAGCAACATTAAAAAGGCCATTGAGCCCTCCAGTGGTAAAATTATGAAAATGATACAAGGCACATCCAAGCATTCTAAAGAACTCTCATGAAGATAAGTGGAAACAGTAGACAAAAATGTCAATTTAGGGGTTTTGAGTTTTCAGAAGGCCTTCTCAGATTTACTTATTGTGCTTTGAGGTTTGTTTATTTTCATAGTTGTATGTTTTAATAAAGGGTTTAATTAAAGATGCGGCATAAGATATATCTGGTGAATCTTGTTCCAGGTTTGAATTACAGCACTTTGGAAAATCAAACATAAAATGCAAACAGTAGTCATTCCTAGAGGTCTGTAATCACATGTTTCAACACAGAAAACATCTGGTTTGAGTTAAAGATGCTCAATGAATTTACTAATTATTTTCTCTTGCCAGAGGCATTTTCCTGCACTGAGTTAACAGATTGTTGGGTACATGTTTGCAACTCTCTTCTTTGCTTTCCTGGTTTCTAAAAACCTAAGAGGATAGACATATGACCTCTTCTCCCACCAGCCTTCTGACATTTGATTATACCAGCCTATCTCCCTCCTCACGGCACTTACCAAGCCAGGAGCCCAACTTATTGAATATTTTGGTCAGGGGCTTAGAGTCTTCTTTCCATTTTAATATTTCATCCATTCAATCATGCATTTATTCATTCAAAACTTATCCAGCAAATATTTATTGAGTGCCATTGTTTCTGTGCTCATCAAGTATAGACTCTGCAAGGAATGAAGACTCCAAAAAGTGTGCTCTTTTAATCATACATTTACAAACAAGCTACAAGAAGTGAAATCACTAAGATGCTTGAGAATGTATAATAATGAGGATGTAATGCAGTCAGAGGACGGTCAGGGAAGACCTCTTTTTGGAGTAAGTGGTATTTGAAAGAGATTGGAAAGAGTAGGCCGAGTTAATAAGGCAAACATGAACAGTAAGGAGGATATTTCATAAGCCAGGCATGCGCAAAGGCCCTGCAACAGGAGAGGGGCCCAAATGCCATGAATCCGGGATTCAACAGGAGATAAAGCTCATGCTCTCCCGAGGTTGCGGCATCAGCCTCCCTATGGTCTTTGCTTGCACTCCTGTCTCTAACCCCAGTCTATTCCCAGCCCAGCAGCCATAATAAGTCCTTTAAAATATAAGGCAAGTCATCCCATGACTTGGCTCAAACCCTGCAACACTTGACTCACCCGTTCCAACCACCGTGGCCTCCTCCATGTTCCTAGCACACTGCAGACATGCTCCCTCCCAAGTCAGGGCTTTGGCCCTGGATGTCCCTTCCGGCCTGCAGGACTCTCTCCCTAAACAAGAGCATGACTGACTCCCTCACATCCTTCAAACCTGTGCTCCAATCTCACCTCCCTGGTGAAGCCACCATGTCTACCCACTTTAAACATCAAACCCTTTCCCTCAACTCCAGCACTCTTCATGCCTCTGACTACATGTTCCAGTCTTCTTTTTACCCTGGCACTCTCACCTTCTAATACCCTGCTGCTCTCCTCACATGGTCCCACCCTCCCCCGTCATTTTATCCATCACCCACCTGTAGATGGGTCTCAACCTCTAACTCCCTCAGGCTGTGCCTGACTCTTGGGAGCATTAGATGCATGCATCCACATCTCTACTGGCCTCCACCTCAACAACTCTCCAGCACGAAGCTCTGCATTACACATTCCTGTACCACAGACTTCATTTCTGCATTCACATCTCTAAATCCACCACAGTTCAGTTGGCTACTCCACTACAAAGCTGAGGGAGCTTCTTAGAACCCCCTCTGGCTCCCCACACCCAATAAACATCACATTTACTGATTTTTATGTCTGAAAAACCTATTAACGCTGCAGAAGCCTCATTCAGGTTCTCCTCGCCTTGTCCCTTCCCTATCTCAGCAGCTTCCTACACTGTCAAATCCCGCCTCATACTGTTGCCACTCAAACCACCAAGCATGATACAAGCTTGAGCAAGTCACTCCTCTCCATAAGATTTTCAGAAGAGAAAGCCTAAACCATCGAGCATGGAAGAGGAATCCTGCATGACCCAGTTCTTCCCCAGTCTCGCCCAACACAGTCCCAGCCCTTGCTCCCTCAGTAATGCTAAACATCTGGGATTCACTCTCCTTCCTGTACTCACCACACCACTTCTTTACCTCAGGTACTCCCACTCCTCTTTCAAGACAACTCAGGAAAACTTCCCTGACCCAAACCGAGTCAAACACCTTCCTTTTATGTTCTGCTAAAGCCTGGGTATACCTCCATCCAACAGAGGCTGAGTCCTAGCCAAAGCTCAGGCTGAAGTCAATTTCACCATAATATACAAGTTTGTGAACTGTAAGAATGTGCCTGAGAAACTTGATCAGATATATTTATTAGTATTGCAGTCATTATAATTTTAAGTAAAAAGTATTTTACATTTTTTTCAGCCCTCTCAGTCATTAGATTACCCCTACAGTTATGACACTACTCTGCTACACAACTGCTTTCTTAAACAGGTGCTCACTTTCAGATTTCGAGGTATCATGTTTTCTACCACTTTTTCCTGAACACTTTGTATGTTACTTATTATGTCTGATTAAAGAATATTTCTCATGGATGTTATCACACATAATTGTATAATTCTTCCTCCCCATGGAATTTTGAGTCCTAAGTTTTCTACAAATATTAGGATTCTACAGAGATTAGTAATGTAATTTCATCGGTATTCTTCTTTTGTGGGTTGCTATTTAAATTTCCATAATGTATATGTATTTATATTTAAATTGCAGTTTGTAACTAGATATTGAAATCATATAATAGTCTTCATAAAGTCATCTAGCTAACACAGTATCTCTTAGTATTCATGCTTTTTGTTCATCTGTTTTTCTATTTAATTACTTGAAATTCATCATTCAACATGAAAAGAACAAAAGAATATTAACATTCTAAGTTATATGTATAATAATACTGATCTATATTTAAAAGTTAAATGGTAAGTATGATGTCATACCTTGAATACACAGGAGGTACGGTTGTAAAGATGAGCTATGCCGCTAACCTTGTGTTCACACACAAGATCGGGGATGACAGAAACAACGTGAGGGTGAGCATTTCCCCTTGAGCTGTCCAAAGGCTCAGACCTGATAGCAGGTTCTGACTGAACAGTGAGGCCAAGGCTGAAAGATGACATACCTCTAAGCTCTAGATTGTAATTTTTGGCCTATATCTCTATCTCCCCCAGCACAGCATGAACCCTTTGGAGGGAGATGCTCTGTATCAGTCATTTACGGTAGTGTCTGGCATATACTGAATATTCAAAAAGCTTTTTTGAATATTCAACAAACTAACCTATTAAATTTGTGAGCAAGATCTTGCCTAAGATCTCTGCTTATTTTTCTAAGATCTTTGTTAGCTGCATATACCGAGGCAGATTCAAACTTGGTCGGTCATGTGCAATGAAGTCTTGGCAACATACCATTTTACATTTAATCAAAATAATTCTCTATCTTTAGATTCTCTCATCATTTTTTACTATCTACATTTTCATACTTATAGGTTATCCTCTGATCAGTTAAATCCTAATGTCTTCTTTGTTATCTACTAACAGACCCTCTCTTTTCTTTCTTCATGTTAATTATAATCTTCATGCTATTAGGAAACATCCTACCAGGATCTCTTATGCTGTGAATACTATTTATCTTACTCGATTCTAAACCAATCAGATATTCCACTTTTTCCTTATTTTGGGGGCACTTTATTTTTAAATACAGATCATGTTTCACAAATCCGTGAAGGTGCTATAATATAATATTGCAGTTTTTTAATGATCAAAATAATAAAACTATAACAAGTTAAAAAATCAAAATGGTTAAAATATAGTTTTACAATCACACCTCAAAGAACAATTTAAAATTTTACTGCACACATCTTTCAGTTTTTAATTTATCCATTTTCAGGTAACTTTATTAACTACACATTATATGTAAGGTGCTGCTCTAGGCACTGCCATAAATTAAGGAAGAAATGTAATTAGCCAGATATCTACTACATATAATTGTGCTTAATATTTAATAAACCCTGTCCATGTGGGAATTGCACCTGAAGCACTAACATCAGCCTTTCTGCACAGGCAAAGACCGTTCTCATGTCTCAGTGTGGTAGCTGTTATGTAGGACAATGTGGCAGCTGCAACTCAACTTCTTATGGTCCCAAAATGAGGACAATGCCATTATTTTTAGAACATTAAGAAGTGTGCAGAGGAAGATACTGTAGAGCCCACTTCCTTACTTCCTATACCACAGAAGTCTAAGAACACATAAACTTGGAGACTTCTGTGAATTCATAACAGTCAAAAATCTTAAAAATTGATCTGGTTTGATCTGACACATCAGGCCCCCAATACACCTGAGATATCATCCTGCTCAAACGTCACAGTCCCGAAACAGTATTTTCATAGGGCGGCAGGCGGACGCAGGGGCGGGGGCGGGGTGGGGGGCATCTCAAAGAACACACCACTCTTTCATTAAGCCCTTGGCAATTTCTTAACATTCATAACTAGAGAACATAAAGCCCTTACCACCTTTTGAATTTATTTTTCCTCAATTTAAATTCCTAAGAAAATTTCAGTCCTTCAGATTTCAGTAGCTGTAAAACTCCATTTACACCGGCATCACAGTCTATTTCTACCTGGCAGCAACATTCATCAAACACCTACATGCTACTGTATAGAAATGAGTCATTTCCTCTTCTGGGGGAGATTTAAAGCACAACTATGCAAAGCAAATAGACTGAAGGGCTAGAAAAAGGAAAAGTTTCCTAAAAAGGAAACAATGAACCGTAGTCTCTTACTGAGTGAAAATAGGTAGAGAAAATAAAAATATAAATTGACTATAAGTTTTAATGAACATCAATACCTTTATGAATCAAAATGCCTGTGCAAAAGGCTTAGTGGAAAAAAAAGAAGTCCTCACAGAAATGCTTAAAATAATTTCATTCAAATGATGTGACTCTTATTCATTTAAAACACAATTCTGTGGCTATTTTTGACTGAGAATTGAATAGGTTCATCTCTAACCAACAAAACTAGATACTAGATTTTCTAAACTGTTATATCACCCTTTACTTTCACTTTGTCTCTCTCTCTCTCTCTCTCTCTCTCTCTCTCTTTCTCTCTCTCTCTGATTCCCACTTACTTCTGGTGAGGCATTAATGAAAAATAAAAAGGGGAAAAGCCCCAAGGAAAAGTATTAGGCAAACTCAGTCAGTTGGAGACTTAATTGGGATTCTGAAACTTTTGTAATGGTCAGCATCTTTTTTGTTCCAGTTCCTCTACAGTTTATTGTTACAGTAGTAGTTGTGGGACATAGGACAGCACCCTCCACACATAACACAGTGTGGTCAGAGCCCCAAGAGAGCCCGCCCCACCATATGCCAAGACCCAGTCAGCCCTGCCTCAGCTTAGCTCCCTCCCTGCTACCGCTCTAGACACACACTGTCTAGACAGCTCCCAACGTTGGTGCAGTCAATGGTCGCAGTCCCCTTCCTACTGCTCCAGCTCCAGTCCTTGCCTCATACGTGTTCATTGCCCACCACATCCCACTCCAACTTCTATTTCACACACTGGATATTTCTATCACATCCTAGGAACCACTAACCCATCAGCAAGCCTCCCCTGACACATACCGTTCAGGTCTTTGAAGGGTTACTGAGAAGCCATCTCAGCTTTGGTGAACAGAGTCCCAGCCCCAAGTCTCCTCCCCTTGCAGTGGGTTAAGTAGGGAGGTTCTGGTGGAGGTACCATGGAGAACTACAACAACCTCTTGTCCCATATGGACAGGCACCTAGGTTAGGGAGTGGTGGTACATGCCCTTTCCACCTTAACACCAAAATGAGGGAGAGGAACGCTTAAGGGGTGTGGGTCCCTAAGAGATATTAGGACATCTCTCCCAGGAGATGAGGGGAATCGCAAGTTAGAGGTCAAGGTTAGGGTGGCAATCAAATATCAAAATCATCTCCCCACATGATCTGCCCATCTTCCCTTACTCTACCCCAGTGCCCTATGTACCTCCCAAGTTAGTGCGTGGGAAGGTGAGGGCGGATCCTACACCAGGATGACAAGTGTCATTCAACAGGAGACCCCCACAGTATGCCCCAGAGGTCCTATAGGGAGAGTCCCAGACTTGCTGCTCTGGGGCAGGGTGCAAAGGGTGGCCAGTTGCCATCCGTGGATGTTACACTGGTCAGGGAGGTTGGGCGGGCATGACAGGAAAGTCACACAGGATGAGGCCAAGTAGTTCATGCCTGGCGGGAAGTACTTGAAGGCCCCTGTCAGCTCAGGCTGGCACCTTTTAAAAACCAGTTTGTTTGTTTTAGCAAGAGTCCCTAAATGACTTAATTGTGAGAAGCAATAACAGATTATTCTACTGGAAGCAATAATAAATTTTACATTTCCAGCCTTATTTGTAATAGCACAAAAGTGGAAATAACCCAAAAGTCCATGAACAGATGGACATGATGAGAAAACTGAACTGAATCCATACAATCAGCAGTAAGAAATTAACTATTAATACCTAAAACAACATTAATAAATCTCAATATGATACTGAGTGAAAAAATCCGGGCCCCCCCAAAATACATATTATAGGATCTCTCTGATATAATGTTCTAGAAAATGCAAACTAAATCTATGGTTACATAAATCAGATCAACAGAAGTCTAGGCAAGGGGATGAAGGAAGGGAAGGATTAAAAAGTGACACAAGGAGGGATGCCCAGGTGGCTCAGTTGGTTAAGTGTCCAACTTCAGCTCAGGTCATGATCTTGCAGTTTGTGAGTTCATGCCTTGTATCAGACTCTGTACGGACAGCATAGAGCTTGGAGCCTGCTTCAGATTCTGTGTCTCCCTCTCTCTCTGCCCCTCCTGTGCTCAGGCTCTGCCTCTCTGTCTCTCAATAATAAATAAACGTTAAAAAATATTTTTTAAAAAAAGTGGCACAAGGAGGGGCACCTGGTGGCTCCGTCAGATAAGCACCAACACTTGATTTTAGCTCAGGTCATGATCTCACAATTCATGAGATCAAGTGCTGCAGTCTGGCTCTGTGTGGACAGCCGACGCCTGCTTGGGATTCTGCCTCCCTTCCTCTGCACCTCCCCAACTCCTGTTTACACACATGCTATCTCTCTCTCTCTCTCTCTCTCTCAATCTTTCTCGCACTCAAAATAAATAAATAAAACATTTAAAAAATATTTTTAAAAAGTGGCATAAGGAAACTTTCTGGATCCATGGAAATATTTTTTATCTTGATTATAATAAGTATACATATTTCAAAACTGATAAAATTATACACTTTGAATATGTAAAATTTATGTGACAATTATGCTGCAATAAAGATGTTTTTTAAAAAACTGTTATAAAACACCACCCTCACAAAATCATTGAAGTTTCCACCAAAATGAGGTCTTCCAGTGGTTCTAGTTCTAGATGGCAATGTGAGAGGATTCTGAACTCTTGCCCTGCTCCCCTGTCCCACCCTGACAAATACACAGAACTTGTGGCTACATATGGAACAGCTTCCTCCAAAACCAACCCAGAAGTGGCTGAGCAGCTCCTCCACATGGGGGGAGCCAGAGACAGCACACAACACGGTGGTAGGAGAGGCTGGGACCCTATCTCCTACCCAGTCCTGGGGCAGCAAGCCAGAATCCAGAGGGAATTCAAAACCCCAGGCTTCTCCCTAAGGAGCAAAGGGGTTGAGTCTCACATCAGGCACCCCCATTTTTAAGACCCATACCTGAGAAATGAGCCCCTACAACTTCTTTCTTTGAAAACCAACAGGACTTATGTTCCCCAAGACCCACAAGGCTATAACAAACTAAGAAACAGCTCCTACAGGGCTTGCACACTTGGACTCACCCGCCTCGAGACAAAGCATGGAAATAATAGCTAATCAATCAAAATGTGCCTGGACTTTGTGTGGGAACAGCTCAACTGCCTGTCTCGGGACATCAACTTGGGAGACAAGCAAATGATTTGACACACATGAGAGGGCCTGCTTGGGCGATCTCTGGGGATGGAGACTGGTTAGTGCCAGCTCTACACTCTCCTGATACTTGCTCTGGCCTGCAGACACCATCTTTAAACACACACACACACACACACACACACACACACACACACCTCGAGGGTTTTTTTTTTTTTTCTTTTTCTTTTCTTTATTTCTCTTTGGGCAAGCACAATCTCTACACTCTCCTTCTGTCTCACTACATGTTGCCAGTATTTCCCAGAAAGGGGTTTATACACTCATCTGGAGCCCCGATTTTTGTGAATGCTGCCCAGGAGACAGCTCCAGATTGCCTGGCACTAGTGGCCAGCGGGGCTTACACTTCTTAATCCCATAATATTGTATACACTGGCATACATGAAAAGTTGCTGCTTGAGAATCTGGCTTCCAATTAATTCGTAACTAGCTGTTGACTGAAATTATCCCCTTTGTGACACTGACAGGTCTTGGCACACCCTCAAATACTGGGATGTACTGACAATAAAATGAGCTACTTGGACAATCACAAAGGCTTAAAAGACAACCAAAATCTTGGGCAAGGTTGAATGATAAGGTTCATTGTCTTCTACAAGAGGTCACTCCTTCAAGACTGAGAGAGTTAGCTGTCCATTTAATGCATAGAAGTTAACACAGAGTGTCAAGCAAAATGAAGAAATGGAGGAAGATGTTCCAAATGAAAGGACAAAATAAACCCTCAAAAGATAAAAACCCTCCATGAAATGTAGATAAGTACAACTATTGCTGTTAGGTATATGTAAATCAATGAACAGGATGAATCCCAGCTCTCAGAAGTATGCATGTGTATGTATATGTATAAATATATATATGTATATATATACACATATATAAAATATATATGGGAAAATATGTATATACATATATATGTATGTGTGTTATATATATATATATATATATATATATTACATTAGGACCTTGATCCCCCTTATCTGTGTGAGAAGAAGAGAAATTTAGTTTTGTTAGACATGCACCTCTTGATGATGTAGTAATGATGAATTGTGAAACAATGGATAAATGAAACTCATAGAAAATCTCTTACAATAAGAAAAGAGGAGACTGGTTTAAAATGTAAAGAGGAAGAGACAACTACAAAATGGGAAAATTTAAGAGGGCACCATTTTTAAACCCAAAAGAACAGGTAGCATACAACTGTGGCTCTGGAAAAAAGAGAAACATAAAGTTAGTCCAGGACTGTGGACTCTACTAGGTCAGCACAGGACAACAGATACCCAGCAGAGCAGAGATCTCAGTAAGCCAATGATGCAGAGAGAATAGAATCCCAAGCTTCAGGGGACAGGAAGAGAGCAGGCTGGAGGTGATGATGGGGATTTGTAATTAGTCCTTGGTGCAAATATGAAGGCCTAGCAGACATCACCTGATTCAGATGTGAAAACTGAAGAGAGATCACAAAGGTTATACAGCACTGGAAGGTAGAGTTCTGGTGCAACCAGAATGAAGGGATCTTGCTAAACACCTTGGGCTTTCAGTTAAGACCCTATTTAGGACTAAAAAGCACATGCTAGAGGAGAGAAGGATATAAACCAGACTGCATACAATTTATCATCTATAATATAGACCATAAAATAAGAAAATTTCTAGATAGAAGAAGAAACAGCAAAACACGACCCACAGTCCAGAAATAAGGTAGTCAAGAGAAACCATGAAATGATGATTCGGGTGTTAGAATTATTAAACAAGGATTGTAAAGCAGCTATAATAAATACATTCAAGGACTTAAAAGAACAGATGCTAATCAGGAGTGCACTGATGGGGAAGTTACTACATTTCTCTGTGTTTCTGTTCCCTCATCTAAAAAAATGGGGATAAAAAATAATACCTACCTCAGAGTACGTGATTATATGTAAGTGCTTGGAATCATACCTGACTCATTATAAGTACTCAGTAAAGGTTTACTCTGATCATGTGACTTGGGGCATTTTATGTTCAAATCTAGGCCTCAATTTCTTCATTAGGAAGAAGAGAAAATTAACTATATCTCCTTAAGACTCTTATACACATTAAATGGATTATAAAAGTATAGAGAAGACTTAACACAATACCTGGTAGACAGTAAGTATTTGATGTCAGCTCTCTTGAAATTTCATATTCATACTTTTAAACTTAAGAATATATGACAGGGTAAAGTTGTGATAACACTGTGCTTTCTAAAACAGAACTAATTAGGAATGAAAGCAATAGTATAATACATTTACATTTCTTTCATCGGAATATATGTAGCTGTCCAAGTTTAAATGAAATGTTGTAACAGTTAAGGCATCCTTGATCTCCCCCATCTGGACCTCCGCAGTCACTTACTCCTGAATTACTTCATTATTTGCTCATCCATCTGCTCTTTCACTAAATGGCTTTGAGCTCCACTCAGGCCCCGGCTCTGTGCTGGTCCTAGAAAGAAACCTAAAACACAAGACAGTCTCTGCCCTGAAGGAACCTAAAAATAATGAAAAGGAAATTAGAATAACTACACCAAATACTAAAAGAAGGAAATGTACAGAAAATACATAAGAAAGTTTAGCACTTATTTATGTTACAAGAGGTAATATTTAATCTGGAACAAAAGCTTCAAGAAAAGATAGATGTGCATCTCAAGGAAAGGGAGTAGGCCTGAAGCACCTGAAATGAGAAGCTTGGAATCTGGAGAATGACAATATAAAAAGAGCCTAGTCTGACTAAGGAAGGTGTTCAAAAATGAGGTATGCAGGAGTCACATCACAAAGGGCCTAATATTTCATGTTAAGGACTCTGGACTGTATTATGTGAGCAATGAGGAATCAGTGACACTTTTAAAAAACAAAAGAAAAGAGATATATTGGGGCACCTGGGTGGCTCAGTTGGTTGAGCGTCTGACTACGGCTCAGGCTGTGATCTCACAGTTCGTGGGTTCGAGCCCTGCGACGGGCTCTGTGCTGACAGCTAGCTCAGAGTCTAGAGCCTGCTTCAGATTCTGTGTCTCCCTCTCTCTCTGCCCCTTCCCCTCTCATGCTTGGTCTCTGTCTCTCAAAAATAAACAAACATTAAAAAAAATTTAAAAAAAATAAGTAAAGAGATATATTTGGCAGGGGAGCAGAAAGCTCATCTGCTATGTTGTAAGTCATAAAATCCTTTGTCTCTGACTCGGGGTTCTAGTATCTACTGTCAGCATCATGAAACCGTGGCAACTAACTTGTTAACTTGCAAAAACAGTAAAATCTCAGACTCCACAGGATTTGATGAAGGAGAGGGTTTTCATTTTTAGTGCAATGGAAAGAAAACAAGATTTTGAGTCAGACCAATGGAAGTCTAGAATTTTGGCCCATCCACTTACAAGCTACTTAATAACTTCTGAAGGTCTTTTCCTCTTCTATAAAAATGAGTATAACAACACATAAATGTGTAATTATATGCAAGCGTAATGCTTAACACACAGAACTTTCCTTTTTTATGATTTTCATTTCCAACTCTTTACTTATTAGGTGTATACAGTTCAATGGTTATATTTTTAAAGCTCTGTGACCTGAGCTGAAGTCAGACGCTTAACCAACTGAGCCACCCAGGTGCCCCTTATGTAGCATTTTAAATGACTTACACACATTTCAAAGGGACAGAGAACTTGCAACTACAAGTTTTCTAACGTATACACTTTAGGAAAAGGCAGGAGGTACAAATCTCATCTCTTTTGAGGAGAATTCAGCCTCTAATTTTTCATTTGCATTTGCGCTTTCGTAAGTATTGTAATTGGAACCTGAGTCTACACAGCCTGGGTCTAGGATTTGCACTACTAGATTTTTCTTTCTTAGGAACTTCATTACTATTTTTTCCCATATATATAATTACATTCCTAATTCTTACCTTTTCCTGCCTTTAGTTTGACAAATAATAATAGATGTGATGAGCAACAAAAATCATAAATATTAGAACCCCTACTCTCAGTCGGATTAATTCCCAAAGATTAAACACTGCATTAAAAGCAGCTCCATTTTTTTTGTCTTTATTTTATTTTGAGACATAGAGACAGAGAGCAGAGGAGGGACAGAAAGAGACGGAGACACAGAATCTGAGCATGCTCCAGGCTCTGAGCTGTCAGCACAGAGCCTGACGTGGGGCTCGAACCCACAAACTGTGAGATCACAACCTGAGCTGTAGTTGGATGCTCAACCGACTGAGCCTCCCAGGCACCCCAAACATAGCTCAATTCTACCAATAATTTGGCAATCTGCCCATCTAACAGTGCATTCACATCCCTAGCAGAACAGAAAAATAAGGTCATTTTATGTACTTTCTAGATGATGGTTTTTTAAAAAGGTCTTTTTTATCATGTACCAATACTAACATATAAATCACTCAAGGAAAGAATACTTGGTATATTTGGAAAATGAAAATCAGCAACTAATACAATAAATATGACGGACTGTAAGCCAACTCGTGGAATATACAAGAGACTAGTGGGTGAGAACACAGGAGGCAATTTTTAAAATTTCACTGCTATAAAAATCACTGCATTTCCTAGAAAGAGATTTATTTCTAAAATATCCATTTTTTTGTTTATATACTTTACAAGAATTTTTACATGCAAATACAAAAACATTGCCAGAGGATGGAATACCTACATCCATGGTATGATTTGAGAAGTTTCCTCTGACCACAGTAAGTTTCACAACTCCACTCAAAAAAGGAGAAAGGAGAGAATATGACACGCACTAGTTCACACTTAATAGAAAAAGAGCCAAGATGCAAGTCAACAATGTACCCCACATCCAGATGAAGTATTAAGTACCTACCTTACATTAACCTTCCACAGGGAACTGTTACCTTTGCTCTTTCCCAATGAAAATTCCTGAAAAGAATTACTAAAGAAAGGGCCAAATTGATAGATATCCTTTTATAACCACACAACACTTCATTAGATTAAAATAAGCAATAAGTATGAAGAAAATAATAAATATATAAATCCAAACTAACATTCAAAGACAAGACTATTAAATGTTCTCAAAAGAAGACATTTCATTTCATTGCATATGAAGCATTGTGGTGGAGACAGGGAATTATAATTTGCTAATTTGAAAGCTTAATCCAATATCCTAACAGTCCTAACAGCAGACAGTCTATTGTTGTTTGCAGTTTTCTGATTGCTAAATATATTTGTAGTGTGGGCCCTAAAATACCTATTATTATATTAACTTTTTATTGAATCAGCAATAAATTCCTAGATTTTTTAACTTGCTAGACAGGTTTATTACACCTGCTAAAAATACAGTCAGTAAATATGTAAATAACTTTGTCTTCCAAACCATAAACTATTCAAGCATTTCATTCATAACCAGCCATGCAATTAGTAAATGGTAAAGCCAGAATTCCATCCATGAAGTCTAGCTCCAGAGTTATATCTTAACCTCAAGTTTAGCTATTAATAAAGCATGTTGTCCTTTATGATAATCTCAAATAAAATTAACATGGACTCTTCTATATAAGTTATTATGGTGAGTCACATGGAGTTCTAATGAAATACAGACATGGCTACTCTACCAAGATGATTAAAATATAACAAGAAAAAAAGTAATAATCAAGAAAAAATTAGTGTTTAAGACAATAGAAAAACATGTTTCAAAACCCAGTGCAGATATTATTTGGCAAGTTAATTATTTATATAGGTGCTACTAAAATTTATAAGCAGGAGAGAAGACTCCAGGGTGTGTGCTCCAGCACTCACTCATCAGCTCTGATTCAGCCAGGTCTATTAATCAGCTTCTGGGTGCACTGTTACACTAATTTGTATAACAATTCCAGATTATATCGATATCAGCTTTTTTCAAATTGTGGGTTACAATCCATTAGTGAGTCATAAAATCAATAAAATTGGTCGAAACCAACAACTCTATTAAAAAATGGACTGGAATGGAAAATATGAGAGGTTATCCTTCAAGTTTCTTGAATTTTAAAGTATACATGTGTATATGAGTGTGTGTTCAAAATGTACACAAATACCACAAAATGTATTTCTTAATACAGGGATAGTCATGAAAATTTGAAAGCCACGGTTATATTCCAAACTCGTACAAGTTACAGGAGAGCATATGAGTAAACATTATTGTTCCTATATCTTTCCAAAAGTGAAAAAAATAGCTTTCTATTATGCTGTCAACTCAAGAGTGGCAAGCATGCCTTACTAATAATATTTGTACTCTGGCACTAACACAGTGCCTGACAAAGAGCCAGTCTTCACCATTTGCTGACCATATATCAGGGCTGGGAAGGAAATTAAACAGAAAGCTTTCTACTCAGAGGAGGGAGATAATAAACTGAATGACACTGCAAAACCAGGATACCCGCCTCCTTCCCCTCTGCACTGATCCCACCCCCAGCCCTGTGAATAACGGGAAAATTATAGGTCCTGGAGCCTGAGGCTGAAAACAGTGCACTGAGGTCACTAAGAAGAGCTAGTGTTAACCCTTTTCTCAGAAAAGATAAAGGGTTGTGATTCATGCCTCCTATTTTCAACAGGAACACAGAGAACAAAGGTTAGATATTACTAAAGCAGAGGGTCAGACAACCAGGAATTAAAGACAGGCATTAGCATCCAAATGTAGCCTACCTTTATGGATTGGGCTCCAGAACTTTTCAATGATTCTTCCCTTGAAATCAGTGAGTCATTGCCCTCCCTAAGCACGGTGTGCATTCTAGCACTGAATCAGGAAGAAGTTTAGCTATAAACCAGCACAAAGGAAGGGGGTTCATCTATAGCTCAGGGTATCAATGGCTAATCAGAAACATCAGATGCTCTTAGGGGCACCTGGATGGCTCAGGAGGTTAAGCTTCCAACTTCTGCTCAGGTGGTGATCTCACAGTTTGTGAGTTTGAGCCCTACGTTGGGCTCTGTGCTGACAACTCAGAACCTGGAGCCTACTTTCGATTCTGTCTCATTCTCTCGCTGCCCCTCCCAGACTTTCTATCTGTTTCTCAAAAATAAATAACTATAAAAGAAACCAGATGCTCTTAAATAAAGGGCTAAATATTGTACTTCATGGAACTCTTTTAGTAAAAATCCACAATCAAGTTCTGCCATGTGGTACCTAAATGGCAGAACCCTAGCTTGAGTCATCTTACATCTTTCTTCTTATTGATTCATTCCTTCATTCTTTGATATTTCTCAAAAAAGAAGGAAGAGAGGAAAGAAGGAAAGGGGAGAAAGAAGGAAAAGAGAAATAAAGAAAGAAAATAAATGAGGGTTTCTTTTCTAGTGGGTGTCAGGAAACTCCCGTGGAGTGCACTAGCAGCAGGAAATGACACACTATCTAGGCTTGTCTAGGGCCTGTGTGCCAGCAGACCCATTCCTAGCATATCCATACTGTTCTACATATCAGGCTGGGGGCCACACTGACTTCAGTGGTTTGATGGTGAAGAAGACCATATCCAAAGAATTTACTTTTTTATTTATTTTACTGAAGAAATCACTTTATTACAATCACAGTTAGTGGTGTACAGGTTGGTTGGTTGGTTGGTTGGTTGGTTTCCTCCTTCTATTTTTTAGCCCTATTTCTGAAGAGTTATGTTAGTCAGGGTCCAGTAAGGAGAGCACAAACCACTCTGAGTACTTGAAGCAGAGGGAATATAATGTGAGGAATTGGCTGTACAGATGGCGGAAACCTGGGAAGCCAAACAGAGAACCATAAGGCAACCCAGAGTTTGGCAAAAGCAGGTAGTTATTGTCACCCTTGGGAGGAATGGACAAAGGGAGGAGGTGACTGGAGCCCAATGGTGGGGGTCACCTGGTGAAGCAGATACCACATTGGAATGAATGGGGAGTGGACCCTGGAGGTATGGGAGTCACAATACCCTGCCCAGAGCCTCCACAAGGGGCACAGAGGTGGGAAGAGAAAGGGCTTCTCCCTTCCAACCCACCTCCCATTGGCTGAACCCAGCTGGATGCCAGCTGACAAGCAGCCAACAAAAATCTGACATGAGTAGGGAAGACAAGGCTTGAACCTCAAAATCTTTCTCAGAGGCATAAAGATCTAGTTGGTGTTTATTCACTAAACCTTATTATTAGTCAGATTTAATATAACCCGAAGGGAAAAAAAGACACATTAAGTAGAGAGAAAACATCCTAAACTCACAAGGAAGGTTTGGAATTTACTAATCACAATGTCAAACACTTAGGGAGTGTTACAGTCATTTATTCATACATTTCTGTATTTAGTGACTTCCTATTATAGGCCAGGCGCTATCCAACATGCTGGGAATACAACAGCATGTCTAGATCCACAGTCTCACGGAGAAAACTAAAAAGTTGGGCGCTCAAAGAGTCTCATTGTTACAACATCCCAACTGGGAACAGTGCTACAAAGCAGAGTATGTAAAGGTGACAACTATAACTGGGGGTTTGACCAAGTCAGGAAGACTGAGAACAGCTTCCCTGAGGATGAGCTAGTAGCTGGCAAGTGAGCAGACATTACCTAAATGTTCCCGGCACAAGAAGCAGCATAATGAGGAAGGTTGTGACCAATAAAAGGCTCTAAAGTAAGAAGAGTATAGCATAGTTGGAAGAAGCAAGAAAAAGCAAGATGAGGCAGTGAGGTAGGGTCTAAAACCATGAAGAACTTTTAGGCCATCTTTTTACAAATTGACCTCACATCAGGACACCCTTCACTTCATCTGCTAACTTAAATAACATTCTGTTCCAGTGTATTTTGTTTTCTGTTTATTCTACACATGACAGGAGATTTTTACCTAGGGTAGTGAAAAAAATTTTCTCAAATGTATTTAGAGTTTTTTAAAAAATCAATTTTGAGAAAACCATTAAATACATATTGTACAAGTGGTGGGTTGATATAGCAGAAACAATGAATTACTGAAGTTTAAGAAACCCTAGCATAAGAAATAATAACATTCTTGAATCGTTTTAATACTGGTAAGGACATTTCATAATAATGTGGCTACTGGGAAATTTCCCTCATTACATTAACTGTCCTTAAATTCTCCTCAAAACAGATGTTGATGACCGCTTCTGGTTCATTTCATAGTGCATACTTTGAGAATGTAGGAAATGAGAGCTTAATGGTTAGTAATATACAGTCTGAGGAGATGGGTAACATTAACAAGATCTGCCTCATTTTCCTTTTTAAAGATAATTTAAATGTTAAAAAAATAAACCCACTAGTTGCTGTTTCTTTTTTTGTTTTTGTTTTTTAATGTTTATTTGTTTATTTTTGAGAGAGAGGGTATGAGTGGGGAAGGGGCAGAGAGGGGGAGAGAGAGAATCCCAAGTAGGCTCTGTGCTGTCAGCCCAGACCCTGTTGCAGGGCTCAATCTCATTAACCATGAGATCCTAACCTGAGCTGAAATCAAGAGTCACAGACTTACCCAACTAAGCCACCTAGGTTCCCTGTTGTTTCTCTTTGCTAATTGCAAGATATATGATTCATGATCCAGAAATGGGATGGACAGGGGGGAAGAAAAATATAAAAATATAAAAGTCTTCCTTACAATCCTTTGATAAATGAATTGTTGCTATATTGGTATTTTTTTCTTTACTTTTCTATGAACTTATATTTATAGCTTATACATATACACAATTGATATCACTGCTTATCCAATTTTATGTCTTTTAAAACTTTCAGATTATAATAAATATTGTTCTATGCCATTAAAAATGCTTCCCAATAGCAATGAGCACACCTGGGATCCAGATTTTGGGTTTTATACCATTCTCCAATTAAAGGAACTAGGGATTCTTTGGGAAATGGTTATTTCTAGGACTAGGGCAGGAACCATAAAAGATGAACCTGAAGCATCTTATAGTAAGAAAGTAAGGGGATGCCTGGGTGGCTCAGTCAATTAAGCACCAGACTTCAGCTCAGGTCATGATCTCATGGTTCATGGGTTCAAGCCCCATGTTGGGCTCTGTGCTGACATCTCAGAGCCTGGAGCCTACTTCAGAGACTGTGTCTCCCTCTCTCTCTGCCCTTCCCCTGTTTGTACTATGTGTGTCTCTCTCAAAAATAAACATTAAAATTTTTGAAAAAGAAAGGAAGTAAGGAAGTACTGATGGGAATAAGTACACTTAGAATGATGGGAATATGCCAAAGGGACACTGAAACTAACTGTAAGAGCTCTTAATTGTCAAAGCTGGAACTATCTAACAAAAATGTAAATAAATTAGTGTAGGGTTATAACACAAAGTACAAAATGAATACCCATGAGTCCATACTGCTATAAATCAATGACTGAATAAATAATGGTGAGACTGGATAAATCTCCTCTGCTAAATTTCAAATACTTTATGTCAATACTCCACCCTCACAGACTGGAACATAGCTTCCCACTCCCTAATTATAAGCTGTGCACAGTGACTTCTTCCAAGGAGTATAGTATGAGAGAGGCACGGGGAGGAATAACTTTACAGAAGCCCGTCAAACACCACCTCAGGCAAGTGATCAAGGTTCACACTGACCATAGTAAGTCAGGTTGATAGTATGCACCATTGATAAAATCCAATGAAAATAGCACTCTACCTCCGTGGTGTTTCTCCTCAAAACCCATAACCCCAGTCTAATAATTAGGAAAACATCAGACACATCCCAATTGAGAAATATTCTACAAAATAGCTGACCATACTCCTCAAGCCCATCAAGGTCATCAAAAATAAGGACTGTCTAAAAAACTGTCATAGCCAATAGGAAGAGTTAAGGAAACATGACAAAATACAATTGGTATCCTGGATGGGGTCTCAGAACAAACAAATGACCTTAGGTAAAAATCTAGGAAGATCTGAATAAAATATGCATTTTAAGTTAATAATAGTATCAGTTTGTTAACTGCAACACATGTACCACAGCAATGTTAAATGTTAATAACAGGGGAAACTTAGTGCTGAATATATGGGAATTTGCTGTACTCTGTGTAATTTTTCTATAATTATAAAATGGTTCCAAAAATACAGTTCATTTAAAATGTACACCAATAAATGTTTTAAGGATATTTTAAATTATCACATAATAACCTAGAGAGTTTATTTATTGACTCTTAAGCATTTCCTTATTGTTGAATATTTGAGCCATTTCCAATTTTTCCCTGTTAAACGTAACAGAGTGATGAACAGATATCTACATGACATTTGCTTCACACCTTTGATTATACCCTAGCAGTAGATTCCTAGGAGTTCACTGTATGTTTTTAAAAAGTCAAAATAACATATTTACCTAAGTACAATAATAACCATAAGTATTAGAAATCCCATTAGATTGTGCAACTTTTCTGAAGTAAGTACCATTCCTCTCAACAGTAAAAAAAAAAAAATCAGAATCTGCATTCAACCTGTAACGTTATTCACCGATTCTTGAATTCATTCAATAAACACCTGAGAAACTGCTATACACCAGGCAAATGTACTATTTGGAAAGCCATTGAACCATAGGACTTTATGCCCTAACACGGAATAATAGAACACCTAATTTACAGAATTCTTAATCTGACAGCTTAAGATCGTTTCCTGAAATTTGCAATGAGATAGTATATGTGATAGGCACTTTTATACTAAGGTTTTTGCAACATTTTAAACTCCAGGCCACAATGTGATTCTGTAGCTAAAAAGGATTCCTCCCACATTAGCATTTGGTGTTATTTTAAAAATTACTTACTTGAAAACTTAAATTTTTCTCTATAATAAATGATTTCTTGTAGTATTCTTCTCTCTCTTCTTAATTTCACTGCCCTCTGGTGCCACCTAATGCCCATCTCTCTGGCACTTAGGTATTTCTTCATTCTTCTGTAAATGTTATTTTAAGCCTGGGTGGAACCACACCAGCAAAACTTCCCTTGATTGTCTTCAAAATGTCAATGTATCACCAAGCTCTTCAAAACCACTGCCATTGTTTCCATGACGTTTAATTGTTTCTTCCTAAACCTTAGAGATCACTTCAAGAAATTCAACAATGGTGTCTGTCAGAAGGAGTTTCTTGGAAATGTTCTCTGTGATAAAGAACTGCATGCAGGTCGTTTTGGGGGACAAGGAGGGTGCCCCATCAGATACACTTGTAAAGATGTGAGGGGGGCAGGCTTGGGAGGGAGAAGGTGACCCACAGTATGGTTTCCAAGGAGTCATAATAGACACTACATGGAGCAATGTAGCCTAGACTGCAGAGCTCCTCTAAATGGAAGGAAGAGGGCTGGGCCTTTAAAACCTCTCATTGATTAGACACTGGCTCTGAGCAGCCCCTTGGAGGGGTTCAACCTTAGGGGAAGCAGTTTTCTATGGCCAAGGGCAATGCCCAGACAGGGCACAGCTGGGAAGGCTGTCACAGCCCACAGCCCCAGATGCAGGGGAAAGAGACATCACCAGAGGATAGGATCTGAAAGGAGCTCCAAAGTTTCCACCATGGTTCTGTTCTCACTAGGTCTTTGCCTGCTCATTTACTCTTAAATATCGAGGTATCCTATAGTCCAAAGACACTGTTTTTTTTGTTCGCTTGTTTTTTATTTTTTAAATAGTTTACTGTCGAATTGGTTTCCATACAACACCCAGTGCTCTTCCCCACAAGTGCCCTCCTCCGTCACCACCACCTGTTTTCCCCCCGCCCCTATTCAGTATTCAATAGTCTCTCAACTTTTGCGTCCCTCTCTCTCCCCAACTCTCTTTCCC
>NC_043705.1:69693470-69707096 GCF_006229205.1 Suricata suricatta
ACGCGCCCCCGGCCCCCCGCGCTTGGCCGGGGCAGCGTCGCTGCCGCGACATCTTCGCGCCTCTGCCGCGCTGGCACCTGCAGGTCTATGCGCTTTACGAGGCCGTCGCGGGCTTCGTGGCGCCGGTCGCGATCATGGGCGTAGCTTGCAGCCGCCTGCTCTGCGCCTGGTGGCAGCGCCCACCCCAGGCCCCACCGCCTGCAGCGCCCTGGTGGGCGAGTCCCGGCCGAGCCCCTGCGCCCAGCGCCCTGCCACGCGCCAAGGTACAGAGTCTGAAGATGAGCCTGGCGCTGGCGCTGCTGTTCGTGAGCTGCGAGCTCCCCTACTCCGCCGCCCGGCTGGCGGCCGCGTGGTCCTCAGGACAGGTGGGAGACTGGGAGGCCGAGGATGTGGCGGCGGCGCTGCACCTCGTGGGAGTAGCCAACAGCGCTCTCAACCCCTTCGTTTACCTCTTCTTCCAGGCAGGCGACTGCCAGCTCCTACGGCGGCTGCGAAGGCGCCTGGGGGCAGTCTGCTGCTCGTGGGAGGGAGCAGCGGAGGACGACGAGGGGGCCGGCGGCCACCGAGCGCTTCACCGCCACCGCTGGCCCCACCCCCATTATCACCACGCTAGACGGGAGCAGCCTGAGAAGGGCTGCTGGCGCCCGCCCCCGCCTCGCCCCCGGCCGCTGCCCTGCTCCTGCGAAAGCGCTTTCTAGATGCTCGATGGCCGGTAGGGTCCCCATCGCAGCCGCACGGCCTCCACGGAACACGACGAGGCTGATCAGGGTCTATCCAGATCACCACGGGCGAAGGGGAGTCTCAGAGATTGACCTTGGAGCTGTCCCCTTCCTACACTCTATTTCTTTCTAATGTTTACATTTTCCTACACTTTTCCAGTGTCTTCTCTCCCTTTCAGTTCCTCTCACATTTTCCAGTTTGGAGATGAGAGTTTGAGCCACTGGAAATTGTAAAAAACAGTCAAAGATACACAGGTATTTTTGCATTTCTCTTTGACGCTCCCATAGTGTTCTGGATAAGATCATTTGTTTTAGATAAATTGCCAAGCTTTCACTATTTGCTGTGTTATCATGTTTCTCTTTATTTTGAATCGTGTTTAAATCAAGTGTACCTTCGAGACCAGAGAATTTGCCTTTCCTTCCAGGAGGAAAATCCCCACATTGCTCTCCCTGAGGAGCCTGGAAATTGTACCAGCGATACTGTCAGAAATATAATCGTGCTGTCACTTCAGAGCCACAGAGTATTTGTAAAATAAAAACATTTCCCACAGAGCAATTAGTACTTTTTGTTACATGATAATGTGTTTTCTCAGAAAATCAGCGGAGCCTTTATTTCCAGTCTTCCCTTCCATAGAAGCTGTGGTTGTAGGAGTGACACAAAAAAGCTTCCCTTTGTCTCTTTCGAATATGGCTAGTTTCGGTAGGAAACTGTTCCCTTGCCCAGACAGGCCTTTACAGTTGAGATGCTGGGCTCAGGTGGAGTCTCTCAGCACGGAGTCCCAAGAACAAGCGAAGGGAAACAGGAAGGTGGGGCGTAGGCGGGGCTCACTGTCCCTGATGGAGCTGCAACCACCCAAGGTTGCACGTATGAATAAAACTCCCTTTTAAAAATGAAGGCAGTACCTTTTGGTGTGGGCTGCTGAGAACAAAGTAAAGAAGCAGATTTAATCAATGACCTCCTTTTAGTCCTTGGTCCTAGAGAGAAGTGGCAACACTTAGGAACAATGTATCCGTGTGTTTACCAGTGCCTTTCATCTGAGAATCGGCATGCTTTCCATAATAGTGTTTCCTGTCTACCCACAATGTCAAATTAAGATGCAGAAAGGGAAAATGATTGCTGGAGTTCACTTGCAGAGCCACTCAATGCTATCTGAGGGCTTTCTTTGTTTTCTTCACCTATGTATCCCAAACTCGTAAACTACAATGCTTCATGAGTACTAGGCACTCAACACATATTTGTTGAATGATTAATTAAATGAGTCAGGCAAATATAGAATGGATACAAGATTTACAAAAACCTTCATTAAGCTTGATTTACCTTCCTCCAAAATGTTGTCAAAAAAGATTCGAGTTACGGGTTTTCCTTCATCTTCTTAATCATCCCCACCTTGCTTAGGATACTATGGTGTGTAATATACCAAGAGTAAGTCAGCCAAAGAGAGAACACAGTTGTCTTCATGACATTCTTATTCATTAGCATTATTTTTCTTCATTAATAAACATCAGTTCCTCAGTTTGTGCCAAGCAATGTGTTAGGTGTTGAACATGTGAAGATGAATAACCTACATCTTTCCCTCAAAGATCTTATAATCATATGTAGGAGACAATCTGAAAATCACCACACAGTATCACATATATTTTAATAAGGGCTCCAGTCATGGTGTAACATCACTGAAAAAGAACCTCTGACCACCTCAGGAAGCGGTCCTTCCAATGATGGGATGAAGGATCAACTAATGGGAAGCAGGAAATGCGTAAAGGGAGGGATCCGACAGAAGCTCAGAGAGAACGCAGAATATGGCCCTGTATGTTGTATCACTTTGAATGCTCACAACTGAGATAATTTAAGCCAGCTGCATCACCTTTTCTGCCATCTGCAATTTGAGAGCCCCCTAACAGAAAAATGAATTCAGCTGGTTTAAATCTGCTATCTCACACAACAAGAGTCCAGGAGTAGGGCTGCTCCAGAGTTGATTAGTTGAGTAGCTTCGTAACTTCACAATCAAAGACCTAGCTCCTTTTCAGTTTTCTATTCTGCCATTCTGAGTTGGTGGACTTGACATTAAGGTCAGTACCCCTTGAGGTCACAGAATGACTGCTATGGTTCCAGGCATCACACTCAAATATGTTAATGTCCAGAAAAAGTAGAATTTCTCTTTTTGTTTTCACTTTATAGAAATGAAGAAACATTTCTCGGAAGTCCCAAGCAGATATTCCTGCATGGTTCACTGGCCAGAACAGTATCTTATATCCATATCTAGACCATTGCAAGGGAAATGGGGCTACCATAATGGCTTAGACCAGGAGGTGAAGATATGAATTGCACAGGAAAGGGATGAAAAAAATGAGACTTCCATTTTTTTTCTTTTAAGAAAAAAGAAGGGGAAATGTGTATTGGAGGGCAAGGCTAAACTTTTATACAATTGCCAAACTGTTAAAGAGATGAATTTTATAATCTACTAGAGCTTTTTATCTGTGCCATCTAGAAATTATGAGAAATCTCCATCTGGGTCAAAAATACAGAATACATATTCATGTAATTTGAAATTAAACTGTATTTTCCCTAGATTTTGTGGAAGATTTGGTTAAGCGAAATTCATACTGAAATATTTCTATAGCTAAGGAGATTTCTTAAATCTGATACTTGAAGGTAGATCAAGGGGATTTGGTTCCCATCTCTAGTGGCATTTGTGGGTTAAGAAATTTGAAGCATTTGCTCAGAATGATCGGCATTGATCCCAGGAACCTGCATTGCTATAGACAATTCAGAGATTGAGTTCTTCCCCACCGAGGAAGCCCCAAAGGTTATTCTAAACTTACACTCTCAATTCAGGGGACATACCAGCAATGGTGAATGAGCAGTTGACCTTGAACTTGATCTCTTTTCTAGGTATCACTCAAATAAGACATGACCAGAGGAGAAATTAAACCACACACTGGAGTTTGGGAGGAATCAAATTGCATCCCCTCACCCAGTGCACATTGCCCCCTTGGAGTTCGATTTTAACTAAGCTGCAGGACTCCAACAGGCACTATTCACATAGATGACAATGTAAATGTCACCACCTAAATTTTAAAGCTAAAATACAACGAATTCTATATTTAAAAAAAAAATAGCCACATGGCAACATGCAGCTAAAGTAAGTAAACATGACCTATTACATAATTTGAAGCAGAGAATATGTAGAAAACAGTCAGGAGTGTAACTAAAACTACAATTAGTGACTAGCTATAACTCATTTACTAAAAATAGAATAGTCTAGCTCATTTGTGGAAGAGGAGGTAGATTTTTTCCTAAGCCACTTCCTAGGAAACACAAAGAAAGTAGAAAATTGGAGGAATTTCCCTCTCATTTCTAAAATGTTTTGATTGATCAAAGGAAAGATATTATAAATAAAATGAAGTCTAATTAAATTAAACAAATGTTTTCTGAGTTGTGAGGCACCATAATGAAAAGAATAGTCTTGAGAGCCTACAGACCTTGATTTGGATTTCACCTCTACCCCTTAGTAGCTGTGTGGCTTTGGGCTGTTTGAGGAAATCTTTCTGAGTCTTGGTTTTCTTATCAATAGAAATGGGGCTTATATGATCTACTTCATAGGATTAGTATATGTAAAGAACTTGATGGGTGGGGGTGGGGGATCCTGTGGGCCTGTCTCTTCAGACTCACTCTAATACTCACTATGTGATAGCGTTATTTTCTAACCCCGGGCTGTGAGGGATAAGATCCAGTAATACCACATGAAGGGAAGCAAGGGATCTTGGGGAATCAATCTATGAAAGAGTAATGCAACAATGGTAGCACATAGTTAACAGAGTACTTGGGGCCTTGCAGAAGGTATAGTGTGCAGAGTAATTGTTGACTCCCTCCCTGGAGAAACTTTTCTAACAGGACTCAGATTCTCCTATCTTATGCCTCTTATGAACAGTCAAGTGCTTTGAGAGAAGCTGAACCCTCTCCCATTCTAAGATGAGACCTTAATTAGTATAAGCACATCAAAGAAATTCTATTCGCCTAGCCACCAAGGCCTGCTCAGGAAGGGTCATGTGACCAATGACCAATGAGATGTGTTGCAAGGCAGGGGGAGTTGCTAGGGCTTCTAGGAAGGAAGTTCTTAACTCTGAGAGAGACTTGAGAGTCTATATGCTCTCTTCATCTCTCTCCCAAGAAAGGTAAACGAGGGAGCATGTAGTGCTACTGCCTACTGGTAGCCCACCTAGGACCACGAGAGACAACAGCCGTAAGATGAATGCAATGCTGTGTGTGGATTTGGCGGAGAGATGACAGAACTTAGGTCCTTAATGACCTCACTGAGCTTTCAGGTCAAAATTGGAGGCATGCCTATTGGATGTCCTGCTAAATGAGACACATTTTCTTATTGTTTAAGGCAGTTAAGCTGAATTTTCTGTTTTTGTAGCAGCAAGCATCCTCCAACTGAAGAAGTTTGGCAAGAAAAAGGAAGTCTCATTTTAGCTTACTGCATGTTCTTTATCAAAAAAAAAAAAAAAAAAAGAACATTCCAAGTGTACTTTTATTTAGTCCATCAGCCAGTAAGTATTGAAGAATTTTATGGATACTATATTGAGCATAGTGGGGCAAAGGGAAGAAAATCGAAGACGTAACTCTTGTATTTAAAAAATTTGTATTCTATGAAGAATTAGAACTTTTATGGTAAGGATTTTGTTGACAAATCTCAACCTACAATTATTAATGTTATAGGACATTATTTATAAATTCTTATCATTGGTGATGTTATTCATTCATTCACTCATTCATTCATTGGATGTTTATTATAAATCCATCTTGTGCAAAGTATTAATGAACATCTATCTTATATAGATATAGATGTATTGCATATCACTTATCATAGACATACATTCCATTTAAAATTCATCTTTTTGGTGGGACCAATTATTACTGTGTTTGCTATGGCCAAATTAGGAATTAACAACCACAAAATGGGCTGGAGTAGCTTATTATATAATGGCTTCCAATGAATCACTCTTCTTTATATTCACCCCTTGTGTAATCTTTTCCCACAAAGAGTGTGGGCTTGGTCATGTGACCTACTTTGGCAGTGGACATCAGAAGATCTTTCACAAGCAGGGTCTTGACAGGCACATACACATGGGGCTTGCCCTCTCAGAAAAGCTGCCCGAACATCACAATGCCATGAGGAAGCCAAGAATGAAAGAGCAGATGGAAAGGGAGGCCCACTTATTCAGCGATTGCCACTAAGCCCAGTTCTCAGCTGACCCTCCAGATAAATGCAGCCACAAGAGTGAGCCCAGGGGAGGCCAAAAGAAGAACTGCTGAGCTAACCCACAGACCTGTGAGAAATAAGAAATCACAGCCATTAGGTTTGGGAATTGGTTTATTTTGCAACAATAGATAACTAAATCATGTGAGTAGTAAAAAGCTATTGGATACATTAAAAATGGGAGTCAAATGACCCAATTATTAGATCAAATGGGTTCTAGTCTTCCACCACATGTCAAACCGGGATATTTAATTCCTCACCATGAAATCTGATGAGACTTCACATCAATGTGGAATGAACAGAACCTCAAGGGGAAAACTGAGCTCAGGGGAAAGAATTAACCCTGTTTCCATGTGGTGAAATCTATTGCCAAGCCCCAACAGTTCTGGGTATGGTTTTATTTAGTAAGTTACTATGGAGTATCTTTCAAAATACCCATAAAGTAAGTAATGGGAACCATAAAATAATAGCTAAAATGTATTAAATAATTTCTATGAAGCCTGGAACATGCATCAATTCAATTAATCATCACAACAACTAAAAGGAATGTATCATACCTCCACCTTATAGATAAGAAAATTCAGGCTAAGGATAACTTGCCCACTGTCAAACAGCTAGTAAATGGCAGAGGTAAAGCTGTGGGGGTGGGAGGTCTTCATTGTTGTTGTTGTTTTGTCATTTTAATAGGTAACAGCCAAGAAATTCATCTGAGCCTAAGATACAAGTCTGGCTTTATGTAACATGCATCTGTTAGAACCCCAGCCTAGACATTCAAGTGTGAAGTGGGTGAGAACATGCTAGATAAAAAATGACTACCTGAAGAATTAAATGCATTTTAGAAAAACAGTATACAATTATATCAGAGTTTCATCATTTTAGCCTCCAAACTATCCCAAGTAAAGAACTGACTTGCTAGGAATGGAGGAGACTGCTAACTGTTCACCAAAATCCACTCTCCCCCTCTTATGTGGCTGCTCAGCCAGAGACTACATTTCCCAGCCTCCTTTGCATCTAGTTAGAGCTATGTGACTATGTTCTTAGCAAAGGAATGTGAGAAAAAGTGACATGTGTGGCTTCCAAACTTGGGTCTTAAAACATAGGGCCTGGGCCCTCATGTTCTCCTTCACCTTCCTGTTAGCAGGAAAATATGTGACAGTCACGCAATGTAACAATGATCAGGTTTAGCCATTCTGACGAGGACACTATCCTAGAGGGTGGCAGAACAACAAGACAAAAGGAATCTGGGTCGTGTCAGGATATTGTGGGACACAGACAGCCTAAACTTGACAGAAAATTATGTGAGAGAGAAATAAATTTCTGTCTTTAAGCCACTGAATTTTGGGAGTCTCTTTATTACAGAACACTAGCCTTGATCTCAACTTATATTTTGAAGTTGTTTTAAATTATACTACGGGATGGTTTTGCTTCTCATTTTTTGTTCTATGGGGCTTCTGTGTTTGCAGGAGAGCTTGGTGTGTGTTGAGGTAGACCAAGTCTAGAATATGAAACTCTTCAGAAGCTTGAGGAGGGACCCTGGCTCCAAGTTGTCCATGCCAAATCATGCCTGGAAAATGTCTTTTATTTGTCCCAAAGGAAGTCATTTAGCCTTTGGAAACACTTTTTGTTTTTAAAAAAGCTAAAATTTGAGTATGTTAGAGAAAACTGATATCCATGGACATCAGTACAAGAGCCAGTATCAAAAATGGAGCAGGCTCTGCAGTTGCCTGCAATAACACTGATTATTCTCTTGCCTTACTAAAAGGATCCCAATTTTGTTCAAGACTAACATGTTCTAATTACCTATTGTTATGTAACAAACTACCCTAAGTTTTGTGACATAAAAGAACCACCGTTTAATTATCCTTATGGGTTTTGTGGGTCAGGATGTGGACAGAGTATAGGAGGGCTGGCTTGTCTCTCTTCCATGACCTGGGGTCTTAGTGTAAAAGACTCAAATGACTGGGGTCCACAATCACCTTGGAGCTTCTTTACTCATATGTCTGCTGCCTTGGCTGGAATATTCAAAAGCTGGGCTCATCAGGAACTACTGACCAAAGTGCCTAAACATGGCCTTCCAAGTGGCTCTGGCTTTCTTACTGTATGGCAGCCTTAGAGCAGTCAAACTTCTCCTAAGGCAGCTCAAGGTTCCAAGGGCAAATGTTCTAATGAGCAAGGTGGAAGCCACATGGCTTTGTGTGGCCTTGTCTCAGAAGTCACATAGATTCGTCTATACTCTACTGGCTGAAGCAGTCACAAACTTGCCCAGATTTGAAGATATAAGCCCCACATTCTCATGTAAGAAGTGCCAAAGACTTTGTTGTCATATTTCACAGCTGCCATACCTACCATCAAGGAAGATAACCCTACCTCTCCCCACCACTCTGCCCTGGGAGATAGCTAAGTCAACCAGGGCAATCCCATTCTGCCTGGGATTGATTGGTTGAATGGTTCTGAACACTGAAAGTAGAGGTAAGGGCTTCTGGCAAAGGTTTCTAACCTTAAATAGAAGATATCAGTAGAGGCCATTCTTTCTCTTCCTCTGGAGAGTGTAGCTTATACATATGACCTAAAGCTTCTATTGCCATCCTGTAACCCACAGAGGAGATATAACATTAAGAGAAGGCCAACATCTATGGCTCAAAGAGTGGAAAGGTAAACAAACTCAAGTCTTTGATTATGTAGTTGAGCAGCTGAATTAGCTGAAGTTTGAGCCGTCCAATCTGATTGTCCTATGTGAAATAGTAAATTTCCTCATTGTTTAATAAGTTTGAGTTGTTGTTTTCTCTAGTCATCCAAATGGATATAAGGAATGTATTTGTCAGGGTTCTCCAAAGAAACAGAAACAATGGTGTGTGGGTACATGCATATTTATTTATTATAAGCAATTGGCTCAAGCAATTATAGAGTCTAAGAAGCCCCATGATCTGCTATCTACATGCTGGAGACCCAGAAGATCAGGTGATGTAGTTCCAGTTGGAGAACAAGAGATCATCAATATCCCAGCACAAACAGGCAAACAGAGTGAATTCTCCCTTTCTCCAGGTTTATGTTCTATTGTTCTTTTGTTCTGTTGAAGCCTTCAATGGATTAGATGAAGCCCAGCCAAATCAGGGGAAGGCAATTTGCTTTACTCATTCTACCAATTCAAATGCTAGTATCATCCAGAAATACCCTGAGATAGACTCCCAAAATAATGTTTAAGCAAATATCTGGGCACTCCATGGCTCAGTCAACTTGATACATAAAGAAACATATCACAAGAAACTGTCGGGTTTCCTTAAAACTTCATCCCAGATAGGAACTGTTAATTATGCTTGCAAATTTTGTTTCTCTTACTTCCTAAAAGTGCTCTAAGCAATCTATCATTTCAGTGAATTCTTTAAGCACAGAAGGAGACAGATGATTGAAAATGTTGCCTAGATCATCATCCATGAGGTTATACTAAAAGGATTTGGACAATGCAATTCTAGACATTTAAGAATCCCTATGCAAGCTGTGAACTTCATTCCTCTGACCAATGAAGTCACATTAGAACTGCTCCATTGTAGACCATGTAGCAAACATTCCTTTAGCTTGCTGGATGGAATTTTATGGTTTTTTTTTAAAGTTTATTTATTTATTTTGAGAGAGAGTGTGTGTGTGTGTGTGTGTGTGTGTGCAGAGGAGGGATAAGAGAGAAGGAGGGAGAGAATCCTAAACAGGCTCCACACTGTCAGCACAGAGCCTGACATAGGGCTTGATCTCAGGAACTGTGAGATCATGACCTGGGCTGAGATCAAGAGTTGGGCTCTTAACTGACTAAGCCACTCAGGCATCCCTGGATGGACTTTTTTAAGTGCATTCTGAATTTTAAAAAAAGATTTGTATTTTTTACTGAGCATTTATCATTACTGAATATTTTTTAAATGTAGACATTGAAAGCCTGACCTAGGCCAACATGTTCCAGAGTACACTTTGTGAAGCAACAGATGCTTCCATATTAATATATCATCAGGAAAAAAAGAGTTTCAGAGTTAAATGTTTAGAACAGTAGATTAAATAGGTCTTTCTTTTTGGTGTTTTATTATAAAATATACAAAAAAGTTGAATACAAAAGAACACCCACATATTCGCCACTGAGATTCAGCAGTTGCTAACATTTTGCCATCTTTGCTTTTATACATCTATATATATTGTTGTTTTTGAATAAGTTGAAAACTAGTTGCAAACATGATATCATTGCTCTTCACCTCTGAATACTCGAGCATGCATCTCCTAAGGCGTTCTTGCATAAGCACAAGAGCAACCCACACTTAAGGAAATTTAACAATTCCCTGAGATCACCTAAGACTCAGTCCATATTCAAATGTTCCCTTTTGTTCTCAACATAACTTGAATGGATTTTTTATTTTTGAGCCAACATCTAATTAGAGTATACACATCGCCTTTGATTGTTATGTCTCTTTAGTCCCTTCTATTCTAATACAGCTTCCATGACCTTAAAAAAACCCAAAAACTGTTGTGTCTTTTGAAAAGACCAAGCCAGATGTCTTGCAGAACATCCCACATTCTGAATTTTCCTGAGTATTTCCTCATAATATCTTCTATATGATTCCTCTCTTTACAACCAGGTTCCTTAAAGCAGTACCTATCAGAGCCTTCAATATGCTTAGTGCCAAATGACTCTCCAAATGAACACCTTTTAGGAACCTCTGCCCTCGTCACATAACTCTTTCTTCGGAATTGTCTCCACCTCTCACACACACACACACACACACACACACACACACACACACACACCCATAGGGCTTCCAACAGTCACATATGGACTTTGTAGCCTGACCTCTAGGACTAGTCCATCAGAACCACCTCCTTGAAGCCTAACGCAGATTTAAGGGGAAAGACTAGGAAAATCAGGATAAAATACTCAGTTTTTTAGGTGAGTTCAAAAGTGATACAGTTATTACACTTGTGCATATTGGTAAGGTCTATACTTTGAGGGAGTGGGCAATAGAAATGTGTGAATAAGGAACTAGAGAAGGCACAAGCAAGATGACACATGCTCAAATAGAGCCGGGTCGGACAATACCATAGCAAGCATAGGTCTGCCTTAGATGTTAATCTGATGGAAGGTTATCTTCTCTTGGCATTAGAAATATGGTTCTTAGGGGAAGATCTGGGGAAAGGGGGCAGTGGGAAATCTAGGCTGGAAAACAAGGAGGAGGTAAAAGCAAGGAAAGAAGGTACTCAGCTTTGGCAAGCAGTGCATGTGGCAGATAAAGAGACCAACCTAAGAAGCAAGTTAACTTGTTAGAAACTCACCCAAGCCTCCCTAGAAGAAATAGGGACACAGCTGAGGGGCTGGAAGCATGGAAGATATATACCACCTTGGAAAGCCTGGAATATTCCAGATTTGAAGTAAGGTAGTGTTTTAAAGAGCATGTGGGAGAGGTAAGACCTGAGGAAACCAGATAAGAAGCATCAACAGCAGTGTCTGAACAGGGCCACAAGGGATACCCCAGGCGGAGCAGAGGTGAGGATACTGGGGAATCAGCCCTGGCAGCATTTTGCACAAACCAAATCAATTCTGTAACAAGATGGGGATGAGACAGACTCTATGTTCAAGACTCAAAATGCTTCTCACAGGGATGAGGGGAGGTTGACACTAGACAGAGCCACCTCTAATGCAGCACACACACGCCAGAAACACCGGGCTCAGCAGAGTGTTAGATGGGACACTCTCTATGTGTGCACAGCCCTTATCCTTCTGCTTCATGTGAAAGGATTCAATTAGACCAGCACTGTCGCCTGTTGGGGTGAGAGGGGCCAAATTAAAAACAAAACAAATAACAATCAGAAACAAACATTCTCCCTATTGGAGTTCTAAACCAATGTCTAGGGGAGAAGCTGAGGTTCAGAGATTAAATCCTCTTGCAGGTTAAAGCCCAAAGATAACAAAATCCAAGGAAGTACGGTTCATAAAGCAAACTTTCCTAAATTGTCTGAAAAAATTAAAGACCTTTTTGATTGCCAATTCCACATGCTGGAGAGTGCCCTGAAGCATGTGGATTTGTGAATCCTTCCTTCAGCAGAGGTAGCTGCAGACTGCTCCCCTTGACACAGGGTAGTCCTGTAGGACCTCTCGGTTTCTATTTGATCAATTGTCATTTCATGATGAGCTTCATTCTTAAAGAGTTCGAAGTGTTAAGAGGAAGCAGAACTTTATTGCAGCACTGGTTCCTCACCTACCTATGTAAGTTAGGAAGCAACCCACCCCCCACTCTTGGAATGATGGCAAAGCAAATCGGTACTCCCAGAACCCGGGACATGTATCAGCAAAGACCCTCTAAAATAGGCTTAGGATATGAGATAAGAAACATACCAGGACTCCCCTACCCCCGGGTGGCTGTCAGTTGGTGGGTGCAGGCAGTCTAAATTCACTACAATCGGGAGACACCAAGGTTAATTTGGCATCATGTTAACAACCCTGGTGGTGGGGAAAAGATCCATCTATGCATTTACCTAAGACAGAGGAAACGGGTTTATTGCTGGGAGCCGCATCAGCCTTGCTGGATGACACAGTCACAGTAAGGAAATGGCAGACATTTGCATGGCTCCTGCCATGAGAGGCGAAACTGGTATCTCCTTCTGCTCCTACTGCTCATGTGAAATTAAGCCTGTTGCTATTGATTAGGCTTCCCAATGTTCCAAATCAGGCTGATATTCCCCACATAATTATTCTATAAGAAAAAGCATATTCCTGCCCTTGCATAAGGGATTTTAGATCAAAGTGCTGTAGATATTTTACAAAAGGCTCTTCTAATGAGCCTTGCAGACCCAAAACATAAGGGGGGGGGGGGGCTAAGAATACAAGAGTTACAGTTAACTCTGGCCCGGAGAAATAGAGCCTAACTTACAGATAGGAAACAGACAAGGACCAGACATCAGTTGCTGCATATAGTTTTGCTATTGGAGTCACAAATACCCTCCCTTGTACTGACTTCAGCTATGAGAATGGATAAAAAGTTAGAAACCCAGGTGCAAGGTCAACACACACAGGCCCCATTATGCTTACATCAAGGGAAGGGCTTTCTCTAGCAACTTGTTAACAAACATTCTTTCTCTTGTGGTCTATGAGCTAGATAAAATAACTCCCAGCCTATTTTTATAGAATTTAACCTGTATGTTAGTTTTAGCATTAACTTAATAATATGTATATTATCCTGGTTTTTTTTTTTTACTAAATAATATGTATATTATCCTGGTTTTTTTTTTACTAAAAACATCTTGTTATTCTCTTAGTTGTAAAATTTACCTTACTGTAAGTGATTTAGTTATAACATGTTAACTAAAAACAAAGTCATAATTATTGGCCAAAACCCAACTCGTACAAAATAAGATGGGTTTGTTACTTTTAACCTTGGGGACTGATGCCAAGAATAAATTGGAATGGTTCTACAAAAATACTTCTGTAAAACTTGTTTCTGTATACCTTTGATGATTAAAACACCTTATCACTAAGAGTGAGAAACTGTAAATAATTTCTATTTTCTGATGTCATGTTATTGCTTAACCAATAAAAAAGACACCAAAGCAAACTGAACAGAGACGCCTGCCTGGTGACCAAGAAAGAAACTTGTGGCTCTCTCATCTCCCTCTCTCTCTCT
>NC_043705.1:69707196-69785990 GCF_006229205.1 Suricata suricatta
GGCCATTTCCATTCTGAGTCTTCCTACCAATGGAACAGGGCCTCTATGTCGTGCCATGGGGCTCTCTTGTATTTTCAGTCCTGTGCCTCAGTGTCTGCTTTCAGTGACTGGCTAAGCAATCTGCCTCTAGGTATGCTTTCTCCAGCACCATCTGGACTCAAAGAGATGGTGTGGAGTGACTCTGAGCATGTGACATCTACACGAATCCAAGGCTAGTTCTCCCATGCTTCTCTTTCTGGACCAGAATGCAAATGGAACTGGGAGCAGCCCAGGCACTGCTGCCTGCCCACGCCGTCATGGACAATTTCCAGCGAGATACTCATTAGCGCTCTGTAGTGGGCCCAGAGCTCAGCCACCTTGCAGTTTAAATGTAGCTCAGGGTAGATCCAGATCATAGTGGGTGGGAGGGGGAGGCTCTTTTTAAGAAAAATAATACAAAATAATAAATAATTAGGTATTAAAGTAAATATTCAGAATGGGCATATAATCACAAAAGATACAAATACGAAAAACCTAACAGAATAGCAGGCATTTATTAATTGCTAAACATACCACTAGCATAGTTTCTGCCTCCAAGTTTTGGATCCCTACTCTTTACTCATCTGTTCACATGATAAAAATTTTAAAACATTTTACATAAAGAGACTAGAGCTATAATGATCTTTTGTATAGCACAATCTTTTTTTAATTGACAGAGAGCATAAAACAAATAGTAATCCTAGTACAGGTTTGTGTACTTAGAGAAATTATTATAAATTCTATTTCATATGCTTCCCATCAAGAAAGAGATATGAATTTATAGTTTTTATAATGCATTATTGAGCATATCCCATGTGTACTATCTATGAGAACAGAATCCTGGGCTTACAAGTTTACTAAAAATGTAATGATAAGACAAAATTTTCCAAAGAATAGTTTCTAGCTCTATCTGTTCAAGTCTTATTTCTCCTCCAAGACTTCCAGATTCCCTGTGCCAGACACCAAGCCCATATTCACATTTTGATAGAACCGCAGCCTGCATCTAGCATAGAAGGAGGGCCATCACAGCGGGCACCAGGAGTATATCTGGAGGCTGTATTTACATTGAGACAGCCAACAGAAACTTAACTATACACCATGGTTGGCTGCAAACCATATAAATATATCCCACCAAACACAAACTAAATGTATTTCCAATACAAATGCCTCTTAGCCAAATCCCCAAAATGCCTGTGTGACAGAGGGAAAAGAGACAATGGCTTTAATCCACTGCAGCTAAATCATATTACTTTTGCACATTTTTACAAAAACATATGACAATTATTCCTTTCTTTCTTCTCTGTCCTTCATGAACAATTCAGTCCTAACGCCAGTAGGGAGGGACAGAGCAGGGTAGAGAGACATCTATACTGGCTAGGGGACTGAGGGGGACATGCACTGGCTTAGAGAGAAGTGACAGAGTCCCAGTGGGGTAGATGGCAACATGGTAGTGTAGTGAGTCTGGCTCAAGCTGAGTGAGAAAGGAACAAAAGTACAGCCCTGCAGGGGCTATGTGAAGTTCCTGCCAAGCATGTATAATCTCAATCTCATCATAGAGAGATGTCAGACAAACCTTGGTTAGGGAACATTCTATAAAATATATAGCCTATAATCTTTATTTTTTTCTGTTTATTTATTTTTTTTAACATATGCAATTATTTTCCATCATTTACACTACAGTAGTTACAATTACACTCCAAACAGGAAAGCAAAGTAAAAAATCAAAACCCCAACTTCTATTTCATGTAATTAGACTTACACAGAAATTAGAAGGTTATGTAACAACTCGTTAATCACCTAATTTCACAGCTATCTGAAGTGGCGATCATTATATAGCAGCTTACCTATGATACATTCAAGATACATGATACAATTTATTACTTGCCCATAAGCTAAAACACAGCCTGCTTAATACCTTTCCTTAAATTCCACCTCTATACTACAATATACTTGAGGTCCATGCAAAAAAGTAGCTACCTTTTATACAGGAAATGGATGATTAAGCTTGTGTGTGTGTGAACAAAATCACTAATGCTTACATTAATTATACTTTATTCCTAAAAGAGCCAAAAAACAGACTTGAGCGTAAAACATATTTGCATTTGAAAATAATCTTTCTAAGAGATTGAAGAAGACACCAAGAAATGGAAAAACATTCCCTGTTCATGGATCGGAAGAATAAACATTGTGAAAATGTCATTACTACCCAAAGCAATCTACACATTCAATGCAATTCCCATCAAAATTGCACCAACATTCTTCTCAAAGCTAGAACAAACTATCCTCAAATTCCTATGGAACCACAAAAGACCCCGAACAGCCAAAGTTATATTGAAGAAGAAAACCAAAACGGGAGGCATCACATTCCCAGACTTTAACCTCTGCTACAAAGCTGTCATCATCAAAGCTGTTTTGTATTGGAACAAAAACAGACACGTAGACCCATGGAATAGAATAGAGAACCCAGAACTGGGCCCACAAATGTACGGCCAATTAATTTTTGACAAAGTAGGAAAGAGTATGCAGTGGAAAAAAGACTGCCTCTTTAGCAGTTGGTGCTGGGAGAACTGGACAGCAACATGCAGAAGAATGAAACTAGACCACTTTCTTACACCATACACAAAAATTAACTCAAAATGGCTGAAGGACCTGACTGTGACAGGAAGCCTATAATCTTTAAAAATGCGAATGTCATGAATGTTGGTGAAGGACTGAAATACTGGCCCATACAAGGAAGATAAACAGACATCACAACTAAGTGCAAGTTGATTTCGAATTGGATTTGAGGATTCATGGTAGAAACATGTCAATGTTAAATTCCTGATTTTAAGGGTTGTATTGCAGTCATGTAGAAGAATGTCTGTTTGCAGGAAATACATACTAAAACATGAAAAACTGATGTGACATCAGATTAGCAACATACTCTTAAATGGCTGTTGGGATAGAGTTCCCTGTACTATTTTTCTGTAATTTTGAAGGCTTTCAAATTATATTAAAAGAATATAAAGGATGGCCATATGAACACATTAGTAGGGTTACTCTGGACCTTGGAAAGGACCCACACATATGAGGGGACCTGAAGCTTATGTTTCATTAACTTCACTATCTCTAATTGTAGCAAATGATCTATGCAGTACTGTCTGAAAGGCAAATGTACCAAAAGGCATTTTTCCTGCAATTTAATCCTTGCTTTAGCTATACCTGTTTTTTGAGGTCTTTTTGGCCTTCCTACCTTTACTGAGCATGAATGTAGTGAAATGAATATGTTCCAAACATGCTTCAAGGTCAAGGAGCAACAGCTTGCACTTTGAGGCTCACATCACTGAAGGTTCTTTGGGCTGTGCCTATTTGCTTAGCTTGGCTTGGTATAATGGCCAGTGTTTTACTTGAGGCTCACTGCAGACAATGTCATGTTCGCTGACCACAGTCCCTTCTGTACTGCCTACTTAGGGTTAGCATGCGTATCATTTGTTGGATGCCCAGGACATGGGAGTTCCATTTGGAAGATAAAATTCAGACTGAACAAGAAATCTTTAAAATCTGCAACCTCCACTCCCTTTTAAAAAAATTTTTTTACATTTATTTATTTTTGAGAGACAGAGTGAGACAGAGCACAAACGGAGGAGGGACAGAGAGAGAAGGAGACACAGAATCTTAAGCAGGCTCCAGGCTCTGAGCAAATGTTCAGCACCAAGCCCAATGCGGGGCTCAAATCCACAGAGTCTGAGCTGAAGTCAGGTGCCTAATGGTCTGAGCCACCCAGGCGCCCTTCACTCCCTTTTTCTGCATGCTTAGTTCAGTACCTCCCTTTTCCTTTCTACAAATGTGTGCCTACAGAGTGTACAATGTGGTCCATCCTCTCAAGATGGACAGCTCGAAGGGAGAGGGCAGCAATTTGGGCACATAAATTTAATTAAGGCGATGTTAATCCATTTGGCTGTACATTTAAGCTACCCCAATCTAGATTTTTATTATTAAATACAGTTTACACTTTCATCTCTTACTATATCTCTCAGTCGGTTCCAAATTCAGGCAGGGGAAAAAAGTGGTTTTTATTGAGTCCTCTTAATGTCCAATACAAATAAAAGATGATGGCACCTTCCAGAGTGGTGACAACAAATTTAAAAAAAGTAATTTGAAATACACTTTAGGACGTAGAATTGACAGGACTGAGTGCTGGATTAGATATGGGTGGATAGCACAGGGGGTCCTAAGGCCACACTATGTTTGGGGACTCACTAGAAGGAATTCTGGAACTCATTATATAGCTCTTCTCATGCTAAGATTGCTAGAGTAATATTGTAAGGATACACCGCTGGATGATAAAAGGAAAAGGACACAGGTGGAAAATGGAAGAATCCAGGTGCAGGCTTCCTTATGGTCTCTCCCTCTGGGGAGGGATAACACAAAGTTGACTTCTGCCAGCAATGAAAATTCAGAAACAGGTGTGCAATATTTCTGCCCAAGGAAGCTCATTCAAGGCTCAGCACCCAAAAGTTTTTTTTTTTAATGCTTTATTTATTTTTGATACAGAAGAGACAGAGCATGAGAGGGGGAGGGTCAGAGAGAGAGGGAGACACAGAATCTGAAACAGGCTCCAGTCTCTGAGCTAGCCGTCAGCACAGAGCCTGACGCAGGGCTCGAACCCACGAACGTGAGATCTGACCTGAGCCGAAGTCGGAGGCTTAACCGACTGAGCCACCCAGGCACCCCCTCAAAGGTTTTTTTATTGGAGGCTGGTCATGTAAGCACTTCTGTCTAGCATGTACCAAAGTTTTGGACCCTCAGAAGGAAAGCAGGTCGTGGTCAGCATAACCCATATTGTTTGTGCAAACAGTTTAGGCACAGTGAAGCATCTTTACTATTTAGGAAAATCTTATTTCAGTATAAAGAACTATTTACCAGCCACATTCCCAGATGTCAGCCAGGAGCCAACCTTACAAGCAGAGCTTTCTAAGGATAGCAGTCTTAGGTCAGCTATGTTAACTCTTTTCTGTACAGGAGAAGAAAAGGGGAGATGTGATTATGGCATCCAGGTTTCTACCTTAAACACGTGGATGAACAGGGCTTTCACTTAAACAGATAGAGGGGAAAAGGAAGTACAGGTTTATAGGATAAAATTAATATTTCAAACTTGAACATATAAAACTGAAGATAGCTATGAGATGTTAAATTATGCTTTGGTGCAATCATAAACAACCTTAGAATTTCAGTGGTTTAACACAACAGCTTATTTCTCACTTGAGTTACGTATCTTTCAAGGCCTGGTGGAAGGGAGTGAGGGAGGGTTGATGGGTGGTCTCTGTGTCATATGGTCACTCAGGGACCCAGGTCAGTGGAGGTGGAGAGGTGGAGTAAGAACTCTTCTATGCTTCGATCTAGGAGGGACACGAGGCCTCAATCAGCTGTAAGCAGGGTGGAAATGTGGGGTAGTGGATGGGATGTTTGGTGAACACCACTGCTTCTGCCACAATATCCAGGTAGGAATGTCACACAGATGTCCACAACAAACTTTCACTAAGGAGTTATGAGCAGCTATGTTGTATTGAAGCCACGCTTTCTCTTATCTGAATCACAATGGCCTTGTAAGGGCAATGTTATCACCCTTTTCTGGTTTGAAAGAATAGGAAATCCTGATTGGTTGATACTCCTCAAATGGCCTTACAGTGAAACTATCAGCATGCTATGTCTTCATTATTCACAAAATAGATTATGGTTTGGGATTGAAGGCAGTTTTTGAACTTCTCTGAGGCGAAGGGCTTATTTCTGGAAAAGCCAGCCTAGAAACAGCCTGATGCTCAGAGCAAAGAAGAGGGGCTCACAAAGGTAAGAAGAGACATTTAAAACTATGTGTAGGGCTCCTGGATGGCTCAGTCACTTAAACATCCAACTTCAGCTCAGGTCATGATCTATTGGTTCATGAGTTTGAGCCCCGCATTGGCCTGCTTCAAGTCCTCCATCCCCTTCTCTCTCTGCCCTTCCCCCATTCCCACATGCTCTCTCTCTCTCAAAAATAAACATTAAAAAAAACAACAACTATTTTTAGACCAAGATATTGATGAGCAAGTTCACAAAGGAAAAGCTGGAGTTTTCCGTGGTAGGTAACAAAACTAATGCCAGGGCTACCACTAGGTGTCAATAGTAGGAAAGGAAAGGATGAAAGAACAAATGGAGGAAGATTGTAGGGGAAGATGTAGATTGGTTCCAAGGTGTAAGAAGGTAGAAAGTATCCCCACATTCCCACTAAAGTTTTCCAAGCATTTCATATTATTACATGATTAACCCCATTAATATTTTATATAGAAATAAAAGAAAGTTTCCATTTCTCTCTCTCCCTACATACGTATGTGTGCATAACTACTGAGGTCTTCCATATATTCGAAATCAGATTTAAGGTCAATGAATCTAAGATGTGTCTTATTTTGCTGCCCAGATTATGCCAAGGCAAAAAAGAAGGACTTTCCATTAGAAACAGGAAACCTTATTCAGTCCTTTCATCACACAAGCTGAAGACTAACACCCTCCATGTGCCATAAAATAATTTGGAATGGCTAAGAGATAATATACATTATAGACGTCAAAATATATTTTCACTTTGGTAAAGCAGTTCATCAAAACTAGATGGTTAGTTTTTGCTTGGATCAGTGAAATAAATGGTCAAAAGGGAAATTATCCCATAAAATATTACTATCATCCTAAAACTATTCTGAACAGAATAGAAACTAGCATTGGAGGCAAATTCATTATTCTGGGATTCTCAGTCTTTTATATGTTGAGGCTTATAGAAAAATTGAAGTAGACGGACAAGGCACTGCATTTCAGCTGCCTCAGACCCACCGGATCCCTCTATGATCTGAGACAGTATTCAGGACATTAAATACAGATCATGGTTTTCAACCTTGAGGTGATATTGGAATCACTTGGGAAGTTAGAAAAAATATATGAACCCTCCTACCACCCCAAGTTTCACTGGTCTGGGCATGTGACTGTCTAAAACTCGCAGGTGACTCTAAGGTATAGCCCAAGTTAAGAACCACTGTATTAGAACATAGTCTAGGACACTTTAAAAAACATGTCAGACTCAACTAACTAGCTTCCAGCTTTGAACACAAGTGGGAGGTGTTGTTTCTTGTTTGTTTTTAAATTCAGAAAGTACACAGAGAAAAAGTAGCAAAGTTCAAAAACTTAAAGTGAAAAACCATCTACCACTTCCAATGCAACCATTGTTAAGATTTAAAAAAATTTTTTAAATAAAAAACTTATGTACATACGTATCTATTTGTATCATGAAGAATTATTTTTATTTACACTAAAAATTATATATTGTATCCTTTCCTTTATAATATTCATTACATTCATGAAATCTGCTCTTCGGGTATATGACTACAAAGTAATTCACAGGTCTACACTGTATTTTATTTAACCATCATTCCCTTCTTGCTGATCACTTTAGCTATTTGTAATTCTTCCGTTGCAGTGAGCATCCTTACACGTGTATTATATTCACCCTGATGAGCTTTTGTAAATATTTAATAAGGTAAATTCCTGAGAGTGAGATCGGTGGGTGCATTTAAAACGTGGGTAAATGTAGTGAGATTAACACACATTTTAAAATAAATAGATGCCACCTACGGTTGTCAAGCACACTTTTCATGACTGTCAGTCTGCAAGACCCGGCAGAGCGCGGTTGACCTCAATCAGCGGTGATGGGATCTTCAGCCTGCTGTGCCTCTGAGGCGGTCTCGGACCGCAGACTCTCTCGGGTCACGTGGGCGGCGTAGCCCCGCCCCGCGGAAGCTCCGAGCCGTGCTCGACCTCCGGCTCGCTCAGTAGAGTCACGCGGACTCGGCGGCTGGCTGGACTTGCGGAGGCGGAGCGTGGGACTAAAGGTAAGTTCAGTTCTCGCGGCGGGGTTGGGCGGGGCTCGCGAGCGCCGCTGTTTCCGGCTGGGCTGCCGAGCTGAGGTCTGGCTTCCGGCGGCGGCGGCGGCGGCGGCCGCTCCACTCGTCCGGCCTGTGCCCCCGGCCTTTCTGAGAGCTCTGGCTCTGCCAGTTGTCGGTTCAGGGTCGTTAATCGTTAATCTCCGGGCTGACTTCCGCCCAGTCACAGCGAGGCCCGCCTAGCTTGTTCACCTTAGAGTCTGGGCCCACTCGAGACCTGCGCCTGGGTGGGGCTGGCGGGGCGTTTTTAACTAGTTTTCTTGGCATCTGTGTACACTAAATCTGCTCCAGGGTTTTTGCAGCCCAGGCCGTAGTAGTTACTCATTTCCTGAGACTTGTAGGTGCAAGAGTCCAGCACATCTGGACGGCCACGTGTGGACAGTGCCGTGGGTTCCTGAGTGCCTGTGTGTCTAACTATCGTAGATGGTCTTTACTAAGGTGTTAAATACAGCTTTAAAGTCGTGCATTAAGTTGTCAGAACTGGAAGGGCCTTAGAGATGACAGCTAACATAGTTTCCCATGGTCGGGTCCTGCTCTAAAACAATTGATTTATAGTGAGCATTCCTCACTACATCCCTATGTGGCAGATCTTACAGACGTGCAAACTGCAGCACAGGGAAATGAAGCAACTTGCCCCAAATCACGCAGAGCCAGGATTCAAACCCAGGTGAACTCACCTGGTGATCACATCTCTAGCAGCAGGGAGGATGGTAGCAAATTCAGAGCAGCTATGTGACTTTATTAAATCATTAGGGAACTATTCCGTTTTAAACATTTGTTGACGCGACTCTTGCACATTAGTTTCCTAAATTTAAAAAAAAGTTCAGAACCGTGTTTGGTGATACACATATGTATATATACATACACAGATATCTACTAAAAGGCTTTGTACCTTTAAGACAGTTTACTTGCAGGTCACATGTTTTTATAAACCCATGGATGCTGCTTAGATGAAATGTTAAGATTTATATACTGTGTTCACCAAATTTAGACTCAGAAGATGTAGGTTTGAATCTTGACTGCTACTTTGGGTTTAGGAAACCTTTTGTTAAAGAGGATCTTTTACCCTTAGTTTCCTCATCTGTAAAATAGGTATACTATTTACCCCTTGGAGGTTTTGGGAGGGTTAATAAACTCCTGTATGCAAATAGTCCAAGTGGTTGGCACTCACTGAAGGATAACTAGTTTTATCTGTAATATGCTGCCATCCAAAGAGATACAAAGCTGCTATCTAAGGTTGGTCTCTTCTCTGAACCTAAAAACAAGGGTGTCACCCTGGAGCCATGCATTCTGATAATGTGTAGGCCAAGGCCCCAGACTTAGTAAAAGCACCTTTGTAAGAGATCAAGAGGAATAACAAGTAAGTTCCTTTAATTTCATGTCTCTTTTGTTTCCAGTGTCTTATGGAAACATTATTTTTTAATTCAACCTGACTGGATTCCTTATGCTGGAAAGGTATCTAATAGAGACTGAGCATCTATTTAACTAATCTGTAATTTTATATGGTCTTAGCACCTTTAGAAACCTATTTTAGGCACAGGCCAAAAAATACTGCTTGAGAAGGAAAATGGAACAAAAGGGCTAAATTTTTCAGAAATAACTTTTCTTGATCTAGCCCACAAACAGCACAGACCAGTTAATTTTTCACTTTCTTTTTATTTGGTTATGATTCTGCTATCTTAAAGTAGACTTAAATTAAGGAAATATGTGGGAGCATATGAATAGTGCATCAGAGTAGTAGTAACTAAGGTGAATACATTGACTCTTATTGTCTGAAAGGACCATGATATTCACAATATTTAAGAATAATGTGGGTGTTAATTATAAATATTGCTAGGTATCATAAAAAAATATGACCATTATTTGAAGGGTATGATAAAACTTTTGTAAGCAGAAAGCAAGACTATAATCCTAATTCTTTGAAACCTTTATCATTTAGCCCAGTGTTCTCTGCTCATTTCTTATCAGCTCGTGCAAAGTTCACTACAGTTTTCCTTGGTTGGGGTGCAAGACTGTATGTTTGAAGAGACTGAAATTTGAGGAAGGATTGTATTTGGTTCTCGTTTATTTGGAAGAGAACTTAACTAACTTTTGGTGCTACTGCACATTTCATAGATTTTACTTGGGGATACTAGCATTTCTTTTCTAGCTTTTTGCCTGGAAAAAGAAAACTAAATACTCATTTCCCCTTCTAGTGCCAAGTTTTTACATATGCTGAACAAAATTCTCAAATAGTCCCTTCATGATCTATGCAAACATGCAGAGGCACGTTTTCTGAGGATAGAAAATGCCATTTTACTTCCCTTTTCTTGGTTTTTGGATCACTTGTTACATAAATATAAAGTAGGATACAACTTATAGGTTAAAAGAGTAATTTTAAATATAAGACTGAATGTTAAACTTTCAGGCATTTAAGAAATTTTGTGTTTCCTATCCCCTTGCCTTTCTTTATAAATTTACCCTATCTACATGTATCCATCAGTAATGTTTTGTTTTGCCTGATTTTGCACTTGGTAAAAATAGAAGCATACTCCAAATCTTTAAAACATTTTTTTTCTTTAAAGTTATATTTTTGAAATTAATCCAACTTGATGCACCTAGACATTTTTTACTGCTACATTGCATTCCATTGAATGAACGTGAAAATTCTCCATTCTACTGTTGATCCATTTTGAGTTTTTTCCCCGCCTTTTGCTGTTATAACCGTTCCTGTGAGTGTCGCCTACTGTACCTGTGCATGCTTCTCTGGAATGTACTTAAAGAGGGATTACAGTCATGCCAGATTATGGTAGCACTACTTGATGTCATCACTGTCAGTTTCTCCATATCTTCACCAATACTTGCTATAATTTTTGCCACTCAATTGGATAGAAAATAGTATCCCATTTGTGACTTTGCATTTCTTAAACTTTTTCCTTTTGATGAAGTCAAACATCTTTACATGTAATCACTGGCCATTTAGACTTAATCATCTATGAAGTATTTATGTCTTTTGCCCATTTTTCTGTGTGTGTGTGTGTGTGTGTGTGTTTTCACTTTACTGATTTATAGAAGTCCTTCATATTTTCTGAATCGTAATCCTTTGTTGGTTATATGTGTTGCAAATTCCATATTTCTTTTTTTCTCCCAGCCTATTTCAGTTCATCTGTTCCCTTTTTTTCTTATCTTTATTGCCCCTCTGTTCTGTCACAAAATGTGATAAAGGCTGCACATCCGCCCAATACTATGGAGTAAATACTACCACCTGAGCAATTTGTATACTTTGGGTACCTGCCAATATCAAGCAAAACAATATAATTGTTTAGGGATGTGGTAATCCAGCCTTCTGTCAGCCACAGCTAATCCAGAAAATTATGGCATGGCCCTCATTGCCTTTTCTTAAAAATACTATTTTTTTAATTGTGAAATAATTGTTAATTTTTTAGTTTGAGTATAGTTGACAATGTTGCATTAGTTTCAGGTGTACAACACAATGATTCAGCTTCTCTATATGTTAGGCTGTGCTCACCACAAGTATAGCTACCATCTGTCACCGTACACCACTATTACAATATTACTGGCTGTATTCTCTATGCTGGGCCTTTATTCTCATGACTTATTCATTCCATAACTGGAGGTCTGAATCTCCCACTCCCCTTTACCAATTCTGCCGTTTCCTAACCCCCTTCCTTTTGACAACCATCAGTTCTCTGTGTTTATAGGTCTGATTCTGTTTATTCATTTGAGTGAAATCACGTGGTATTTGTCTTTCTTAGTCTGATTTACTTATTGTGGAATAATTTTTTAAGATAGCATATGTTATTTTTTCCATCATCTAAAAAGTAATTAGGTTAATTAGATCAAGAATTAACAGTGCAAATTTTAGAGTACCAACTTGACATTTCTGTAATTTCCCAAGATTCATTTGTGCAGTGATTTCCTTTGTATGTTGAATTCAAAGCTCCTTCCTGCCTCTCCTCATCAATACACATACACACACACAAACATCCCTCATCCTATACCTCGGTTTTGGAGCCCAGGCTTATGAAATACCTAGTGTCTGCCTTATGGCTCAGAATTACCCTTCTCAAAATAGTAGCCTGTGAAGTCCTTCTTTCAAGGCTCTCTCCTAACGAATCCACATAGCGATTTTTACTTTTAAATAACTTGTTTTACAAACTTACTTTTTAAATGATCCATGCTCTTTTTCTCCCAATATTTCCAGACTTCCAATCAGTCACACATGATTAAATAAATATTTAGAGAAGCCATCAGAAAGCCTGGAGCCTCTGGGTGCTGCCATAAGACACATATTCCCTTTTGTTGGAAGGGGATTGGGTCTAAGGTTTATAACCATTCTAAGCTAGATTTATCAAGCTCCAAGTGCCCTTTTTAAAGAAGTTCCATATATGCATGAATATGTAAAATGTTAACCTAAGACTTGAGTGAAATCAAAATGGCCGTTTCCTGTTCTCAGAGAAAGGTACATCATCATTTTGTAGAACTTCCTTTGACTATGACAATTTTACTGTATTTGAAGAGAAAAAGGATTAGGAAGGATCAGTCATCTTCCTAAAATTAGAATAAGTGAAGTTGACATGTGATTTAGAATTTTGTTAAATGCCTTAAATTATAGGCAACTGTATTCTGTTTAATACCATGGGCATTCCATGGCAGCCTTCCTAATGTTTAACAGCATCTGGGTCTCCACAACTCTCATGGGCCATCACTTTGATTTACTTCCTTTTTTATGTGTAATTCCTTATCTTGTATAAGGCAGAGTTGGATACCTCTCAAGTTCTCTGGCGCTTTTCCTAGTTTCCCAGTCTGATGAAATTTATAAAATAATGAAATGGACCTGAAATTGGAAATGTTGAGTAAAACCTAGTCTTGCCACAACCTGTAGAGTGTTTGTTACATTTTGTTTTTGAAGGCTTATGTCAACATAAACATCTATTGAGACATTATTACTAAAGACTCGTTTTGGATTAAACATGAACATATAAGCCACTTTTAAGGCTGATTGTGTGCTTAATTTTGAATGTCAAAAATAATAGCTCCTAGGTGTCATACAGTGATGTATATATAAATCATTATTTTGACTCAAGGGCTAGATCAGATCTATGCAGAGTTGACCCTTGAGCCAGTGTCAATATGAACAATATTGAAATTTTTCTTATTTTTCTCATCTTTCAATTTCTATATCTGGTCAAAAGGATATTTAAGAATCTAATAGGAGACAAACTTTAAAAATACTAGGAAAAAAATTAGTAATAATAATTCTGGATGTAAAGTCTTACTTGGATGTAAACCACTATTTGATTTCTAGGAGAATGGAGCTTAAGGAAGTAAGGAAAACTACAAGAAGAAAAGTAGGCCCAACCCTTAATTAAAGAAACAACCTTTCGGGACAGTTTTCGAGGAAGTCCATATTTTCTGCATGTATTGTGTAAATACACATAGAAGTGGCCAGCTTTAGAATGGATTTTACCTCATTGCCTGCCTTCTTGCTGGGTTACCACTTACCTGCATTTGAGGAGAATGTAGGACAGAAAAGCACCAACTGAATGTCATTTGATTAACAGTAGATTGGACACGTAGTAGTCTTGCCTCTTTGGGCTCTCTTCCACCTGATCTTTAACTGTTAATGTGCCTAAGGAATTGTATTAGACCTATCTACACTCCCTCTCCAACTTACTCCTTTGAATTCTGTAACTTGTCAAATCTCGAATTTCTCTTTCTAGTGATTCTCAACTCTAGTTTCATGTATCCAACTGTAGACTTGATATCTCTGTCTAGATGTCTCTTAGTTACCCGAAACTCAGTATGTGCAAAATGTAGCTAGTTCTTGATTTTACATTCCTGGAAAACCATTCCATTTTCAGTCTTCCCTATCACAGTTACAATCTCCCTGGTTGCACAAAACTAAAACCTGACACCTACTCTTAATTATTTTTCTGTAGCTCCTTTACTCCAGTTCATGAGCCCAACCTCTCTGGTCTCCCTCAGTTTCCTCACTGTACAATTAAAATAATACCTTTTTATAGTAACATGTTAAGAGAGTAAATGAGTTAAGTAAATGTAAAGTCTTATTAAAATAGTACCTGACATTTAATTAGCACAGTGTAATTGTGGCTGCTGCTACTGTTGTGTTGTTGTTGTTACTTTTTCACCCCCACAAAATCAACTGGTCCAAAGCACCATATTCTCCTGTGGATCACTGCAATAGCTTTCTTATATCTATTGTTTCCACTCTTGTTTGGCTACAATCTATTGTCCACACAGCTAGGGCATTCTTTTAAAAACAGATCATGTCACCTTTTCCTGCTTTATACCCTTTAACACTTTCCCTTTGCTCTTAGAATAAAATCCTCACACAGCACTGCACCACCCGGCTCCTGTTTGTCTCACCAAGCTCACTCATTACGCTCCAGCCTCCAAACCGTTCCTCATTAGCCAAGCCTCCTTTCCTCAGGTTTTCATATTTGTTGTCCTTTCAGCCTGAAATGCTTTTCTTTCAGCTCTTAGAATGTCTAGTTCATTTGCATTTTTCAGGTTCTAGTTCAACTGTCATTTCAGAATCATCTTCCTAGCCTATTCTTTGCAAAATGACTCCCATTTTCTCTCTCATATTACACAGTTCATTTTCTTCATGGCTTTTATGGTAGTGTGTAATTATCTCATTTGTGTATTTGTTTACTGGTATTTGTTTGTTGGTTTCACCAACTAGAATATAATATCTAAAAGAAAGAGACCTTATCTGTTTTACTTCTTTGAAGTGCCCGTCACATAGTACATGTTCAGAAAATATTTATCAAATGGTAAACTTTGCAAAAGGAGAATGTAAAGAGACATTGTTGAAATTTTTCTTTTCATTTTGTACTTCTGTGCTAAAGATTACTGTCAGTAGTCCCTTCTTGAGAATTTTGCCTGCTTACTTTTTAGATATATATTCCTCCCTAAATAGATTACAGAGAAATTTGTCCATCCATGATCCAAAGAAAAAAGTAGGTTGTGATTAGATGTTACCATGAACTTTTAATTTCTTTCCTATAATAAAGGGGTTGAAGTAGCTCTGCTCCAACATAATGGTCCAGGTGCATACCAAATCTCATGCCCAAATGCTGTTGGCAGCCTCTGTTCTGTCCACCCACATCTGGGAGTGAGCTTCCCTTATGCCACTTGTGGAGCCGGACTTTGTCCGGATGGTTGAAGGTTCCCATTCTCAGGCAGAGGGCAGAAACCATGAAGAAATATCCAAAAATATATTATTAAGAAGTAAAAAGTAAAACCCTTTGAGTGGTCTCAGTTTGGGTTTCATGAGTTTTATTTCACTACATGTAAAGATTCAAAATATGCTCTTGTCTAGGGAAGAAAGCTCTTTGTCAACCCTAAGGTAATATGTGGTTCTTTGTACTTTTTGAGAGTTATAAAGACCACTACAATCTCCATCCTGAGAGGAAAAGCAGGAATATTTCCCAAAAAATTGGCGGTAACAACACTAATGGAAAGAGGGTGGGGATAAGAAGAAAGATTCAGGGTTAGGAGTGAAGAAAGAAAAAGTACAGCAATTCTTGGCAAAACAGGATATGTAGTTTTTTTTCAGAAACTGTCATAGAATAAAACTTAAATACCATCCCCCCACCCCCACCATGGGAGGCCCTCAGGAAAATCGTCTTATAGAGGCTGACACCCTTGACACTGATGTGTCTTGATGTTTCTTTCTCACATGGAATTAACAGACTATGACTGTTATACATGTATACGTACATGTATGTACTTATATATATAAATTAATTGAAGAGAAAGCCATCTCTTTGAATTCCCAAACAAGGCAGAGGAAAGTAATGACAGTTTCTGAGTTAAGAAAATGAAATGTACCGGTTATACCTATCCCCTTAAGCTAGAATAGTTATCTGGTTGATTTCTAAGACTGGCTGTCCACTCCAGGCAAAATCAACCAAGAGATCCAAGACTGTTCAGACTAATAAAGAATCCCACCTTCAGGAGAAGGTTGAAAATAACACTGGTAACTGGGTGTTGTTTAGCATGGTATTGATAGGGAATAAAAGGACAATGAAACTTAAGTCCCTGGATCTTGGGACTTTGAAGTATACATCTTACACATTAAATAAATCTAATATTAGTCCAGCCTCAAAGTGGGGAGTCTTCCCTATTTGGCAAGCTTTAAGAGTTTTTAACTTGAAATCATGACTAGGACCCAGTGGTTATGAATGTTTTACTTTCTATAGCTAAAAAAAGAAGCATCCATCAGTCTTAGAGAAATCAAACATCTACAAAATGATTTTCTCTGTAGCCAAACTAAGTGAAGACTACTTGCTTTTTGTTTTGTTTTGTTCAACTAGCATGGATCTTGATAGCTCTGAACAAGATCCTGAAGTGAAGAAATATTCTCCTGTCTGTGTTGGCAGAGAAGATGACATTAAAAAATCCGAAAGAATGACAGCTGTTGTCCATGATAGAGAAGTGGTTATTTTCTACCACAAAGGAGAATATCATGCTATGGATATTCGCTGTTACCGTAAGAGTTTACTTTTCACTTTTAAACCTTGTATTTGTTTACTAACCACAAAACTATCAAAATTTCAGGCTTTTGTTTTTTCTTAGTGACTAGATGGAATATTCAATTCCTTTTCAGATTCAGGAGGACCTTTACATTTGGGAGATATAGAGGTATGTAAAATTAATTTTATTCCCTACAAATTCACGTTTTTTATTTACATTATCTCATGCAAAAATAATTCATATTTGAGTTTGAACTGTCTTTTAATGATTTGAGTATAATTGCTAATATTCTAGGAATTTACAATCCTACAATGTAAAGAAAACTATTTCACAGATGAATATGAGAAGTATGCATGCCTGTCTTCTGACTTAACAACTATACTCTGAGATTTGTACCCTACAGATATAATTGCACAAATGTTTAAGTATATATAAAGGAGAGGTTTACTGTGGCCTTATTTGTCATAATGAAAAATTGAAGGCAGCCTAAATGTTTTACCAATAGGAAACAGTTTCAGTAAGGTATGAATAGCCCTGCTATGGAAAACTGTGCAGCAACTAAATTAATGAGGCAGATCTTAGTGTATTGGTATGGAGGGATGTGAGTGATATATTTTTGAGCAGAAAAAGCAAGCCATAGAATGATAGGTCAAATGAGGCCCCATTTTTAAAATAAAAAGTAACATTCATTTTTTACTTTGACCTGCACAGTTTAATTTTTTTCAGTGATTATATATTACCTGTACAATGTAGTAAAAATGCAAATGTGTGTATTTTCAAAATTTAAAAAAGGCTTATCTGAAGAGGGAACGGAAACTGTCTTACTTCCAAAGCAGCTAGCCGCCTCATTTGTTTCCTACTTCATACAATTGATGTCTCTCCCTCCTTCCCTCCCTCTCGTCCTCTCCTCCCCCACTAGTACAAAATCAATATTTAAACTTAGTGTTCCACTCTCTCTACACCTCATGTCTACCCAGTTCCACACCTGTCCTCATGTTAAAGGACATACATGTGTTTACATCATGAACATGAATGTATGAATTATGAAAATGTGAATGTTTGTTGATTGTTCTGTGGGGGTACAGTATCAGCACTTCTGCCCTTCTGCTGTAGAGAAAAAAAAGGTAAGCACCTGGTGATGATCACGTGAAGGAATTTCCCTCAGTTTTGGACCATAATGAGAGCTGTAAGTCTTCGCTACTCCAAGTGTGGTGCATAGACCAGCAGCACTGGCATCTTCTGGGAGTTTGTTGGAACCACAGAACCTTGCTCCCTACCCAAGGGCGAATGAATTTAAATAAGATCCAGGTGATTCCCATGCTCTTTAAAATCTAAGAACCACTGATTTAGGACAGTTAACAAGCTGGGAATGGACTACTTTGGGTCACGAATCACTCTTCAGTTAACGTATACACTCATGCCGTTAGTAACCCTCTTAAGTTTATATTTGATGCTAATGTGCTCCTAGAGACTAGAGGAAATTCCTTTAGAAGCACTTGATGCCCTTGTCCCAATTCTGTCAAGGAAGCAAAGTTCACATGTTATACATAACGGCATAGCTTCAGTCACATGGTGTAGTTGCTTGAACTCATTTTTCTGATAGAGTTCTAACACACTGGGTTTCTAATCAAATGAAAAAAGGACTTGATGACTGCTAAGATTAGGTTCTGCCTTATGCTGAATACGTTGTAAGGGGAAGGAAAAAAGAGGAGCTGGCCTGTTCTTTAACCTGGTTATTCTGCAACAGAATCTGTTCTGAGTCTGAGACTTATTGTGAATGTTGGAAATATCACACTATTAAATTATTTATTTATTTCCGCAGGAGTTTGATGGACGACCATGCATAGTTTGCCCCTGGCATAAATACAAAATAACTTTGGCAACAGGAGAAGGACTGTATCAGTCTATAAACCCTAGAGATCCATCAGCAAAACCCGAGTGGTGCTCCAAAGGAGTAAAGCAAAGGATTCATACGGTGACAGTGGACAAGGGGAATATATACGTGACTCTTTCTAAAGAACCTTTTAAGTGTGACTCTGATTTTTATGCCACAGGAGACTTCAAAGTAATTCAGAGTCCTTTCTGATAAAGTTATATGGCAATGAAAAAGGTTGTGTTTGTTTGGAAAGTATTTTTAGAATAACTTTGCTTCGATACCAAAGAGGACTAATTTTCCCAACACAGGCACATCTATTACTTTAAAAAAAATCGCATAAATCTGCGCAGTTCAAAATGATGTAAGGATTATTATCAAGATCTATAGAATACCTTTCTTCCAATACTCTGGAGTGATTGGAACCTGAAGGTTATAGGTTTGGAATGTGCATTTTAAGGGTGAGAATAATTTGCAGTAACCACAATGAAGAAAAGGTAAACATAAGATCTAATAAGGAAATATGGGGGGGGATCCTTATTGTGATGTAGTAGACTTCATCATGGGAAAGTTCTAATATATACAAACCAAACCAAATGGCGTACCAGGCTCTCATCATCCAGCTCCAACAATTACCAGCGTTCTTCCATTCTTACTTCACTGATACCTCCACACACTCTCCATCTCCACCATTTGATGATTATTCTTACCTTTTTAAAGTAAAAGTTTAAATCCACTGAAATAATTAAATCTCAACTATTCAATATTTTCAAATATATAGTAGACTTTTTATACTTTAAAGCCTACAAAATGGGGTTGACTTACATGCTTCGTTTAAAAATGAGAAACATACTCAACACTTGCGTACAGCACTTGGTGCCTGTCGCAACAAGCGCCCTCCTTAATCCCCATGTACTGCACATTAACACCAAATAAATCCTGGCTCGGTTTCTCTCTGGTCAAGGCAGACACGCTCAGAGTAAGGAAGATACACACAGCTGCTGCCCAGACAGGAGGGGCGTGACGTCTCTTATTCAGTGAGCCAAAGTACTGTGAATGCCTAGATGAAATTTTCAAATAAAGATGTTCTTTCTTTTTTGAGAATTTTGTGATGTATGTAGAGCTAAGTGTTTCATGTAAATGTTACAGAGAAGAGATACAGGATGTTCTTCCTAAGAGGCCTTTCTGCTGAGTTCACACGCAGGGTTGGTGTTAAATTGGCCCATCCTGCTTTTGCATGCCAGTTATTAACGGCCAGCACTATTCTGGTTGTCTGGTGCCCACACTGTACTAGAACACTCGGGGTGCTTATCATCTGAAACTCAGCAACATCTTATATTCTTCTATAAGAATAAGAAGGACCAGAACCAGGATGAACAGATTATGAATACAGATAATTCTGTGAGAAAAGCTGTTTGTCAAAATTGGCACTTTGTCTCAAAAGCACCGGAATCTTCTTAGTGGCATAGGACTGAATTATGGCTCCAAATGTAATACTTAACATTCTAAGGGGGCCACCTGGACTCTTTCCCTTGGTTATTATAAAAATAATAAGTGGGAAAAAAAAACCCTATCACTAAGGGTCTGCTAATTTAAGCCCTTTGCTACATATTATTACATTTCCTTTCCTGATGGAATATGGGTAACATGAGGTAATACAACACTTGTTACTCATTTTTCAGACTACTAAAAAGCCAGGGTTGGACTTTTTATAAATATTGTTTATGGCAGTAGCTATTTACCAGGGACAGGAAATGTACCATCACTGGATGGGTACATCCTACCCTATTATATTAGATGCTAGCCCTCCAATGAGCAGTCAGGTCTTAACGTGTCCAGAATTTAAAACACAGGGAAGAATCCAAAGTTCCTTCTGTAGGCAAAACAGTGGCCCCTCATTTGCAGGGCTAGTTTCAGAAGCATTCTCCCTCAGAACCCAGTGGCCACAATGAGTAACATGAACTTGATTTCTGGTTCTAAATTTGTTCTTCTATATCTGGAAATTAAAAATGTATCCTATTCTCACATACAGAAATCTTCTTTAAGATTTGTAAACAATATTGTATTATAAATTTATTATATACGTGACTTACAACTCCTATAGATGAGTTATAAGAGGATTGATGACAGGCAGATTCAAACTATGCAGCCTATATATAGAAAAAAATATCCTCTCTGAAAAAGTAATGTAGCATTTTGATACAGAGTATGTCTTCCCTCCAGATAAATACAGTTGATCCTTGAACAATGCATCCCACACAGTCAAAATTCCATATATAACTTCGGACTCCCCCAAAACTTTACTAATAGTCTACTGTTAACCAGAAGCCTGACTGATAACATAGTAAATTAACACATTTTTTGAATATTCTGTGTATCATATACTGCATTCTGTAAGATAGAGACAATATTAAGAAAATCATAAGGAAGAGAATATACATTTACAGTACTATATCAAAAAAGACCTGCATGTAAGTGGGTTTGCATAGTTAAAACCCATGTTCAAGGGCCAACTGTAATTGGAAAGATACTTGAAACAAATCTTTAATAAAAACATAAATGTATTTATTATGAATATACCCATGAATATACCCTCCAAAGGGTACACTTTCTTGTTCATTAAAAAATATTATATAGGGGAATGTGCATGGCTTAGTCGGTTAAGCGTCTGACTCGTGATTTTTGGCTCAGGTCATGATCTCACATCTCATGAGTTTGAGCCTCATGTTAGGCTGTGTGCTCATAGTGCACAGGCTGCTTGGGATTCTCTCCCTCTCTGCCCCTAACCCACTCACATGTGTGCACAGGCTCGCTCTCTCTCAAAACATATAAATAAACTTTTAAAAATCATAGTCATACACATATTCTACATCAAGATTCATTTTATTTTCTCTTTTTTTTCATTTTATTTTCTCTACCATATAAACACTTGAGAATGGCATTTTAGTAGTTCCCCACCCTTTTCTAAAGACGAGCATTCAGTATATGAAAATTAGTTTCTTAGTTTTGTCAGTTGAAATGTGATTAGATAGATAACTCTTAAGCTCCACTCAGTGATACTTAAGTTCAGATTTGCTCATTCATTGATTTCAGGGCATTGGTCAAACACAGAATGTAAAACCTGGATCTCATTACTCAACTTATTGGCAGAAAGTTTGGGGTAATCTGAAATATTGTCTGGTTTCTTCAGTAATGACCTGGAAGTTTTTGCTTTGATTTCACCTTCATGAAACGTAGGCTCAGAAAACACAGGCTCAGAAAAAGCTTTTCTAAGGTTTTCACTCTCCTTTCTGTTTTGCCTTATGGATTCTTCTTCTTGGAAAATTTTCTTTACCTTCTTCAGCACAGCATTAACATAGACTGTCTAATAATAAAAAATTTTTTTGAAAAGTAAAGATTCTTCTTAAGCTACTGAACTTTCCAGTAATAAATCCAATAAAATATAAACCCAATAAAAACATAAAGCCATTAATATACTTAATTCTAATACAGAAGCACTTCCTTTTCAGGCACATGATAAACATCAGGAGATTGCTTCCTTGTTCTAAATATGTTACATCATAAGCTAGAAAGAAAATTAAAGCCTGGTATGCTTCAATAAAGACATGCTTTCCCTTTCTTTCCTCCCTAATTCATTAGATGTCTTACATCTTTACTCTCTGATTTAATTAAACTCCTTTATTCTCCTGAATTTAATGAAACATTTTCTGGGAGATGAAATTTGTCACCAAATATGTTAATATCTCAAAGTAGGTTTTTGTTTTTACTTCCCCGCCCTCAACTTTCTTATACCTATGTGTACAATTCGAAGGGTATTAACATTTTGGTAAGAATTTATTAACCCAGTAGATGAATGACTTCTTGGCAAACACATGATCCACTTTCCCTCAAAAAAAAAAAAAGCCATTCAGTACTTTGAGTGTTAAAATGAAACACAATGAGAAAATATAACTTTGAAAATTGAGAACCACCAAGAACTATATCCAGTAAACTTACTCTGTAAATTTACTAATGAAGATGATGATGCCATGTGTTTAAGGCAAATAACAAGAATAATAAAATCCACAAATATGAGAAGACCTAAACCAACTTATTTTACCAAAGTGATGCCTATAGCTGACATAACGGACAATAAACACTTAGAAGATTTTCTTAAAGAGATAATGGAAAAAAGATTGAGGGCCTTAGTTTGACAAGTTCTTCCTGAACTCCTGTCTCTTTTTTTATCTTTTCTTTTCTTTTCTTTTTTAAAAGCTCCTTCTTTCCTTTCTTTCTTTTTTCTTTCTTCTTAAAATTTTAATATTTATTTATCTTTTAGAGGCAGTACAAGCAGGGGAGGGACAGAGAGAGAGATACAGATCCAAAGCAGGCTCCAGGCTCTGAGCTGTCAGCACAGAGCCCAACAGGGGGCTTGAACCCACGAACTGTGAGATCATGCCCTGAGACTAAGTCGGTGCTAAACCGACAGCCACCCAGGTACACGCTGCCTCCTCCTTTCTTGGCCTGCATCCCACTATAGAATAAGGGAACAGCAGATGCTTCCCTTCACTTTCCTGTAGTTACTATATAGTCATGTGACCCTGTTCTAACCAACAAAATAAAGTATGTCTGCTAGGAGGAGATCAGAGGGGATTTTTGGAAGTTTTTCTCCTGTATGAAAAGGAAGACTCTTCGTCTTTTCTTCCTACTTTGGACAATGATACAGATAGGATGCCTGAGCATTAGGCAACAAACCTAAGGACCAAAAACAACAAAGAAGATAGCAGAAAAGAAAGATGGAAAGGCCCTGGGTTCATGATGACATGGTAGATCCACTTTACAACCCTGGGCACCAGGTAACTCTGGACTTCTGATTAACTGAGATGTTCAAATGTCTTCATCAATGAAGGCACTGCCAAGTATTTTCTCTTACTTGCATCCAAGTATATACCAACCCAGAGCTATAAAATTTTGAGGTCCATCACTTTCAGCTGCAAACAACTTCATTTATCCCTGTATATGATCATTTTCTATGTATGCCATGCAAGATTAGGAATGTATTTCTTCTTCCCTCACCTGCAAAATTTTATCTGTGCCCATTCTAAACACTTCTACCCCAGTCTCAGAAAATGAAGAGTCTTGATCAACGTCAGTATTTGTGTTTACTTTAACCTATAGCCTACCTCTTCTCTATTAATAATTGCCTGCCTTTTCAGTGAAAAGGAAGTCATTGAATAAAAGAAATAATCAAAAGAGGATTTATTCCTAGAATCTATTTTTAAAGTACAAATCAATAATAAAAAGGTAGAATAGAAAAATAGACTTTAACAGAAATTCACAAACGAGGAAATCCAAATGTTCACTTAGTGCATAAAAGGGGAACTCAATCACATTAATAATCAAGGAAATGCAAATTAAAGCCACAATGTGATAATACTACATACCCACAAGAATAGCTAAACTGGAAAAGATGACAATACCCACTGTTTGGCAGTATCTGCTAGAGATGAACACATGCACATTCTAGTGGCCCAGTAACTTTACCAAGGCGTATGTATAAGAATATTCATAGAAGCCATATTCACAATGGCCTAAACTATAAATAATATAAAATATATAACTACATTATATATTAGATATATAATATATATTATAATTATATATAATGGCAATGAATAATGTCAATATATGTATGTAAAATATATAAAATATGTGTATATAATATAAAATATATATTACAATTATATGTTATATATTATTATATATTATATAATATTGAGTTCATATGTTATATATTTTTATAACATTATATTTATATAATAACATAAAACATCAACCACAGAATGTTTAGTGGCATATATATTGAATATGTATATGTTCTATATATGTATATATAGAACATATCTATATATAGAACCTATCTATATTTTGACCAATGGAATAATACAAAAAAAGACAAATGTTAAAAAATATATAGTATATGATTTCATTTATATACAATTTAAACAAAACTGTCTTTGTTGTTAGAAGTCAAAATAGTGGTTACTTTTATAGAAGAGGCAAGTGATTTGTGAGGGGAACAAGAAAGAGGCTTCTAGAATGATGGTTACATTTTGTTTCTCAATGTGTGAGTGATAGGCAGGTTAATATATTTTGTGAGAATGTGTCAAGCTGTATAGTTTTGTGTCTTTGTGTGTTATACTTTTTTAAAAAAAATTTAAAGATAAGTATAAATGGCATAGATTAAAGGAAAATAACCACTTATAATTCATAAAGTCCTTTATACCTTTGTCATACTTTGTAATGAACACTTATGAATTACAGCACTTGTAATCCAAGATACATTAATATGTGTATTCCCCAATATCGTAGACCTAAAAGATGGAACACTGAGCTTAGCCAACCATGGCCTAATGGCTGGAACAAAACAACCATGGCTAAGTGAAGGTAAAACCAAAACATTTTGAACAAATCATAAAAAACTTTATAAAAATAATTTTAGTTATGTAAACAAATTAGTTTTGGGTGGATTGACTTGGGTCAGAAATGGATAGACTTTACCTCAGAAAGGTAACCTTTTTTTTAGGAAAGTAAATTTTTAATGTAAAATTGTGTACTAAGAGAATAATACCCTGGTTTATGAATTTATAATATATACCTATATCTTTAATATACATGAAACAAGCATATTTATTTCTAGATTGTAATAGTTTTCTTAACTTACCAAATAAATTAGTGCTGCATAGGAAGCATACATGATGCTAGCTAAAGCAGTCTTTGCTGGAAAAGAAAGGATTTCAAACAAAGAACCTCTCCTGACCTGCAAAAACAGAAAAGAGTTTTATTATAATAAAACTTTTCAATGTCACAATGTTAAGTTTTACCATGTTATTGTAAAATGAGAATTTCAATAGTTCTTTCTAAAGGAAGTTAGCTACTGGAACTATCAGGGTTTTTTTCACATTCCGAAAATATTTTGGCTTATTTCTCTCTCTTTTTTTTTTTTTTTTTTACAAAAAGGTACTTTCTTTTGCTATGACAGATCTATAAAAATCTATGAAAGATCTATCAAAAACCTTGCATTTCCAAAATCTAAATTACTTTTTTACTTTTAACAAGTGTGCTCACTAGGGGGTGCCACTGTGCACATTAGAAAAACAGTCTTTTCTTTGTTCAAATTCATGTAATCATCCTTTACTAAATTATTCACCTCTTCATTAAGCAAACAGCAATCAAAATACTAAGCATTTCCTGCAGATTAATGACCTGCTTGGAAATGTTAATCATGAGACTGCTGACGGCCAGCATTAACCTTAGATGAACATTAAGCTTCAGGAAATGCTCTGTGCTCACATCCAGCATGCATTTTGAAACAGAGAAGGTTTACACCAATAACGAATTTGTCTCTGAGATGTTTCTAGCTTCAGGTAGTAGCTGTCCCTGCCTCAAACATAATAGAATATATTTAGTTTAAGGGAACTGTACTCTCTTCTAGGTCACCTCTGTTGCCTTGAGTAGGGTATGAAATAAGGACATTAGGAAAAACATTCCTTTCCCATTTAGCAGTGAAGTGGCAGTTAGCCATGTTCCTCTGAGGTAAGTGCCAAGACACTCAGTGGCTTCAGTAACTCCCAAAGGTACAGGCTGTAGCTAATAAAATCATGTAAATACACAGTAAAAATGCATACAAACTAGAAAAAACTGTATGTATGTGTCCATTAAAGTTATTTATAACACTGAAAAATTAAAACAATCAATAGCAGGAGGGTTAGGTAAATTAAGCTATATCTACTCAATGGCATATAGCCTTTTAAGAGGTGCTTCTGAAGAATGTGTAACCCCACTTTGTTGAACAAACATTTGTATAGCACTGTGTTCGAAGTGCTTGTAGTATCTTCAGGTTTTGCTTACTGCTGCCACTGCTGAATGAAGGACAAAATTGCCCATCACAATTTACCTTCTTCTTTATCTTAAGTGATTTATGGAATGCTGAAGCCAAGAACACTCTCTAGCCTACCAGCTGAAGGATGGAGGTGGGGGTGGGGGTGGGGAAGAGTTCTTTCTCATTCCTTGTTTTCCAGGCCACACTAACTTCTAGATACCCAGATAGGTAGTCTGGAAAACCTCCCAGAGTTCCTGGCTTCTGGAAAGAGTTTCCAGGAAGCAAAGCAGCTGCTGTTCTTTCCCTCTGTCTAGAAGAATCATATTGATAGTGTGCCTTTGGATCCCGCTATTAGGCTACAGGCAGACAAACATACAAGTAGAGAGCAGACGTTACGGAAGAAAGCAGATACGCTCCAACAAAATGCCTCCTAGCAGAGTAAAAGATTCATGAGTTTGTGAATCTGTGAATTATATGATTATGAATGTACAGTGGGAGGTCCTTATTCAATAATTTGTAGGCCGTATACAATAAAAATAAAAGTGGCATCTGCATGCATGAGAAATGATTGTTTCTACTTTTTTTCAGATTTTGTCTTTCACCTAAAGTAATTAAAATTGATTACTTTTCAAAGTTTCAAAATAGATTATATATCTGATATATGTATGCTTCTGAATGATGAATCTATATATTGCTTAAGGGTCAGTTTTTCACCATTTTAATGCTTTTTGGTAAATACTTGCTATTCCTGTAACAAATCATTCCTATAAAAAATACATTTCCTCCAAAATTTATGTGGCTACTGGCAGGTAGCCATTTTTCAATACATGTTTTTCCAATACATGTTTTTCATATTATAAACCACACTGTTTCATCTTTGTCTTGTTCTAAGCAGGAATAGTGTATGATAAAATAGATAAATAAACAGGAGACACTTGCATATCAAAGGTTTTATTTAGATCGTCTCACCCATTTAAAAATTTTATCCTATCTTATTGTATTAGTTTTATTTGCATATGTAAAAGTATCTTGATATCAGTATTATGCCCATATATTTTTTGAATTTTTAATAGTAATATGAAATAACAGTAAAAACATTTCAATCTTTAATGAAATTTCTGACATAATTTTGTGTTCCACTTCTGCCACATAACTTTGGCTGTCTCATCTCATAAAAGGAGTATCTGTGATTATCTTATTTTCAGTAATACCGAGATAAATCACACAAAAAGCAAACTGGAAATTGTTTAGAAAATAATAAACATCCACTTATAGATGACCTGAAGGATAAAACATCACCAGGCCCAACTTAGTTTATTTTGTTCAAAACCACCTTGAAGAAGGATACCCAGGGAGGAACAGGGGGGAAACTTTAACACCGTGATTCACAAGTAAGTATTGCAAGAAGCACCGACTGGTTAATAGGTCCAGATAAAAGTCTTCCCTGTAAGTTTGGAAAAGATATATGACCATGTCCTTGCTTGAGAAAACCACAGTATTCCCTGAGCACAGGGAGGGCTCCTAGCAGTGCACAGTAAAGAAAGCTATTTAACTTTGTTTACCCAGTATTAATATCCTCTGGAACATTATTCTTGAATAAGTTCTTACTCACATAGTCCTAATAAAGCTCAAATGTCCCAATGTCTGAAGAAGTATGTCTTTAAGATTCCAGGTATTCTACTTTCTAGAAATTGTTTTTTTCCCTTTGGTCATGAATTACTAAATGGCAGGCTCATCTAAGACCTGTAGAGGTTCTCATATTTTTGAAGTTCACACATATTTTTTACACAAAATATGTGAGGTTTGAGTTTAAACCCCAAACTGGAGTCTACCTTGAAGGGTTGGGGGTGAGGAAAAAACTATGCTTAGAAAAGTGTCTGATCTTCATCCTGAAAAAGGGAGCCCAAGTTCACTGGGATCCATATATACCACAGGCATTTTAGATGCTGAGGGTTTTCTGCCCCTTTGCCCATACCTTGCCTACACCACTCCACAGCGCCTACACAAAGGAGAAACAGTCATCTCGTAATGCCACTATAAGGAAGATTCTATCATAGGAAGAGCTCCTGGTCCTGTGGCCTGCATTGCCCTGCCAAAGTCAACAACTATGTCTGGGAGCTGATGTGTCTAGGCTGGAGTCAGCATTCAAGCTAATTATCTAGGTCACTGCAGCCTAAAGCAGCTGCAAACTTTACTCATCCAGACAGCCTACAAAGCTAAGCAGATGAACCATTTTGTAAATACTGATGCAGGGCATGTTGAAAACCACCAAGAAATATCTAACCAGAGTGTTACATTCCTGAGGCCCTTCTAGGACTCAAAGATATCTTGCTATCATCTCAACCCTGCATAACCTGGACGGGTTTGAGGAGCAACCTGACTGAGCACCCCACCGGTAAAGACAGGTGCAAAGGAAGTCTGTTTCAACAAGACGGCCAGCTGGAGAAGACTGACTCCAACTATGCGCTCATGTTACAACAAGCCATCAGATCTCTTCAGGTCACTTGTATCAATTGAGTCTTTGGATAGTTCATATCGGGCTCAATATCTATGAATATGTTAACATATAGAAGACTTACTCTAGATCTGAGCACACAACCAGAAAGCCAAGAGAGCTCCCGTAACAACATTCATGTTCTAATTACCTTGAGGAGACTATTACTGTATGCTTCATCTCAGACCACATCAGAAGGCTGAAATACTATCCTAGTCATCGTCAGTGTCCTAATGAAAATGCTCCTCTATTACGTGTTCTTGAAGGAATAATCTGGCATTCCCAGATATATAACATCCAACAAGAGTGTTTGTAGGACCATTTATGGTGCTTTATATACTAAGGTATCTTTCTAGCATTAATTATCCTTAGATTAGTGACAAGACAGAGCATATGAAGAGGATCTTTAACACACACCTTCAGATAGGTTAACTAGTCTGCATATCTTCTTACATAAAGTGATGTCCTCCATGCATCAACAAAGCCTATCCCCTTGCATAGCAATTCCAAATTTCACTCCTTTTACTTCTCTGCAGATCAGGAAGTTCTACCTTGACACAGGAAACCTGGTAATCTGAAGGAATTCATGCTGGAATCCACTCTGTGTAAGCTAGATTCTGTCACTATGGAAAGGTAGCCAAGCAATGTATGTACCAGGGCTAGTGTAACTCACTCATGTAACTCACTTATCTCTCTGGTGCACTGGCACCATGGATATACTCCATTCACAGACTGATCCATTGACCCCAACCACACCCCTTGCATTACTCTCGTTCCTTTGGCTCTCCAGGCCATTGTCTTCAGTATTCATACTTCAGTTCCCTTCTCACTGAGACTTTTATATTTGAGATATGTTACTTTCTTGCCTGTTACAACTTAATTTCCTCTTGATGGTGACTGTGATTGTGATTGTCCCTAACTAATACATATTATTGAAGTATAGCTTATTCCTCATTCCTAACCCTCAAGGACCCTGGAATCTCTGACCTGAGGCTGTTCGCACTTGTCTCACTCTAGCTATATAGAACTGCTTATATTTCCTAAATAAGTCATGCTGTCTCTCACCTTAGCATCTTACTGTACAATGTTCACTTTTGGGAATAATTCTAGTTCTTCACATGGTTAATTTCTCCTCCCTGAAGATCCAGTATTATCTTCTAGAAAGCCTACACCCACTACTCTTTGGAATTATATGCTCCTTGTTGCTGAGTACACTTTGCAGACTCTGATCATGCACTTAGTACACTCTACTGACACTCATTAGTTACCTGTCATCCCCACAGTGCATAGAGGGCAAAGGCCAGACGCCTATGAATCCTAATATCTAAACTAGTGATTTTACATGCCGATTTTCAATAAATACATTGTGAATAAATGAAAAAGTAGAATAACACTTTATTTACTTCTAGAAAGAAATTTAAGTCTTACATTAAAACTCATGGAAGATACTAAGTAAAGCTGAAGGATATCTGGTTCTAGTAGTATGACAGATTGAGCTAATGTGGAGCCCTCTCACACATAAAATACTAGAAATTTTATATAAAATCAAACTCCAAAATGTAATACAAGACTGAGTTGGAAAAAAAGCAAAAAAAAAAAAAAATAAGGAAGGAAGGGAAGAAGAGAAAGAAAAGAGGAGAGGAAAGAAAGGAAAGAAAGATAGATAGATAGATAGATAGATAGATAGATAGATAGATATACAGAGAGACTGATTGATTGATTTCCAGGGTGCCTGGGTGGTTCAATTGGTTCAGTGCTAAAGTCTTGGTTTTGGCCTGAGTCATGATATCCTGGTTTATGGGACAGAGCCCCAGAGCGGGTCTGTGCTGGCAGTGCAAAGCCTAGTAGGGATTCTCTCATCCTCTCTCTCTCTTTTTCCCTCTCTCTCTCATGTTCTTTCTCCCTTTCTCTCTCTCTCTCTCTCAAAGAAATAAACATTTTTTTTTAAAAGAAAGATTCCCCTGTGCTAGAAACTAAAAAGGTGAAGCAGTAAGTATGTCAGTATACTTCCCAGGAGGTATTAAAAAGAGTTAAGTGAAAGGAAAACATGAGGAAAGTAAATAGACATAAAGAATAAAATGAAAAGGTCCAAGGTATGTTGAATAGATATTCTAGAAGAAGAAACTAGAGAAAATTAGAAAGAGGCAATATATGAACCAACAATAGCTAAGGATTTTCCAGAATTGAAGAAATTATCTTCAGATTCAAAAATCACTATGATTTGCAAGAAGGTGAAAAGCATTTTGACAACAACTAACACAACGGAAGATGTGTATCCCTCATAATCCAGTAATCAATTCCTGTTCTAGATGTACCCCTGGAGAATATCTCACACACATGGATAAGAAGTCATTTACAAGAGGGTTCACTGAAATAATGTTTGTAATAAAAACAATTTGGAAACTAAATTGCCCATCTGTCCAATAATAAACTGTGGATTATTTTTTCTTACAATGGGATACCACAAAGAAGATAATATAATAAGCCATACCTACACATATTAAAAATGTTGAGTACAGGTCCCTGGATGGCTCAGTCATTTAAATGCTTGACTCTTGATTTTGGCTTAAGTCACGATCTCACAGTTCGTGACACTGAGCTTGGTGCTGCCAGCACAGAGCCTGCTTGGTATTCTCTCTCTCGCTCTCTCTCTGCCCCTCCCCCACTTGCTCTTGTGCATACTCTCTCTCTCTCAAAATAAGTAAACGTTAGAAAAAAAGTTGAGCGAAAAAAGTTATAGAAGGATGCATATAGTATATTAGTTATATAAATTTTAAATATATGAGGAATAATAATACAAATGTACTATTGTAGTGAATAGCACAAATGTAAAAATATGAAAATATGCATAGAAATGTTCATATCAGATAGATAGGATATGATTACCTCTGGTAGAGAAAAAATGGGGAATGGATTGGGACATGGTTAATTATATATCTTTTTATGGAAGAGATAACTGAAGCAGCATTGCAAAATATTACTACCAATTTAAATTTGGGTGGGACTTCTGATAAACTACCTTTTATATGTTTTGATATATTTTGTTGATAGGAATTTTAAAAATTAAAGCTAGATTTTAAGACAATTAGAACAAAGGAGAAGAAATTTCATAGGTGTTAATTTTGAACTGATGTCAAAGAGACTGTCACAGTCAGCATATGGACCCTAGGTCATTTATTCCTTCAACCTGCTTCTTTTGCCTCAGGTTCCTGGAATAAGTTATCACAACTAAGTTCTAAATATACCTGTGAAACTCACTGTCAAGGCAAAACGACAAATGCATTGTATTTTTCAGTTCTCATGACTAGTAAAAGGAAACACAATTTAACTGGAAAGATAGATTATTTTCCTGCCATTGAATTTTCATGAGTATTGGGAGACAATCTCCATGATGTCTGTCATTGTACAGATTGGACCTTCTGAGCAAAGGACATGGAAACAGCTTTTGAAGCTAGAGAAAATATATTCCTCCGGAGAGAGTTAGAGATGCACCTCCCAAGAGCCTCACCTTCCCCCTCTGGAGATAATTTGCTTCTCTCCCCAAACCCCTCTCTCTGTCTTTCTCTCTATTCCCACCATCCCTCCCAAGGCTGGGCAGATGCACCAACATCCTTTTTTCCCCTTTTATTTATTTATTTTGAGAGAGAGAGAACGCATAGCAGGGGAGGGGAAGAGAGAGAGAGAAGGAGAGAGAGAGAATCCCAAGCAGGCTCTGCACAGGGCTCCAACTCATGAACTGTGAAATCATGACCTCAGTCGAAACCAAGAGTTGGATGCTTCATGGACTGAGCCACCCAGGTGCCCCACCAACACTCCTATAAAAGCTGAGTCTCCTAGTTTCAGGCTCCTCTCCTGTGATGCAACTCACTACATGCATAAGTCACATGTGGCTCTCATCACATCACCCTGAGGGAACTGAGGGCTTATGGAGATGACACAAGACACCGCTCTGGCTGCTGCTTTTACAGTAGATAATAAACAATCTCTGTCTCTGATTCAAGGGAGTCTCGTGTCTCTGACAGTGTGTGCGTGTGGTGTTTGTACACCTGTGGCAGCCTAGTTTGTTAGCTTCTAAAGAGTGTAAAATCTCAGATTCTTCAGTTCTAACTTAGTAAAGAGAAGCAAAAAGAAAGATTAAGTAACATAATGGATAGTGTTTTTAAACTTGATTTCATAATAAATACAGAAATATTCTTCAAAGAACACTTCTTGTATCAACCCTCTATAAAAAACAACAACAACATGGGTCTAACAATGCAAGGAAAGAAGCATCAATGCAAAACATTCCTTTTAGAAATGTATTTCAATGGGAATTATACAGCTCAGCTACATTTCTTTCTGACAACCTAAAGATACAGGAATACTTACAGAATCCAGTAGTTAACAAACACAAAGCATTTTTACTTTCTCAAACATTAGGTATTAAAGGGGAGCTTTTAATAATTGCTATCTCAAGCAATTCATAGTTGAGCTATCTGGTGATTTCCGGAAATGTTAAAATAATTAAAAAGAGATTCCTATGTAATGGCTATTTTGTTGATTCTAGGCATCCATCATCCATTTGTGCATCTTTTCAAAATAGCTCAAACTTTATCTGAGAATTCATCCTTTCCCCCATTCTCTGGTCATGTGGTCTGGACGGAGCTCTAGCCTCCACTGTAGGGAAAAAATAGGCAATCAAGTGCTAGGCCAATCAGTGCACCCCATTTCCCTGGTTTAGAGGTAAGCCCATCTTCAAGAGTGAACCTCGGGCATGTCTAGGAATGTCAGGTCAAGGAATTTCTTTCTTTGCTCCTGTAATCGAACCTGGAAGGATGGAGTCCTGAGAACAGCTGCAAATCACCTTGTATCCATGAAGGCAAAGCAGTCTGTGAATGGAGTCAACACAGAGGAAGCAGAGCCAAGAGATGGGGGAAAGAAAAAGAAGACCCTGAAGGCATTGTTTGAGCACCTCTATCCTGAAGCCTTATCAACCTTGGATTGTTCAACTATGTAAACTAATACATCTTTTTGGCTTAACTCCACTTGAGTGAGGGTTTTTCTCCCTTCAACAGCAGTCAAAATGATGCACTCTGGGGCTTAGGTGCCAGACTTGCAGATTCTGAGTCCTTTGTAGCAAATATTTAGAATAATACCCAGATGCAAAAACCCAGAGTTTACACCATAAGGTTTAGAAAAAAAGAAACTGGTCCTAAAAAAGTTCTTAAGAGCTGCTGTACCCTCAGTACAACCATGTAGAACATGTAATTTGAAATATACTTGGATGTGGATGGGTCTGTCAAAATGAGTTTATAGTTGAATGTACTCAAATATGTTAAGTCAAACAAAGATTGTCTTGGAAAGATAGCAAGGTTATGGAAAAGGAACAAAATCATTTTTAAGGCTTGTTATATGATTCGTTTTAGGTTTGCCATAAGTGACAATTTGTATACTAATATTTAGGATGAACCATTTGAAATGGAAAGCTTCATATAGTTCAGTCAAATAACAAAATAGGAAAAAAGTCCACATTACTTCCTCTTTCAGATTTACTTAAACCAGAATATATATACTATATTGAAAAAAAGACCAAACCATTCATTTCTTATTCAACTATTCTTATTTTATATGTAGGACAACCAAATGTGCCACATTTTCATTTTTCATATCTTGCAATTTCAAAACGGTTTCTTAAAAATGAGTCCATATGTCGTGCAAATGTAGTATTCACTCACCTGCATGTTGTATAGGGGCTGCTTTGGTGCATTTATCTCCCTCAGCAAATGATGCGAGGTGTCCCTTAACTCTGAAAGTCTACAAGCAATCTGAGGCTGCAGAAGTCCGGCCACTGATTTGGAGGATCTGGATATGCTGTCTAATCCTTGAATTACTGTTCCTCGGTTGATCTTCGCTAAAGCGACAGCCATTCTGATTTTGGATGGTTTTTGCATGGGTTCTCTTTTCTGGAAGAAAAACCTCTGAAAAGTGACTGATGTGTGATTCTCCAGCAAATTATTAAAATCTATTTCAGGCCAAGACCAAGTACTACATAACAGTACATTACGCATGGTCCTATGCATGTAGTCAGTGTCCAGTAATTACATCCCACCCCCTAGGTACCTAAATCTTTGAATAAATATATGATTTTTGCCTTAGCATAAATATCCAGAATTTAAGTTCCTAGCTGAAAGATCTAAAATTTTCATTTTTCAGGGGCACCTGGGTGGCTCAGTTGGTTAAGCAACTGACTTCAGCTTAAGACACAATCTCATGGTTCGTGGGTTCGAGCCCTGCATCAGGCTCTGTGCCGACAGCTCAGAGCCTGGAGCGTGCTTCGGATTCTTTGTGTGTGTCTCTCTCTTTCTGCTCCTGCTTGAGCTCTGTCTCTTTCTCACTCTCTCAAAAAAGAAATAAACACAAAAAATGTTTTTTTAAATGAAGTTTTCATTTTTCTCTTTGGGTTTATTTATTTTTGCATTGAGTTTTTTTAAAGAGAGCTTTCAAAAGTAAACAGTTCTTCTTCAATTATTATTCAGTGTTTGAATTATTTACCCAGTAATTCTTACTCAAAATTGTTACAAATATTTCCCCAGTTTACTTTAAAATGTTAAGTGATAAAGCATACATACATAATGCATTGTGCAATGTAAAAAATAAAATATCCTATATACTAATTAACAAGCTTAAGGAACTTTTACCTGTAAAAACTTAAAAACTTCTATCACCATTTGGATAGAAAAACTTTGTAGCATTAAGAAAACATATGACATGTAGATCTTTCCCTGCTGTACCAGAAGGTGAACCACAGAGAAATTTCTTACAATGTGGTTAGACTGCATTCCAGGCAACAGGCAAGTATAGTTGCCATTATTCATTTAAGTAGTTTTATGGGCTATTCTGGCTTTTGTGTACATGACGTAGGGGAAACTAATTGTTCATAACACAAATAAGCAGCTTGGAATCTCTATTTATTGAGTCCAAATATATAAACACAAAATGTCTTTTAGATGGAGTTTTTTTTGGGGGGGTCTACAATGAGCAACATGTATTTGTTGAAGAGCTTATGTACTATATATGTACTTTAAATGTATTAACTTTTATCTTGAAGAAATAATTTTAATATTGCAGTTTTGTCATGAAAATTCAATACTTCTGTTGAGCACTTGCTATTGGAGACAACTAAAAGCTGTTCCTAGCCTGTCAATGAGGATGTGTTTCTACAGATCTGGTGTCCTGTTGTGGTTTACTTTGTTAACTTTACTGGGGTGCCCAGGTGGCTCAGTCAGTTGGGCATCTGACTTTAGCTTAGGTCATGATCTCAAGGCTCATGGATACAAGCCCCACATCGGGCTCTGTGCTGACAGCTTGGAGTCTGCCTCAGATTCTTTCTCCTCTCTATCTGTCCCTCCCTCTCTCTGTCTGTCCCTCTCTAACTCATATCCATTCTCTCTCTCTCTCTCTCTCTCTCTCTCTCTCTCTCTCTCTCTAAAATACCATTAAAGAACTTTTTTAAAAAATCTGTTAACTTCACTGAAAAAGTCCCATTAGTCCACCTTTGGTCTCAACCCTCCTAGTCAATACTAACAGTTCAGAAGACAATCTAAGTTGTGGGCTGCTGAAATTGATGCAATTCCAAGTCAATTTAGAGTAGAGAAACCCTTAAAAGTAGTTATGCGGTGGGTAAAACAAGCAAAGTCACACACAGGTGCAATCAGTTGATATTATATCTGGGTTTTGAGCGCACCAGGGAGAGAAACCACAATTATCTGCAATAGCCAAAGCTCTTGCTCATACAGATTCAATTTCTCTTGCAATCCTACACTTTGCTTCATTGATTCTTCTTCCCAACTCCTCCTCAAGTTGGAGAAGCTAGAATGTCTGGTTTTACTTCTGATAATAGTTTACTGTGTTTTTCTCATAATTTTATAATCATAAAGCGGGGGCCATATTGCCAGGGCAAATAATAGTGGGACATGTGCAGTTCCACCTATACTGAAATTTCATCTAATAGTCATTCAGTGTATTAAGGACTCTATTTTTTGCAGAGGCAAGACATTAACATTATGTAGCTTCCCTTCTATACTTTGTGTCTTTACAAAATCTTGGTGATCTGTACCTGTTGGCCAGATTCATTGACTTTACTCAGATATTTCTATTAAATAATCTTGATTCATTCCCCCAAACACTATACTAGATTGATCCATTCAACCTTGTCCTCTTTCATAACACTGTATTTCTAAATATTTTCCTCTGTAGAGGAAATCAAAACTCTCCTGCAGGATCACATAATTTGTGTTGACCAAATTACAGCATTTCTGATAAACAGTATTTTTAAAAATTCAAGTGTGTATTACAATAATGTTTTAGTTCCCTTTGCATATTTCTCTTTTTAGTATTGTCATAAGTTCATAGCTTTTCCCAGCAGACTCAACCAGTTCCTAATTTAGATAATCTTTGTTTCCCCTTAATGCTGACATAGTTACAATTTGATACTTTGGTTCCCTTCATGATTTTTAAATTGCTTTCTTTTTTCTAGACTTTCATAGTTACCTCTGAAAGAAATATTACCTACAGCAACAAAATGTTCCTGACCCTTTTATTTTCCTTAACACAAAACATACAATCAACTTGTTCCCAAGAAGACCATTACTGCTCTTAAGAATAGTATTAGAAACCAAATCTGGGTACTGGGGTGCATATAAAGTGGGCTTTTTGAGGCTCTGAGAACAGGAAGGTAACAACAGAGGAGAGGCTACTTACAGTCGTTTAGACACAGCATAAGATGTTCCTCTTAAAACAAAACAAAACAAAACATAACAAAACACTCACTGAGGCTCTTGGGTGGCTCAGTTGGTTAAGACTCTTGATTTTGGCTCACGTCATGATCTCACAGCTCCTGAGATTGAGCCCTGTGTTTGGCTCTGAGCTGACAGAGCGAAGCCTGCTTGGGATTCTCTATCTCTCACTTGCTCTTTGCCCCTTCCCCACTCTCTCTCTTTCTCAAAATAAATAAATAAAAATTTAAAAAATACTAGTTTATGGTATTGATTCCAATTCACTCTTCAGTGAATTTTTATTTTTTAATTTTTTAAACATTTTTTATTCATTTTTGAGAGACAGGGCACAAGTGGGGGAGGGGCAGAGAGTGAGGGAGACACAGAATCAGAAGCAGGCTCCACGTTCTGAGCTGTCAGCACAGACCCTGACACAGGGCTCGAACCCATGAACTGCGAGATCATGACCTGAGTCAAAGTCAGATGCTTAACTGACCAAGCCACCCAGGCTCCCCTTCGGTGAATTTTTAAAATAGGCTCTAGTAAAAAAACATTTTAATAAAAAATGTTGTCCTTTTTTTGAGCTACCAGCTTTTCCTTTTTACTATCTACGCTATTTATTTTCCTACCAAACTATATGTGTAAATTTAAATGTTGACTCCAAGTTAAGAACTGCTCATTTCTTTTCCCTGGGTTGTTTTGTTTTCTTTGACTCTTGGCCTACGCATCCTGGAATTGGTTGCAAAGTGTGCAAATTTAGATGATTCTTTTTGTCCTTATCATCACCTGGGGATATTACCAAATGTCCAAAAAGAAATTCCAACTCCCCTCACCACCACCAGGTAATGTTCATTTACCACCAGAAACCTAGCATCAGTTAATCAGATTGTTTCAAGTCCTGCTCCAGATTTCACTATTTGACCTCCATTCTTTGAATATATCCTGCTTTCCCTTTTTCTTTCCTTTTTGTTTTCTAGAGCCATGCCCATTTCTCTAACCTCAGCCGTTTTCATGCTGAACTCCAATTTCTATTACATCAGCTTTTTACTACTCTACATCCAAAAAACCAGCTGGTCAGCAAGTCTTATTCAATTCTTTCTCTGAATTGTCCTAGAATTTGATCACTTCTCACTATCCCCTGTGCCAATACTCATTCTATTTATACCATCTCTTCTCCAGACTAGCAAATGGTCTTCAGTGTCTCTCTGCTTCCTTCTTGTCTATTTCCATTCTACTCCTCAGTATCTCAGCCAGAGAGATACAAGTAAAACTTGCTTTTCTGCTCAGCTGCTTTAGTGGCTTCCGAGTGCACTCAGTATAAAAGCCAAATCAAACCCTACAATGATTGCTTTTTATTTCCCTCTCTACCCTCATTGTCTTTGTCTCTCCTTTTCCCCCTCACTAGTTGTTGAGCTTGCTAGGTAATACTCCCACCTTAGAGACTTCGCATTAGCTACGCCATTTGATTCTTCAAAGGTACCAAGGTCTGCTCCCTCGCTTCCCTCAAGTCTGAACTTAAGACTCACTTTCTCAGGGCACCTGGGTGGCTCGGTTGTTTGAGTGTCTGGCTCTGGATTTTTGGCCCAGGCCATGATCAGAGTCATGGGATTGCCCCTGCCTGCATCAGGTTCTGTGCTGAGTGTGGAGCATGCTTGAGGTTCTCTCCCTCTCTCTCTACTGCTCTCCTCTGATCAGGCTCTCTCTTCCTTTCAAATTAAAAAAAAAAAAGAAAAAAGAAATGAAAAAAGAAAAAGGAATCACGTTCTCACTAAGACCCTCTCGGTTACCCTACCTTAACAGTCAGGTGTCCTCCCTGTTTCTACCATTTCATATTTCTGCTATATTTCTTCTTCTTCTTTATACCTATCATTAACACAAATAAACTTGTTTCTTGTTTTTCTACCTGACTAGGATGTAAGTTCTATGACAGTAGTGTTTTATATCCATTTGGACTGCTGACCTTTCCCTAGTACCTAGAATAGTGTCTGGCACATAGTAGGGTGCTCTAAATATTTGTTGAAATGAATGAAGAGTATCTGAAAACAGATTAATATAGAGAAATAAATATACCAAATATTAAATTAGAAACCACCTTGAAAGTTTTCAGTGTACAATGTGCTTTGTAACTTTCACAATTATGATAGTGCCATAACAACTCACCAAAGACAAAAATGTAACTGAATTATAAAACGCTTTAGTTACAGTCCTATTCTCATCATACTTAGAAATAACAATACCAATAAAAGTGATTTCCAGATATTATTGGTGCAGCCCTAAGAGTTTTGTGCCACGTGTTAAAAAAAAAAAGGCCAAGAGAATTCAGAAAAGTACATCTACAGCGATAAAAATCCAAAACTTGATATGGATTCTAATATGTTCTATTTACAACTCCCAATTTTATAATATAAAGTTAAATGCAGAATAAAACACATGATCACCTTTAATAATTAAAACCACAAAAATTGGCTCAATCATTCAAGTAAAATCATCCGAACCAAAACTTTTTAGTTTCCTAATTATAGAATACACTTTTCATTTGTTCAAATGTAAAAGTTTAATATTTTTAAATCCTCATGAAGAAATCATTTGCAATTCACAAGTGTAAACCTTTAAAACTTACTTTTTGCTAAAGGAAGTGGATATTGAAGGTACTGAGGTCTGGGTTTGACTGCAGAATACATGATATCAGAAGCTATGGCCTCAAGCCCAAGACTCTAAAATTAACTTTACTTAGCCTCAGGAAGGAAATTTCCTTCCAAATCATTAATCATGAAGAACCATTTAATAACCATTATTCTGGGTATGTCCCTCTATACAAATCCCACCAAACGTTCTGTTTGTTTGTTTCAGGCCAACAGGATGTACTTTTCCTAAATAAATACATGCATAAAATTTTTAGAAAGAGACTTAAATATGAGTCATGAAATTTAGAAACTCAATTTAAATTTAATCATGAAATCCAACTCAATTAACTAACACCCACTACGTATTCTTAAAATCACTCCTTTCAGCATATTTGGGAATGAAGGATCATCCCTCAAATAATATTTGCAATATTTACAATCTGACCTTTTAAAAAATAATTTAGTTATCCAAGCATTAGCATTGTGTTCTAAATAATTTATTTTCAAAGCACAAGTAACTTCAATCTATGCAGTCTCCCCTAAGAACTTGGGTTTCTTGCCAATCTCAGTAACACATTCTTCAAAGTAAATGGTGGAAAAAGTACAATGTAAGTGTTCTGAAAACAAGAAATAAAGTTAACTATGTTTATATGCCTCACTGAATGAGGTAAAGGCTCATAAATGAATGGCTTCAGTGAGTTGGAAATAGGAACTCAGAGTTCTTTCTTTGGGATCAGAGTATCAATCTATTTCACTATTAAACCACATTTATAGCTCAAGTGATGATGAGGCTAGTTGGAGGGTAGGAAGAGATGAAGGGAGTTGTGAAGAAAGTTGCAACCTCTTTCATTAGTAAACCTAGTTTCTTTGATGTTAGCAGTGGTGAGAGAAGCACAACTGGAAGGAGCAACAGGCATTTCCAGGCCAGTCTCTGGCTTCCTAGGATTCACTTTGAGGCTTTCTCAGGAATTACTGCCACAACTGTGCTGGCCTCAACCATTTTAAGACCTAGACCAAGCATGGTCACCTGCCCACTTCCTCCTGTAATACTCCAGAGCATACTCAAGAAAAATGTCCAACATTGAAACTAGGGGAATGTAGAAGGGTAAGCAACTAGACACCGAGTCTAAGACAGATGTACAAAGTCTGGTTTGCTGTCTGGTGGACCACCATCTGGATGCCATCTTCCCGCTGTGTATCCAGAGACCTACGCTTCACTCTCACATCCCTCCCCAAAGTCTAGACCCAAAACCCATACCATTGGTTCATATTTACTTGATATTCTAGGGACATGCTATGCTGTTTCATACTTTTTGTCTTAAGTAACACTGCTTCCTCTGCCCCTATCCACTTGCCCTATCCTTTCTTTTACTGTGGAAATTAATAATCGTTCTCTGAGACCCAATTTAAGCATCCTTCTTCCATAAATCCTTCTCTGACCATTCAGAATGGTAGAATAAGTCATTCCTCTAAGATAAATTTACCTCTTACCATATTCCAAAAACAATGACTTGTTTACAATTCTGACTCCACTAGATTAAGCTCGTTGACTGAAAGAATCCTGTGTTATCTCCGTATTCCCTGTCCCCAGTCCCAGCCGATAGGAAAGTATTTAGTAAATGTCTGATGCCTGGTTGTCTGGGTGAATGGTTAAAAGTGGTTCTAAGATCTCTCCTTCGGAATGAAATCTAGAGACTCTGTGATCACTATGTTACTCAGAGAGTTTTTTGGTTTATGTCCAGGTTTGGGCTATGATCCTCATGTTTGACATTGCCCAAACTCTGATATCTGGATAAGAAGATTTTTACTGTACTGTGTAACTTTACAACATATTCTAACTGTGGCAAAAGTATATTTATCCATTAAGAGCTGTGTACTTTGAAGTAAATTAGGTTACAAGATACTATTTTTTTCCTGATCAGAGGTCTTTTCAAAATTCTCTACCCATCTACTCTCCAACTCCCAATATTTTATCTGTCACAACTCCTTTTGGGAACAGAGGTTATATAAAACATATGCACATATGGTTTGTTTAAACTGATATTACTATTTTCTTTCCACATTAAAACATACACCCATTACATATTTATCTTTCCATTACTATAATTCATATCAGTTTTTCACTGATTTAATTGCCATAGATTTTGGTTAAAATATATCTAGGTATGTTTCTGATTTTATATTAAGCAAATCTTAAGCAAGTGTAGCAAACTACATACATTGAAATTGTGGCTCTAAGAAGGTTTCAGATTTCCAGTCTGGAGATAGATATCCATCTATCTCACTTCCTTGTCCACCATGTCTCTGCTTTCCACACACTCATGCGATGAGTAAGATTTGAAATGTGTTTTTCTGAGGCAAAATTAATTTTTTCCTAAGCTACAGGCACTGATCTCGAAATAAAGCATTAAATAATTGTTATGATATTAAAAATTCAATATACTTTTTGCAATCCTTTTCAAAGTTATGAAATCACATTACCTGATTAGACAGTGATGATCTTAGGATGGTAGGGAATTCATCTTTAAACTCATCTAGAAGGTCCATGATTACTTTCTGGATCCCCTCGACTAAGACAAAAAGAAGTTGGGGGGGGAAAGAAGCTTAAGTAAAAACATTCCCTAACTGCAAATCAAAATGGGGCACTGGGTCCACTTTGTAAGTGACTGGGAAAGCAAGTAAACCCTAGAGGACTTTATTCCTGGCTGTTTCCCACACCCATAGCCCCTTTACAACAAGATTGCATATACTTCTTCCAGAAAAGTTCTTCAACACCTGCCCACATATCCACCCCACAGGTTTGATTGGCATGACGAGTTCTTGCTTGAGTTCTAGTGGTTGGCAAGCTTGCAGGCCAGGGCTGCACCTGCCCTCCTCTGTCATTCGTGAGGGATGAGGGCACCCTTCCACTCAGGAAAGCAGGCGAGGCCAGAACCTACTGCTCATTGCCAGAATTCTTTGTTACTGCACAATGGGCCTCTGAGAACTTGTTACAGAATCTTCTAAATCACACTGACACTGAGAAGAGGAAGAATGTGTTTGAAGGCAGAAGGGGAGGAGAAGGGAGAATGAAAAATAAACTGTACTAAGGAGTTTAGCATTATATGTTGAATTTTGACCCAATTTCTATAGTGATACCTCAATTAATGGATCATCTGAGAACAAAGCTCCCTTTGAAATGAGTTGGCATATGCTTTAACAGAAACGCTTCACATACAATGCCAAGTGGAGAAGAAACTTGAGCAGTTAATTCGGAAATACTTCTGAGCAGGTTATTTTTCCTTCACTCAAATAAAGATCACTAGGCCAAAGACAGGCAAAATTATAAAATATCATTCGTCTTCCCTAAAATATCAAGCTTTTTTTTTCTTTATCATCATCTTTTCCCCTCCTAATCCTGTCCCATTTCATTATTTTCCATTTATCAAGTCTAGGAAGAATTTCATGTCATGTGGACTTGATTACTTAGTGGATATTTTAATGGGGATGAATTCAGAGTTGATTCACACAAATCCCATTTAAATTTTTTCAATGTTTATTTATTTTTGAGAGAGAGAGAGTGCAAGCAGGAGAGGGGTAGAGAGAGAGGGAGACAGAGAATCCAAAGCAGGCTCTGCACTGTCAGTGCAAAGCCCAACGTGGGGCTCAAATCCACCAACCTTGAGATGATAACCAGAGCCAAAGTTGGATGCTCAACCAACTGAACCACCCAGGTGCCACGAATCCCATTTTAATTTGAAGACTTTATATTTTATTGTAGCTAGATCATTGTCCTCAGCAAGCATAAAGCTGTGGGTGCTAGGGCTCTGCTCATAGGAACTGTCTAGGAAAGACAAATGTTCATCAGAGGGTTCTTCTCTTATGTGAAGCCTGCCAGACCCCGCTTTCACTTAGTCCTTAGCCCCCATCCGAGAACACTCTTCATAACACCCAACCATTTCTCTTACCCATGGCAGAACATGTTCCCCTCCATAATGATCCTAATGTTGAAGATAATTATGCCATTAATATTTGGAAACTGTAATCCATTGCCAGAAAGAAAATCTTATTAGATGACTAACACACAAACTGAAAGTCTGGAAGATAATGTAAACGTTTATTTGTCCTAGTAAGTCATATGCTGATCAGAATTTACCCCAGTGAACCGCTGGCAGTATCTTTGCTCTCTGGTCTTTCCCCCTGTTCTCCTCTCTACTCTCCTGGGCCCCCTAATTTCTTTTCATCCATCTGCCCACCTCTTGATGCCCTAGCTTCCAGTTAGTTTCATCCAGTTTTTGTTTTCTCACCCTCCTAGGCAGCCTATGAATTTGAAATTAACAAATCTATAAGAAAAGCAGTTCTCATGCTAAAAGGCATAACCAGACTCTGTGTGTTATGCTAACGAAGTTCTTCTTGCCTTTGCTTTCTTCTGAGTCTTCCTTGGAAAAGGAATGATGAAAAAAGACAGAGGGTAATGAGATTTAAGAAAATCCCACCTTGCCACACTTACTTTACATTTGTGACCATATATGATAATATTTTGGGTTTTGCTTAATTATCACTTTTCCTATATCCTTATGTATCATGTTATTTCAGTAATAATGTTTGACAAAATAAATAATGTTAATGGTTATATTCTTTAACTATTATATTCTTTTTTACAGCTCACAAGAGAGTGCTTCATACTTATAAAATTAATTAGGAAATAGTTACAAATACCTCCAAATAATATTTATGTCAGCCCTGCAAAATTACTTGTATTTAGAAGGCTTTAGTACAAGAAAAAGGAGAATCTTTGACTTATACAGAGCTTACAAGAAAATGAACATTTTACACACTAAGTGAAGGCAGTATCAGCTTAATTAGAGAATGAAGAATTTGAGGGTTCAGTCAGACCCAGATTTAAATTTCAACTCTATCACCTACGTACTGGGCTGCGTAACTTTGGGCAAATTATGTTTTCTAAAGCTAAATTTCATCTTTAAAAAGGTGACAGTACTTATTGATGGACCAGTTATGTTCAATAAATGGCAGCTGTTGTCAAATATACAATAGCTATTTTGCTTTTGGAAAGTTGGCAAATTCGGGTCAAAGTCACCCACGGAGTTTGCCTTGTTCACATGGGTTTCAGCCTGTTTTCATTTCTCATGCTACTGGCTGGAACCTTCCTAAGTGGATTCTTTCCTCCAACCTACTTTGAACTCAAATGATACAGAGCTACATGTCTGATTTCAACTATTTCCTATCAAGTCTCTCGAATGACTTCTTTCAGAATCACCCTGGCCCAGTCAGGGGGGATTTGGACTGGCAGCCACCCCTTTTGGTGCCAACCTCACAGATGGATGAGTTCTGTTCATCCCAGTGCTGGAGTCCCCCAGCTCACAGCAGGCTTTGAGACTCTGTACATCTCAGACTTGTATTAAATGCTTAATAATGTCAAAATAATTCTAAAAATCATTATATGAAGGAAGGGGACTGACACTTACTAAAGGTCAAATTAGTAACTGTTGTTAAAAAATAAACTGAGGGGCACTACAAATTTTAAGTTTATTTGAACAAAAATCTATTTGCATTAGGTATCGCCAAACCAGAAGCGATTAGGAGCTCTCCACAGCCAGTCGCTAGGGCCACAGCTTTCATAGGGAAGACAAGGAAACAAAGCAAGGAATTTATTTGACTTTGTATAACTTAAGGGTTTCCATTATTTAGGAAAGCCTAGTTGGCTGTTTGTAATGTTTAAATTTAGACTTAAATTGCATAATCTTAGGCATTTACAGGTTTAGGCATGGGAGCCACCTCGATCTAATGGCCTCCTTGCTTAATTAATTTAATGCTGTGCTAAAAGCTAGGTTATACCACTTATCTCTTAGTTCTCTTAACAGGTGTCAGAGATAGGAATGTTCTGAAGGCAATCTGACAATATCAAACAATACCAATACATAGATATTATCAATACCAATTATCATCATGGGAATATATCCCAATTTTTAAAAATTCTCTATAATAATTTGTATAAAAATAGTTAATGCAAGGCTATTCAGGATGGCATAAATGAAGTAGTTCAAATATAGGTTTCCCCTGCTATCAGTAAGAACTTTCCTATTCCTATCAAACATTTTATAAGCTGAAATGGAATAATGCAAAGAAGCAATTATCACTAATTTATATGGAAAGTTTGAGTGTTTTCAAACCAAAAAGTAACCTCTCTTTGGCTTTTCTGATTCCCTTGGACACATCTTGGTAAGGGATACACAAAATCAATTGAGGTAAAGCACAGATGCCCATAGACACAGTCCAAAGCTATTATGGCTGCTTGATACTGAGTGTAGTTCTGGGGAAGGAAGTGGTGGGGCCACTGTTGCTGCTCAGGTCTGCGTGGCCTCCATAACGGCTTGCTGCAACATACACACTGACGTTATTTTCATTTTTCTCTCCTCATAAAAGTGAAAAACTTCTTTAGATTTCTTCTAGGTAGTAAAACAGATATTACTGTCAGGTCTTTTATAAAAACACAGTGGGCATAATGCCAACTTTTGAAAAGTAGGGGATTCCTGTACATAGCATTCATCAAATGATTGTTATCCCAAGACTATGAAAAAGCTTCTGCTCATTGTGTTTCTAAAATGTGAAGACTAAGTATCTAACTATATGCATAAACCAAATTTAACAAAAAGTATGTAAAACAATTTAGTTTATAACCACCCAATGTTATACATAGGCTTAAAAAGGAAAATACATTAATAAAGAACAATGTTTATTGGGTTTTTTATGCCTAAAAAAACTGTGTCGTGGCAAACAAAGCACATAAATTTTAAAAACTACTATAGAAAAACTGTTTCCATATGATTATTCACTTATGTCTAGTTGATTAAATATCAAGTTTATGTCATGAAGTATGATTGAAAGTATAATATATCACTTTGTTCAGAGGCTAGTGAAAACTTTTATATCAATAAATTTAGTGTGTAGGGGAGGTCTCCACATCTACTGTTAAAGGCTCCAAGAGGTCCTGATGTTGGAGAACTGATGGAGCAGTCTGATAAAAGCCTCCGTATATATACAAGACTACAGGATCCTTCTGGGAGAGAACACAGATTTAGGTACAACGGCCAGTGCTAGCAAAGCCGGTCTCGTAACCATTCCTTAATTAGTTATGGTGATTCTGAACACAGGCTGGTGTATGTCATTCAGGTCTACCTTGATCTCACATCCAATAGGGATTCAGAGTAGATGGAAGGAAAGAAAGGCCCTAAACAGTCTTACTGAGCTTTCTTAAGGCAGTGAGCACAAACTGGCTATACAATTAGGATACACATCCTCTGCCCCCCGAAAATAAAAGAAAAAAGGGAAAGGAGGCATTTTCAGGACTTTGCCAAAGATCTTGGCTCTTTGAAAGCGTCATCTCATTAGTCATGGAGTGCATTGTGAGGATGCAGTGTCCAGGAGAGCCAAACCTGAGACAGTGCCTGAGGGAGACATAGTAGTATCCATAGAAGTAGTCACATGTGCCAAGCAGATGCTACTTGCAAGGCAGCTGACCAGATCTGTTCTGAATAATTAGACACTTCAGGAATCCCAAAAATACTTGGAGAGAAGGGAAAAGACTCAAGCCTTTGTAAAGACTTGGAGTTCTGAAGGTGGGGCAAAGCCACTGAAGTATAGGTTATTGTCCTTCTTGGGAATAACAAGCTTGGGAAATCCTGGGTCACAAGAGAAAATATACAGATCTTCTCATTACAATAAGAACTACAGACAGTTTGTGTGTCAACAGGATATTTCTAACTTAAATCATTTGAAAAATATCAGGGGAACTTATTTTGTAACAGTAACCCTAAAGGGGAGCCTGGGTAGCTCAACTGGTTAAGTTTTTCTGCCTCTTGGTTTTGGCTCAGGCCATGATTTTAGGGTTTGTGAGTTCAAACCCTGCATCAGACTCCATGCTGACCCTGGGGAGCCTGCTTGGGATTCTCTCTCCAACCCTCTGTCTCTGCCCCTCTTCTGCTCCCACTCTCTCTTCCTCTCTCAAAATAAATATATAAATATTTAAAAATTAAATACAAAAATAAAAGTAATCCTAACTAAAATTCTTCCATAAGGTAAATCATCATCTTTTTAATACCAAAAATAAATATCTGCTATATATCTTATAAATACAGATATTTCAAAAATATTTCAAAACAGTTGTATTTATAACATTTTGTTTCTTCTGAAAAATTCTTTAATAATTCTCTTCTATAATTTCAGTAGGGTGCCATTAATATAGAGTAGACTTGGAAAGCTCAATGGAAGTCTTCAAACAGTGAGAGTGAAATGGCAGGACATGCAGGAGGCAGAATTTGCAATGTTAGCACTGCTATTCAATCGTAGGAATCGTGGACATTGTTAGACAGTGGGAAGCCAAGAAGGTCAGACTTTTTGTTGTCTGTTTCCCCCAACACAATGTAAGCTCCATGAATTCAGGGTCTTGGTTCACTCAAGGGTATCTTCCCTAAACCTGGACAGTGCTTTTACAATTTTACAATATCACAGTAAATATTTCCTGAATGAATATAATCAAATCTATCATTTATATTTCAGGCAGAATGAAAAATTTTGCCACTAACAAATTCATCACAGAATCAACCAACAGATAAGTAACCATAAAACACATAAGATACATCACATACATAAATACAAACAGACACACATATACACACAATGTTTATCACACATTATGGGAAGAAAACTTTCCCCCCATATATGAAGCACTATATTTTTATTTATTTTACCCATCATAGTGAATACTAGCTCATGTGACATGTCCTAATTAACTGAAATAATTAATTCATTGTCAGCTCAATCAATAAGAATTTGAAAAAATATATGAGAGCATTTGTCTTTGATTTCCCTTTCTGATTTTTTATTTGGCAAATAATGCTGGGTATTTTCACTGCAGACAGTCTATTATTCTGTATATCTGAGAACAGAAACTAAAAGTTTAGCAAGTTCATAAGCACAGCATTGATAAATATGTGAGTAAAGTGAATGAAAATATATAATGCAATAGCAATCAAAAGAATATACATCTAAAAACTTTCAAAATATGTATTTTTAAAAACTAATCCCTAAAACTAAAAGAAATTTTTTTTAAAAAAGGTGTTTGTCAACATTTCTTGCAACACCTAAAAATGATTTATGTCCAGTGACTTTAGAACACAGCTCTGGGGCGCCTGGGTGGCTCAGTTGGTTAAGCATCCAACTTTTGACTTTGGCTCAGGTCATGATCTCACAATTCATGAGTTTGAGCCCCGTAGCAGGCACTGTGCTGATAGCACAGACATTGCCTTTCCCTGGCTCTCTTTCTCTGTATCTCTCAAAATAAACAAATAAACATTAAAAAAAAGAACACAGCTCAGAACACCACAAGGACAGAAAAAACTACATCAACATTTTAAATTTCATTACATCATTTTCAGTAATGTTAATGTTAGTTTTGCTATTTCAAATTATGTTTTTATAGTGTAAGATAAACATATTTTTAGTTAATAATGTTAAGAATCAAGAATTTCTTGATACAAGAGAAAAAAAAGACCTACTTAGGAATTAAAAGAACAAAATTAAACCTCTAATGCTAAATAGAATTGAAAATGATTTTTAAGCATGCATTTTTTTCTAGCTATACAGAGTGGAATGGCCAGAAACATTGCTAGCCACATAGAAAAGAACACTCCTTGGTTACTACTTATATCCTGGGCTTTAATATCATTCCCCACTACAATAAACTGGGAACTCTTGGTTTGGGCTCACGTCATGATCTCACAGTTTGTGGGTTCAAGCCCCACATCAGACTCCACACTGACAGACACTTTGTCTCACTCTCTCTACCCCTCCCCCACTTGCTCTTTCTGTCTTTCAAAATTTATAAATAAAAAATTTCAAAAAACCTTTTGAAAAGTGAATTGTCTTAAAAAATGATATTTATATAAAAAAGGCATTCTTAAATTTTTAAATATTCACACAGTCAAATAAAACTCTTTCTTTCTAAAGCTTCCAGTTTATTCAGGCTCCAAGTTAAACAGTCTCCTAATTTTCCTTGGTTTTATTTTTCTAAAAAGTAACTTTTTATTTAAAAATTTGTAATCCATCTATGCTTTCCTTTTTAATAGGTTGTTATTTTCTTCCATCTGAATATCAAGTTGTTTTAGTACTACTGATTAAATAAACTATTGTTCTTATTGATATCAAATACCAATATTATCACACAAACATATATGTGAACTATTTCTGGACTTCATAGTCTGGTCCACTGATCTATTACTGTCAATATAATACTGATTTGACTACAGTGACTTTATTTTATTTTATTTTATGTCTTTTATTTGATTTTGAGAGAGAGAGAGAGAGAAAGAGAGCGAGCAAGCAGGGAAGGATCAGAGAGAGAGGGAGACACAGAATCTGAAGACAGGCTCCAGGCTCTGAGCTAGCTGTCAGCACAGAGCCTGAGGCAGGGCCCGAACCCACGAACCCTGAGATCATGACCTGAGCTGAAGCCAGCCGCTGAACCGACTGAGCCACCCAGGCACCCCTACAGTGACTTTATAGTATGTTTTATTTTCTGTTAAGGAAAGTCTCTGCTGATATTTTTCATTCTATCATGTCTATTGGTATTCCTTACCCCTGCTCCCCAACTTGGTGTTTCCACTAACCTCTTAGATTTTCTATATATTCACTGACATCAATGAGGAAAAAGATAATTTCATCTTTCTTTTTTCTGTGTCTATATCAATTATTTTATTATCGTATTTAACTGCATTCATTAGGACTTCCAAAAACAATGTTAAGTATTAATGATTATGGAAGGAATACCTATCTTGTAACTGTTTTCAATTAAAACAGCCTCTATATTTTACTTCAATATTTTACCAAAAGACCAACAGCAAGTGTTATGCTAAATAATCTTAATCATATTTAGTTTCCCTCTGTGCTCATTCTAGTTTTGTTCGTTCTTAATGGGAATGGTTGTGAATTTTATCAACTTCCATTTCATAATCTATGGGCGGGATCACTTCTTTTTTTTTTTCCTCTCAGTGTGTTCATATAATAAATTCTGTATTAGCTTTCCTGATAATGGAACCATCTTTGCATTCCTGGAAACGAATATGTACTTGATTGTAGCGTATTATTCCTTTGATATCTTGCTAGTTTTTGCAATTATATTCCTAAAGTGAGATTTGTCCTTGGCTTTCTTTTCTGCATATAACAAGTTAGCCTTAAATTTACGTGACTATGGATTGAGAAGGCTTGCATCTTTTAGAGGTGTCTGGAACAGTAACTTTCATTACTCAGTATCCCTTTTCCTTTCTTTTTCCTTTTTTAAAACAGAGGTATTAGGGTGCCTGGGTGGCTCAGTTTGTTAAGTGTCCAACTCTGGCTCATGCCATGATCTCATGGTTTGTGAGTATGAGCCCTGCATCAGGCTCTCTGCTGTCAGTACAGAGCCTGCCTTGGATTCTCTGTCTTCCTTTCTTATTGCCCCTACCCTGTTTGCACTCACACGCCCTCTCTCTAAAACAAATAAACATTTTTTAAAAACCTTTTTTAAAACCCCAGAAGTTTATTTTATAAATAGGAAAATTCCCCCCCCCCTTTTTGTTAATGCTAGCTAGAGTTCCACTGTAGAAATATTTGGTCTTGATTATTTTTTTTAAATTAGATTTACCAACTTTTACATTTCATATATGTTAATTTATATATTAAAAATTTCTTCTTCTTGGGATATTTTAATAATTTATATCTCATTAGAAAATCCTCTTATATAAGATTTTCAAATATGGTGTCACAGAGCTGAATGCAATTATGTTAATCTTCTGTATCTATATTATTTCTAATCTTATACATGTTCTTTAATTTATACTCAGAATTTAAGATAAGTACAAAATTTACTTATTTTTAGTCTTTCTGATTCAATAATGAAAGTACTCTAAATAAATCTCTTACTTTAGCCCATAAATTTTTTTTAAAGAAGGGTTCTTTATAATGCTTCCTGTGATTTCCTCTTTGCTCCAAGAACAATCTTAATTATGTTTTATAATTTCCATATCATTAAGATATGATACTCTATTATTATTTATTCCTATTTGATTGGCTTTTAAATCAGAGCATATTGCCCATAAAATGTCTGCTTTCCTGATTTTAAGGTTTCTTTTGTGACCAAATACATGACCAATTTTTATAAATGTCCTAAATCATACAAAGGAACCATATATTCTTTAGTCAAGAGATGTAAAAATACATTTACATTACAAAAAACTGAGTTTATTGATTATATTATTCACTTCTTATATAGCCCACTAATTTCTGCTTATTAGCTCTGTTACTGAAAAACAAATGTTCAAATCTTCCACAAATTGTATTCTTCTCAAGTTTTCCTTGAATTTTTCATTACTTTCACCTTGCATCAAGTGCTAGCAATAATGTGGAGATCAGAAATTCTCATGCAGTGGTAATAAGAATGTAAAGTGGCATGCTGACTTCGGAAAACAGCATTATTAAGTACAATTGAAGACATGCATAGTGGTGACTACCAGTTTCAATCCTGGAAATATCCCTACTAGCACCAGAAAACATGTACTAGAATGTTCACTGCTGCTATAATTGTAATATGAAAAAAATTGTAAGCAACCCAAACATCTATAACTATAGAGTTAATAAATAAACTATAATATATCCATAATAGTTACTGCACAGCAGTAAAAATGAAAAAAATTAGAGCTACATGCAAAATCATGAATAAATCTCAGGAATGTAATAATTCTGAATGAGGAAAAGATACAGAAAAAAACACTGCAGGCTTTCATTTATATAAAGTTCAAAAATATTCAAAACTAAGCAATATGTTAAGAGTATGTCTATGTGTGGTAAAACTAAAGAAAAAGAAAGGGAACAATAAACATAAAATTCAGGATAATGGTTGCTATCTCGGAGGGTGAGACAAAGATGGAGGATGTGCACACAACAATTTCAAAGGTAATAGTACTCTACTTTTTTCCAAAACTTAATTGTATATACAAATGTCAATGTCCTATAATTATTTATATCTTACAACAATTTATAAATATATGTGATTTCCCAATATTTAATAGAAACAATAAAATGAAATAACCCGATGAACAAATTCCTATAATGATTTTTTAGGGAAAATTATCATTCATGGCTATTCTAGTAATAACAGGGAGGGGCGTCTTTCATTTATTCACTATTTATTGAGCACCTACTATGTGCCCTGTTGAGCACCTCACTGTTTAGCACTGAGTGAACAAAATTAACAAAAACCCTCACTCTATTGGAGCTTACATCCAGTGGAACAGAATCAACTAGTTATTGCTATTTTCTATGAACCAAGAAAAGCCATTTCTTTTACTAGTAACTTGCTCAGAGTTTATAGTGAATGTAAACTACATTCTCTATGATGATTCAAAAAATAAACTATGTATAACATACACCTCTGAGTGAAAAATAGATCTTATTTTAGTATTAGAAAATTTTGTTATAAACCTTTTTAAATTAAAATCATTCTTACATATTGCTCATCATATCTGTAGTCATCACTGTCCAACAAAGGTTTTTGAGCAGATACATATCTTGATAGATTCTTCCACTTAGGAAACGGGCAATCTAAATTGAAGAATGTCAAGAAAAGCAAATAAATACAAATTAAATACACCTTAGTATTCATAGTCCACATTTCTTATGGCCTTTGGTTAGAAGTCTTAGATTTATCTGCTTCTGCAATAATCTTCGCAGGAACCAATTGAGTATTTTGGTCCCTTCACTTAAGGTCACAGAATGTATAACTTCATCACCCAGATACTTAAGCAGATCTCTCTGGTCAAACCAATAATGTTCAAGCAAAATGAAGAAAAAAAAAAACAACTAGTTATTCCATGTACTTCTACATAATTATTTTTTTAAAAATTAGGTTCATTCAACAGTACCAACAATGAATACGCTGAATGATGGATCCCATTCTTTTCTTCTGAACCAACAGCAAGTCAACCACACTCTTTGAAGTGGAGCCCTGACAAGACTTAACTAAGTGTGAATTTACCTGAACTTACCAGGAGACTATACTCTTTTTCAGCCAGTAGCGACCAATCCTCTTAGGTGTGTCTAAGTTATTTCGCACATAATTTTTACATGTTCAAAGACTAATAAATTGCCTACAGTCCTAAACTATAAAGATTTTTATAACATTTATATAAACAGCAATGCCCTTTATTTAAAATAAAGTGTTTCTCACAAGTGATTTAAATTGCATCTGTCTCATTTATGGTTTTTACACATTTATACATGATTGAGTTTCAAAAAAACTCAATACTAAGTATGTCTAATATGTGTTATCTAAGCAGAGGATAGGAGGGTGGAGAATCTTTATTTTTTTCTCTTAAAGGGGTGTATTAAGCCAATATTTTTGTTTTGTTTGTTCATTTTATGATTCTATCTAAAGAAATAGAATGGTTATATATACTGCATATAAGTATTACTATCTCTATCTACAAATGGAGAGCCAGACTCTGAAAAATTTAGAGTATTTCCAAACCAGAAAATGGCAAAGCAGAGTCTCTTGTCTAGATTCTCTTTTCAAAATTTTGAATTCTTTTCACCACACATATTATTACCTCTCTTAGTTGTAGTGAGTGGCTTTCAATGTCAGGGGGGAAAATACCAACAAGAGGAGAACTACTCGAAGATGGTCTAAGAAGTTTAGAAAAGATACAGTTATCAAAAATTCTATTATGGATAGCTTTCACCTTTTCAATAAAAATCTGAGTGACCACTGTATGCCAGGCACATGGGATACAAAAATGAATAAAAGTCCTTGTTCTAAATAAAGGAGCACATAGTGTAGCACAGGCATGTTCGGAGACAATTACAATAAAATGTTATGAATACAATAACACGGACATACAGAGGATGTTGTCACCTATGGAAGCAAGAGGAAGAGTGCCAGCTTTGGGTGGCCAGAGTCTGAAAAGATTTCACCAAGTCAACAAACATTGGGCACTGTGCCAGAGGCTGGAGCTGATAAATAAAACAGACCGAATCGCAGCTCTCCTTGAGCTTGCATTATAAAAGACATTATAAACAAGAAAATAAATTAGGTCGTCCCATATTATAGTGTGAATGAAATAGATCAACATAGAAGACTGGGTCACTATCAATTGAAATGCCAAGGAAGAACTCCAGTAAAAAATTAGACCTGAGACGTCAGGGATGTATACCATTTTGAATAGCTTTGATTAGTCTCGGGGGGCAAAATCAGTCCATTTTTAAAAACAAAATTCCAGGGCGCCTGCGTGGCTCAGTCGGTTGGTCGTCTGACTTCTGCTCAGGTCCTGATCTCATGGTTCGCGGGTTCGAACCCCGTATAGGGCTCTGTGCTGACAGCTCAGTGCCTGCAGCCTGCTCCAGATTCTGTGTTTCCATCTCTCTTTCTGATCCTCCCCTGATCTCTCAGTCTCTCAAAAGACAATTTTAAAAGGTTAAAAAAATTTAAAAAATAAAACCAGAGTACCTTTCTATTATACATAGAATTTACTTTCAAGGTAATGGTGTAATTTCACTAAAACTCAAAATATCTTGATTGAAGTTTCATCATCACGCAGTTTAAAAAAGAAAGATGAAAAATCCCTTCTCCATTCTAAAAAAAAAAAAAATTTAAGTGTTTATTTATTTCTGAGAGAGAGACACAGAGGGTGAGCGGGGGAGGGTCAGAGAGAGAAAGACTCAGAAACCAAAGCAGACTCCAGAATCTGAGCCGTCAGCAAGGAGCTCTAACGGGGCTCGAACTCACAAACTGAGATAATGGCCTGAGCTGACGCCGGCCACTTAACCAACTGAACCACCTAGGTGCCCAATCCATTCTCCTTTCAATAAACAGAGCTGCTCTCAGCAGAAGCTAGCCTGGAGTGGTGGCCACGAGGTGCTGATGGCACTGAGGTCTGTCCCCACCTAGACCAGCGCTCCTGGTCGGGAGAAGGCTGCGGTGCGTTACATGCAGGAGCTGGTGCAGGTGCCAGGTGCAGGTTGCCTCCTTGCCCTCGGAGTTCGGCAGCTACTAACGCATCTCTCCCAGGTCCTTTCCAGCCCAGAAGGCCGCGGCCTCTGCCTCCACCAGCAGCCTCCCACCTGGAAATAATAAACCAGTAACCAAAGGCCCAACTACTCCCACTTCCAAACAAGTTTAACCACGAGTGTCTGCGCGAGTTCTCGCACACGCCGTGGCACGTGCTGGACGTGCGACGTCATACGTCACGCACAGGGCGGGGCGACGCCAGTTGGAGCCTGGGACAGGCGCTGGTCTCCAGGCGCAGGGAGGCTCCTGCATTGCCTGGCTTTGTAACACTCGGGACCTCTCAAAGGCCCCGGGATGTGGTCCAGGCTCCGAGGGGTTTTCTTACCATGGCCTCCAACTTACCCCTCAGTGTGGGCGTGCTTAGAGCCCTAGAATAGAGATTCAAATGCAGACCCAGAGAACTGCGCTCCTCCCTTAAATTGGAGATCCTATGGCCCCAGAGATTTGGAGTTTAGTCTGTGGAAAAGAGTAAATGGGGCAGAATGCGGTTGATTTATTTGTGATGAAAACGAAGGCTCAAGAGACAAGGTCCTGCCATACATCATTTTGAAGAAAAGGGATGATGGTTTTAGGAAGCCCAAAAATAGTACCAGGGAACAGAAAGATTTCATCTTAAAAGCTAACACCTTTCAATTCTTGTCAAGCCAGTATCCCTTATTTCTCAGAGGTTTATTCACCCTCAAACCCTTTCTCCCAAAGTATCGATTTTTTGTTAAAATTACACCAGTAGTAATTTTGAAAAAATATCATCAAAAGTAATTTTGCATAATGTGATGCCAATAAGGGACCCCAGGATTCAAAGTCAAGAGGTCTTGGGATATTAGTGCCAGGCCTGATGTGACCACCTGTAGGAAGTACAATCTCTTGCCTCAAATTTATTAGTCAGTAAAGTAAGGGAGTTGAAACAGATCTTCAAAATTTTGTTTGACATTAGCAATTGTCAGACATTATCACAGATAGTCATTGTACATTTTTTAATCTGTAGTTTGGCCAGGATCAAACCAGATATTAGGAGCACTTAGTACAGGGGGAAAAAATCAAGGATATACTTAGAGCATACTGGCAAGAAAAAAAAAAAAGAAAAATTCTTAGTCAAAGAAAGATCTCTAAAATTTAGTTTCTTGAAGACTTGTTATTAACGTTTTTTTTATTTTTAAGAGACAGCACGAGTGGGGGAGGGGCAGAGAGAGAGAGGGAGACACAGAATCTGAAATGGTCTCCAGGCTCTGAGCTGTCAGCACAGAGGCCAGCATCGGGCTCATACCCACCAATGATGAGATCATGACCTGAGTGAAGTCAGATGCTTAACTGACTGAGCCACCCAGGCACCCCTAAAATTTAGTTTATCAAACCATTCAGTTTAATCTAATTGAATATAATTCAAAATTGGCCCTTATTGGTTTGCACAAAGAGTAAATGTTGTCAATTCTTCTGTGCTTAAACAGTAGAAAGGCACATATTTAGACCTGTTCCTTAGATTTTGCAACCTTCTTTTGTTACTGGTCAAGGTTTCCTCTTCCCTTTGTGGTCTCAGCTTTCTTACTTCCTACTTAGATTTGATTCTGGCCTTGTGAGGTTTTGTTTTGCCTTGTTTTGTTTTTTAAGTCCCATCACCATATCCAAACCTTTTTCAGTCTTCATTCTTTTTGAACTTTATAAGTATCTGATGCTCAAGATAGCCCATACTTTGTAACATAGTGTTCTTTTTCTTTTGTAAGATAATTTTGTATTTTATTTCTGGCTCTTCTCTATGTCTTCTCTTCCTCCTTCCTCTCCTTTCTCCACACCCCAAAGTCTTGTACTTCATTCATTTTATCATTAAATTCTGTTTCATGAAAATCACACTTGGATATTGGCTTAAATTATTTCTTTTTTTTTTTTTTTGGTGTTTTTTTTTCTCCCTAATATTTTATTGTCAAATTGTTTTCCATACAACACCCAGTGCTCTTCCCCTTAAGTGCCCTCCACCATCACCACCACCTCTTTTCCCCCCTCCCCCTTCCCCCTCAACCCTCAGTTCATTCTCAGCATTCAATAGTCTCCCAAGTTTTGCATCCCTCTCTCTCCCCAACTCTCTCTCTCTCCTCCATTCCCCCTGGTTCTCCATTAGGTCTCTCTTGTTTTCCTGCTAGACCTATGAGTGCAAACATATGGTTTCTGTCCTTAAATTATTTCTTGTTAGAAACTTTATAAATCTCTAACTTTAATACTATTCATTGTCCAGAGTTTTCCAAACACTTGCTGAACAAAATAATAATAAAATCACCACTTATTGAATGGTAACAATCTAAGCACTAATATGTTGAATAGGTATTAAGAAAAATAAATGAAGTAATCTCAGATATGTGATAAATATAAGGCACATATAGTACGTGGAAGTCTTGATACTACACACACCGTATATGTACTTCTGGAAAATGCTACTATATTTCACTATGTACTTGTGTATCTTATAATACTATTATAAATACTACCATTTTGTGGAAAAGAGTTTATAGTCATGAATAATCAGAAAAGTAAGACATGAATTATCAGCACACCTTGCATCTTTTTTTTTTAATTTTTTTAATGTTTTATTTATTTTTGATACAGAAAGAGACAGAGCATGAGAGGGGGAGGGGCAGAGAGAGAGGGAGACACAGAATCTGAAGCAGGCTCCAGGCTCTGAGCTGTCAGCACAGAGCCTGACGTGGGGCTCGAACCCACAAACGTGAGATCTGACCTGAGCCGAAGTCGGAGGCTCAACCGACTGAGCCACCCAGGCGCCCCGCCTTGCATCTTTACTGTGGAAAGCCAATGTTTATATTACTAGAATAGCAGTTCTTAAAGTTTTTGGTCTCAAAATCTCAAATTGTTGAGAATCCCCTAGAATTTTATGTGATTTGTATCTATGATAATAACCAATTAGAAATTAGTGCTGAGAAACCTAAAATATTTGTTAATTCATATGGTAGGCAGTCTTGAAGATGGCCCCCAGTGATTCTTACCTGGTAGTATTCATGCCTTGTGGAATCCCCTCCCCTTGAGTGTGGGCTGGATTTATTGACTTTTTTTTTTTAAAGGGCACAGCCAAAATGATGGGATACCATTTTCAAGATTAGGTTACAGAAGGACTGTGACTCCTCTCTCTCTCTCTCTCTCTCTCTCTCTCTCTCTCTCTCTCTCTCTCAATGTCTGTCTCTGAAGGAAGCCAGCTGCCATGTTGTGACTTTCCCGTGGAGAGACGGCTACAGCAAGGAACTGATGTCCCTGTCCCTGGCAGTGTGGAACTGGGCTCTGCTGACAGCCGTGTAAGTGAGCTGAGAAGCTGACCCTGCCCCATGCAAGCTTTAAATGACTGCAGTTCCGCGGACATCTTGAATACACGTAACTTTGGGAGAGACCTTGAGCCAGAGGAACCCAAAGAATTGTGCCTGGATTCCTGACGCACAGAAATGGAGAGATAAGAATTGTATACTGTTAAGCAGCTAAATTTTGGCATAAGTCAGGACGCAACAGTATACAACTAATACAGTTTATTTTAAAATCGCAATAACAATCTTTTCTATGAAAAATAACTACATTTTTCAAAATGAAACACATAGTGTGATGAGTGATATTGTTTTTGTTTTTACAAATCTCTCACATGTCTAGTTTCATGGAGAACATCTGGCTTCTCAAATCTGCCTCTGAATTTAATCTGTTACAGTAAATTATTTTGGTTGAAATACATGAGGCAAAGCCAGCCTTAGGCAGATATGAGTTGTAAGAGGGAAGAGTATGTTAATGCTCTTTCCTGATTAAGTGTGGATAGTCTTCTTGATCCTATACCAGCACTCAACAGGTGGTAGTTTCCCAGGGGCAGTTGCAACATAAAGGTCATATACTCTGTTACATTAAAATTTATTGGTCTGTCCTGTACTTTGAATCTTCTACTAATGCAAAACTTCATAACATCATGCATTGATCATTTAGATAATATTGGTCCTCTGATTTATGTAGATCTTCCACGAATATATTTCATCATTCAACAATTTCCCTGTCTTCTGCTACTTTCCTCCCCAAACCCTTTGTTAATATTACCACTGTTCTTATCAGAAAAGTCTTTAAGTTTGGGGAAGCTATAATATCAAACTGTTAGTGTATAGCAAATTACTCAAACATAGCAACTTAAAACAGTCAATTTTTACTAGCCCTCCAGTTTCTGTGGATCAGGAATCCAGAGTGGCTTAGCTGTGGGTGGTTCAGGTGCAGAGTCTTTCAAGAGGTTGCAGTCAAGCTGTGGGCTGGGCCGCAGTCATTTCAAGGCTAAAGAGAGAGATAAACTACTTCCAAACTCACTCATGTGCCATTTGGCAGGCTTCAAAAGATCCACTTCCAAGTTTACTCACATGGCTGCTTGCAAGCCTCAGGTCCTTGCCAAGTGAACCTCTCCATAGGCTGCTTGAGTGTTTTTGATGTGTAGCAGTTGGCTTTGCTTTACCAGGGCTACCTCACAACCTGGCAGCTCGTCCGAGATGAGTGGAGAGAGAGAGAGAGAGAGGAGAGAGAGAGAGAGAGAGAGAGAGAGAGAGAGAGAGAGAGAGAGAATATGAATATAAAAGTGCTCACCTAAAACAGAAACAGAAACATAGTCATTTTATAACCTAATCTCAATATGATACCTCATCACTTCTGCCATATTTTATTCAGTAGAAATGGCGGAGCCCACAATCCAGGGGTGGGAAGCTAAGCCCCTCCTCTTGAGGAGGACTGACTCCAAGAATACGGGGACATAGCTACATACCACCACAATTTGTCAAACTCACGGTGCAAGACCTAAGTTTCTCCAAATTCTAATTTTTGTTTTAAATTTACCATGGGCATTAAACACTGTCACTTGTTTGACAACCTTCTTTCATTTTTGAGAAAATACCTTGGCAAACACTCAATGCTATATAACCATTGTTTCTGTCAGTTGTTCTTTCAAGTGAAAATTATATTCCATGGAAAAAGTCACTAACTCAAGTCACAGGTCAGGACAAGTACACTATTAGTTTTTCCTTGAGGCAATCATGTATTTCAGTATGCAGGAGAAGGGCTTTATGCATACTTCCTGCTAACTTGCACACAATATTAAAATGACATATACCCAAGGGTCAATATTTAATAAAATTAATCATGTTTATGGCTTCATCCAGGATATTCTTAGGTAAAATTGCCTTTTTTTTTTTTTTTTTTTGGACAGATTGTACTGCTCAGGACTTCAAACTGGGAAAACCATTGCAGGAAGGGGTAAATCTGGGAAAGCTTCATGGGGAAAGGTGTGTGTTGAGATTAGCTGAGAATTACATTTCAACTGGCAGAGAGGAGGAAAGGTGGGAGAGGCAAATAAGCAAAACCAGTGGAGCTGGAATGAAATGGGCACGTTCTGTTCAAGAGGAAAGAGAGGGAAGGCTATTTGGGAGCAAGATGTGGAGGAGAAATGGGCACCTGTGGAGGGACCCAGCCTTTTATCTTTACAAAGTAGACTCCACCTGAAGGGACAGTGTGAGGGAGGAAGGCTGCCAGAAGCCCATGGGCTTCTCAGAATGGAAAACCAGATAGAAATGCAATAGAAGGGTCTGAGCGGGGTTCCATATGACACAGTCACCTTTGACTATTTATGGCTCCTGAGGACGCCAATGCTAGTCACAACCACACAGCTAAGTAAGAGCTTGCCACTCCGGCCCCCCAACTCCCAGCAAAACTCAACTAGGAAAGGAAAATTTTAAATGGAATGAGATTAGTGTTTGAATCATTACCCTAGACTGGACTCTAAGTATAAAACTTCCTTTATTACAATGAGAGCAAGCACAGAACTATAAATCTACTGGGGATTTCAAGATAGCGGAGGTTGAATGCAGGAATAGAGGAAGAGAGTGCAAGTTTGAAGGACAGCGGGAGAAAGGAGATTGTTACTTTCAGCTTGCACGGCATTGAATTCTCCTTTAATAAAGTGGTTATAATAACTATTAAACATTTATTTTTGCCAGGCTGAGGTTCAGGTGGGCATGTTTCAATGAATGGACAAGATGTGTATATATTTAGGAGAATGGCGTTTTCAGAGTGATTGGAGCCAGGCTAACCTGTGTTCATGTCTTAGCTCTACTACGTAAAAAATGGGGCACATTGTTAATCTCTCCTGGACTCTGCATTTCCTCAATTATAAAATGGAGATAAATAATGCCTATAGTAAAGTTAGATTTCTAATTCAATAATATCCTAATTTAAAAAACTGGACTAAAATGCCTCATGATGTTACTTTTACTGAACTAAAGTTAATGGAGTATGTTTAAAGGATCATTCAGTAGCTTTTTCATTTACACCTGTACTAATAGTTCCATCTCATAACAAGATTCTCTCAAGGGAGAAATTAAGAACACAAAGTACTTGCTTTTAGTCAACAGAGCTGACTCTCTACCAGAGAGAAAAAGGAAACAAACAAACAAACAAAAAAACCCCTTCCCTGTAAGAAATATTAAACATAATGCAATAAAACCCAGGTATTTAAAAACAATTATGGCAAAAACAAAACATTTATGGCAGAGAAGCTAGCCTGATTTGGGGCTCTAGATATATTTTGTTCTCATATTTAAGAATAGTATATATTTTGGAAATATTGTTTAAGGGATGGAATACTACATAGAGACCATTTGCTTACAGATGCTTAGAGGCATTAAATGATTTTCCCTTATCACCCAGCTGCTGAGGGGCAGAAGTGGGATAAGAACCAAGACTTTCTGACTCAAAAATGTACTGCCTTTGGGCATATTCTGCACTACTATCTATAAATCACTCCCATATCTTTATTTAAATAGAGCAGAACCTCTAGTGAGGAGCAGTCAGGACTTTGATATATTGCATTTACTTCATTTATTTCTTTAAAAGTTGCAGTGAAGGGGCGCCTGGGTGGCTCAGTTTGTTAAGCATGTGGCTTTGGTCAGGTCATGATCTCACAGTTCATGGGTTCAAGCCCTGCGTCAAGCTCTGTGCTGACAGCTAGCTCAGAGCGGGAGCCTGTCTTCCAATTATTTGCCTCCCTCTCTCTCTGACCCTCCGCTGCTCATGCTGTCTCTCTCAAAAGTAAATAAAACATTAAAAAAAAAATTTAAAGTTGCAGTGAAGCACCATTAGATTTAAATCAGGTGACATTTTTATTCATTGAGATTAAGCTATATGTTCAAATGTTGCTTTCTATTCTTTTGGAAAAGGAAAAATTAAAATTAAGTATAAATAGGGGAAAACAGCATTCTTTACGTATATAACAAAGGCCTAAATTCCTCACTTCATATGGAATTCATAAATATGTAAACATGCCAAAGGGAAAAGTGTTACCAAAGACAGCTATAAAGGATCCCTCCATTTATTTAACAGATATTTTCTTAATGCTTTCCATGTACACTGTACTCTGCTGTGGTTTAGGAATAGTATTAACAAGTATTTGTTGACTTCATGTCATATTGCTAAAAAGTGGTTTACTGAGAGTAATCCCATTTTGTAAAAATATGTATGTATAGATACATAAAAATATCTGGAAGGATTAAAGTGGTTATCAATGGTGGTCAGGTTTGTTTATTTGAAACTTACGCAATAATGAACATGGATTTCTTCTGTAATAAAGTTTTGTTAGAATACCTAAAACTAACAGACATAAAATTATTCAATTATTTCACCTATTGTCAACATTTTTTTGGTAATAAAAATATTTTTTTCTCTTCTTATCCAATGGAAGATGGGCTCCAACAGAAATTGAGTCTTTCCTTTCTTTTATACGACTAAAATCCCACCTTCTGTATCCTGCCCCCAGGAGAGCACAGATACATAAACACTCACAGACATGCACACAGAAACACAAACACATGGACACAAGACAGTCTGTCACACAGCAGATACACATAAACACACCACAAAGACATACACAGAGATACAGTCTTACTAAAGCTTATTTTGGTATAAGCGAAAAAGTTTGGCAGAGATCCGGATGTTTTAGTCTTGGAAATAGCATTCATTATTCTCTAAATTGCTCAGTTCCTTTTTTTTTATTTGTGACCCCTGAATGCAATATTTTTCATGCTTGCATATTATAAAATGTATAAATTCTTTTAATGGAAAGACAGCCTATTTAAAGCAGAAATTAATTTTCTTTTGTGAAATTATATTAAAGAAATTTACTTCACAAACATTATTACCGGCAGACCTTTAAAGAGTTTAAAGAACTTAAAGAGCTTACTTTTATTTATCTTTATTATTTTTTTATTTTTTGAGAGAGTGGGTGCATGTGTGGATGCATGAGTGGGGGAGGGCAGAGGGAGAGGGAGAGAGATGTATGTAAAGAATATTCATAGCAGTATTGTTTATGATAGCCCCAAACTGGAAACAATGTGTATATTCATTAACCCTGGAATGGATATATAAATATTGATACATTCATGTGTTCAAACTCTATACAGTACTGAAAATAAATGAACTCTTGTCATATGTAACAATATGGGTGGAACTTCTATAAATACCACTGAACAAAGGAAGCATGACACAACAGAATATACACACCATGACTTTACTTACATCAAGTTCTAAAGCAGGCAACTCTATTTCCTAGGATTGCACACTTGGGTCGTGTATTGATATTCTCAAGCTAGGTAACTGAAGGTGTGAGCAGGGTTTGGAGTGGCACAGTGCCAATAACAGCAGGAGACATAACTAGATGGGAAGGGGTGAGCAGAGTGAACCCAGAGGGAGAAAGTTACGTGAAGAGTTAAAGTTAAGTCCCATAGGAACAGTGACCTTTGGTTGTTGTGATGGTTAATTTTGTATTCCAACTTGACTGGGCCATGGTGTCCAAATAGTTGTCAAACTTATTCTAGTTTTCTGTGAAGGTGTTTTAAAATATGTAATTAATATTTGTTATACACATTGTTTACTTGAGTCTAAGTAACACGCAATGTTACATTAGTTTCAGGTATACAACACAGTGATTCAGCTTCTCTGTATGTTACGCTCACCACAAGGGTAGTTACCATCTGTCACCATACAGCACTATTACAATATCATTGACTATATGCCCTATGCTGTGCCTTTTACTCCTTATTCATTTTAGGCTAACGTTTATATCAGTGAATTTTGAGTAAAGCAGATTACCCTCCATGATATGGGTAGGCCTTATCCAATCAATTGAAGGCCTTAATAGAACAGACTGACTTTCCTCAAGCAAGAAGGAATTCTGCCAACAGTCTTTGGACCCGAACTGCAACTCTTCCCCAGGTCTCCAGCCTGCTGACCTACCACACTGATTTTCAATTCACCAAACCTCCACAATTCATGAGCCAATTCTTTAAAATAAATTGCTCTCTCTCTCCTCTCCCATATACATATGTATGACATATATACCAGTCCAGTATATAGCAGTATTATATATAAACACACACACACACACACACACACACACACACACACACACACACACACACACCCTGTTAATTCTGTTTCTCTGCCTAACACTGGTGAACACAGTTAGTAATAAAACCAACCCAGCCAGCCCTTGGGGAGACTCTCTAGGAGAGGAGGCAGGCGATGAAATTATCCTGTTTCATTCCACTCCATCTGATCTCCCTGTTGATAAGTGCAAGTGGAAGCCAGAGGCCAAAGGAGCCTGTTGATACAGTTCACACAAGTTAGCTTCCCATTACATAGAGCAGGGTGGAGAAGAGAGAAGATTGGGCCTGAGCAGGCAAAGAAAGAGTTAAAGTTTATAAGGAAAAGCTGGGAAACTGTTACCAGAAACCTCAGAATGGTGGTCACTTGTAGAAGGGTGAGAAAGTCTCTAGAAGGGATGCATAGGTTGGGGTGTTTCCTCGTCTGAATGATGGTTAAATAGGTATTTGTTTTATAATTATTCATTAAAACATGTGCTTTTGTATATTTCATAATTTACAATAATAAGAACACATATAATACTTGAGTTTTAAGTCCTAACCATTTTCCAGGGGAGCAAGTTTGTAGCACTTAAAATGGTCTGTTTAAAGCACTAGAAATTTGCTATAGACAAGCATAGAGGTCCTGACAAGTGAAATAATTAAATAACTTGGGACTAAAAGATATTTTTTCTTTCTTTCTTTCTTTCTTTCTTTCTTTCTTTCTTTCTTTCTTTCTTTCTTCCTTCCTTCCTTCCTTCCTTCCTTCCTTCCTTCCTTCCTTCCTTCCTTCCTTTTAAAAGATATTGTCTTTAAAAACTAAAACTAAAAAACAAAGTTGCTTCCAACCAAATGGGGAAGAAAAAATAGTAGCTAGAGACTCAGACATGTTTAAATACTGACAGTATTGAATTGTAGAGAGGTAAATATTGAAGACACCAGAGAAGAAAGGGGAAACAGATGGAGGGCAGTTCCTCCAGTGCTGAAAGGGGAAGCACACAGAGCACTACCAGAGGCATCAGCCTTAAATAAGTTTATGGATATTTATTGCACGGAGTCTGTGAATTTGTAGCACCATCAATCTGTATGGTGACTTTCTATAGTAAGATTTTAGCAATCCAAAAAATGGGTATAGAAAAAAATCGGACAGCTGGATTGATCCAGGGTTGGAGTTTTGGACTGGAAGACTATAGAACAAGGGATGTGAGGCTAAATACACAGAGATGCACCATGGGATCTCAAATGTATAGGGTGGGAAATGAAGATAGAAGAGGGATAGCAGAGAAGGAGAACATGGAGGGGTCAAGGGTTTGGATGTTGTATGAGAACATGAGCAGGGAGTAATTGAGTGATGGAAATGGAAGGATGAAGGTTGTGTGTCTAGGCTGTGGAAAATCTGAATACATTATTGTAGATATGGAACAGTTGTGGGCAGTGATAATGCCTAGGGACTGGCCACTGAAAAGGAGGGATGAAGTGGAGGGGAGATGAGGGTCACCAAAGAAGAGGCTAAGAAGTTGAAAGAGTAACTCATGTGGACATCAACATCATGGAGGATCATAGACATATTTGGAGCAGAGAGAAAAAGTGAGCAATGTATGAGGTGAGGTTGGGGGTTGACTGGGAGGCTGCTAAATGACAGCAAGTGGAAAGATAGAAGAAAGCATGGTAAATGGCTCTTTGGATCAGAACAGTTCTTCAGGAGGATAGAGGAATAATGGTCTAGTTCTCCCTTCTACCCCAGCTGGAATTCCAGAAGGTAAACTAGAAAAGCTTTGCAGGAAAAAGTGCATGGGCAAATCTAATTTACCAGCATATCTTATAGCTGGGCCTATATCAAGGGAGATATAAGGTTAAAGTGGCTATAAAATTCAAGAAAAATTCACTCTAGAAATGCCCTAATATTGATTAGCGTGTGGTATTGATAGCCTCAATTGGCAAGGTTGGCTCTGAAAGATTCCAAGTTTTAGAAGTTTAGAAGATTCCAAGTTTTCCCTGATATGAGAATCTAGAAGTAAAGAACACATGTGCATTTAACACAGTTGTTTGGATTCTAGTTCCGCGAGTTATTATATTCCTTTGAAGCTCTAGGTTAAGAACCATATTTAGAAGATAGCTTTGTAAATGTGGCTGTTGGATGATCTTTGCAGCTAATTCCATCGTGCAGATAGATATCAGTCTCTCTTAAGGCTGAATCTGCCAATCAGAAGACAGAACTGTAGAAAATTGACCAAGTTTTTAAAAAATATTTTTTAATGTTTTTATTTATTTTTTAGAGAGAGAGAGAGAGAGACAGCATGAGCAGGGGAGGGAGGCACAAAATCGGAAGACAGGCTCCAGCTCTGAGCTAGTTATCAGCACAGAGCCCAACACAGGGCTTGAACCCACGAATTGTAACATCATGACCTGAGCCGAAGTCAGCCGCTCAACTGACTGAGCCACCCAGGTGCCCCTAGATTGACCAAGTTTTAAATAGACACACATTTCCACTTGCTGGCTTAATTCCAATTAAACTGTTTACTTATATATGCAAAATATCCTTGGGATCAAAGTGACCTATATCTTAGGTGCTTAAAAAAATGTTTGCTGAGAGGCTCCTAGGTGGTTCAGTCAGTTGAACATCTGACTTGATTTTGGATCCATCTTGATTCCAGGATTCTGGGATCGAGCCCAGTGTCAGGCTCCACATTGGGAATAGAGCTAGCTTAAGATTCTCTCTCTCTCTCTGTCTCTCTCTCTCTCTCTCTCTCTCTCTGTCCCTCTCCCTTGCTTGTGCTCTCATTCTCTCTCTCTTAAAAAACAAAACAAAACATTTGTTGAATTGAAAGGATAATAGTGGGCTTCCCATGTACACTTCCCTACAGGCAAAAGAAGGTGTTGGCCACATAAATTTCTAGGCCCTTTGGTAGTTACCCTTCTCATTATAAATGAGCAAATTGGTGTGCTAGTTTTTACACTGGCTTCTTGTGCACTGAGTTAGCACAAACTCATCCATTGAGTATGATCAGCTCTGGGTGCCCTGACAAAATTAAGTTTCTGGACTTGCAAAACTGAGGAATGAGCCCTGGAAAATGTGACTTGACTGAGGCAATGTCATCTTGAGGCCAGCCTGAGTGACCCAGCTGGACTCTCCCTGTGACACTTTTAACTGGGTTGTTTAGAACAGCAACTGTATTTAAATCATTTTTAGCTCCTGCAATAAAAAGCTTTGAGACCATGACCGAGTTGTAAGCAAAATATTGTGGTAATCACAGTTAATGCAAGATGACGAAGTAATGTATTAGAAATCAGAATGAGTTAATGAAGTGCAGTGGCTGAACGTGTCTCCTAATTCTAGAGTCTAGTGTGGGGAGTTAGTAACTGTGTATATAATTTGTGACTGTTCATGAGTAGTGACCTAGTAACAGACTGTCCCATTTAAGGCTACAGTCAATGAGTAAATGCTTGTAACAAAACAAAGCAAAGTAAACTCTGCTTTTTTCTTTGGATCTGGTTTGTTTTGTTTGTATTCTACTTCATTGCTTCGCGTGTTATGGAGAGTTGCACATTTCTGAGTGTCTCATTCTTCTTGTTCACAGAATCATAAACTTTTCCCACTACTCTGAAGAGTTGGACATAATCACCAGTAAAAACAGTATTTTTTTCTGACATGGCAACCATTCCAATAACAATTACTGATTACCCTTTTGTTTCTGTTCATGTATAAAAAGGTAGTTTCTAACTAACCAGTTCAATAAAACGTCATGTCTTGCTAGATTTCAGTAGAAAGAAAAGAGTTTTCTTGCCTCAGAATTTCATAAGTTCTTATGATTTGCCAATTTGGTAGTAACCAAAAGTATGTGGGGGAGGGAGGAAGTCACAGTACAAATATGCACACTTTTAAGTTTTACCTGCTGGTAAGTAATTTAATCCTTATTTTTATATTAAATCAGCAAGAATATACTATGGTTGAAAGACAAAACTTGAGAACTTAAAGCCCCAGGCTTGTAGGGGGGGACCTTATGCTGCAGCCTGGGTGGAGATTTAGGTTTGGGCCTGGTGGGGGGTGGTGTTCAAGTTCCTCTCTTTTGGGGGATATTTCAGTGGAAACTTTGAGAAGCTGCAATTGCCACTGGGATTAGTCTTTGCTTTGTTTCTCCCACTTACCACTTCACTGAGAAAAGTCTAGATGCTTTTGAATGAAAATCCTGAATCTTTTAATGTAGATTGAATTGCCCTTGTCCCACCCTGGTCCTAAAACTGGAAGGAGCTTGTAACACCAGAACATCTTGAGGAAGAACACTGGACAAGTCCCTTCCTTAGGAGGAACAGTATGGGCCCTGTACTGGGCGTAGGGGGCAGGGCAGTTACCAGTTGGGGATGGAGTTTGGATCTGGCTCCAGCAGGGAAATAAACTGGTAGTATAATCGGAAAGATGATAGTAACTTTGCAAGTCCAGATATTTTAATTTAAAGATGAGTGGGGAGAATATCAATAAAAAATAATACTGAAGTCTCAGGTTAAGATTTAAAACATTGAATCAGCTCTAAAGAGGACCATGAAGATTACTGTCAGTAAAAATATGCCCAGGGGATCTCTGGAGAACATGAGAATCAAGGCAAAAGGAAGAGAAAAAAATGTCCTTAAGATAAGCTGAAAATTCTAAATGACTCAGTTAGGTGATGTTAGAATGCCAAAGGACTATTCCCCAGGGATGCAACCTGTTACCTTCATATTTAATGGTACCAGCTGAGCTTTTCTTAGAAAAAAAAAAAGCCTCCAAGAAAACTTCACTGTAAAATAGAGTTTTTCCACTGCAGACAAGATTATAGAGTTGGATATGAAAAGTAAAAAGCAAGGTGAGAAAAATAAGGATCCGAAGTATTACATGAGGGCAGAAGATAGGTGAATTGGTTTGTCCTAGCCATTGAATGAAAAAGGAGGGGGCACCTGGGTGGCTCAGTCACTTATGTGTCCTACTCTTGATTTCAGTTCAAGTCATGAGCTCAGGGTTCCTGCGATGGAGCCCCTCATGAAGGCTCTGTACCACGGAGCCTGGTTGGGATTCTCTCTCTCCCTTTCTCACTGCCCCTTCCCCACTAACGCTTGTGCATGCTCTCTCTCTTTCTCAAAATAAACATAAAAAAGAAAAGAAAAAGGAGACCATTTTAAAGCAGTCTTGTAAAATGCCCAGTTGGGGTAATGCCCAGTGGATGGTCATAGCACAGATGTATAGCAGAGATGGCAAGTATAAGGAGTGTAGGAAAGGGGGAGGACTTATGGGGAATCTACCATTGTAAATGGCACAACTTTTAGTACAGGTAACACTAGAGCCAGATTTAGTAAGATTGAAAAAAATCTGTCTTTTAATGTATTTGAGAGTTTCAAAAAGGTCTATCAGCAGAGTATTAAGCCATTTACATTTAATATTTCATTAGATCTGATATTTATATTACATTTCTGTATAGCTACAAATGGAAATATTCACAAATACGTGTAAATCAATGATACAGTCAATAATGTTAGATAATGATACTTGTGTATGTATTTTTCAAGGACTAAATGACAGAGCAGGCATACTGAGGCTGAACAACCTGATTTCTTTGAAGTTCAGTCCTTTGAAAAATGCTGGTAGAAACAAGCAGTCCTGGTTCAAGGAACATATACACTGGTATTTTTAAGTAACATTTTAACTGGAAAACAGAATGATTGTTAGAAAAACACAATTGCGCACAATGATAGAGGTGGCTGGCTAATATAAATTCAAACAAACAAATGCACATTTTAGACCTTTTCTGAAAGAGTATAGGGTAGTTAGATTCTAGATTTCCACCTTGGCTTCTCCAAACAGAATTGACAGTTTTGCAACCTTGCAGTTTAGAAGAAATTTACTGGGAAGAATTACCCAGGTAATAAAATGAATAAAGCCAACTTTTCTTAGGAATGACGGTATGGTTACTGACCCTGGCATGTGACCCTGCTTAGGTTACTCTGTGGGAAGTACATGCAAGCTCCTGTTGTTGTAAAAACAAAACAAAAAAGCTAATCTTGAATTTTATGATTTTTGTGTAAATTTGCAAGCTTTATCTCTCATTAGATAAGTTAAGACAATATAAATACATTTTTCACCAGGCTGATTTCTAGGCATGTAGGTCTGCAGTTTATCTCTGTTGCCTCCTCCTACGGCCTGCTCCCTCCCGCCTCCCTCACCCGGCAGCCAGCCCTGATGCCCTATTCAGCCACACAGGACTCCACTATGGCGTTTTTCTAAGCCTGCTCTCTAGAGCACAGTCCCTGGCTACCAGATCTGCAGTCTCCAACCTTTTTTTGACTGAGTACCTGATAGGAGAGAATGTTGAACACATTCTCAACATCTTTATAAATTACATGCATATATTCCTGTTAATATATAATGGATACAATAAAACATACGGAAACAGAAACCTTTCAGTAGATGAAAGAAGATGAAGCAAATTATATTTTAAATAATTTTGAACTGTATTAATAATAATACAAAATGCATTTTCTCTAAAATGTTACTGTTAAAGCTTTTTAGAGAGAACAATAATGCAGTACTTGTCTTAACTCCTAGTTTAACACTTTGTGATACAGCAACGCGGATGTCTGCTTTTACATTCAGTTTATTTAAAGTTTCTCTGTAAAGAGCTCACAAAGATAAATGGATTTAAATGGAAGAACTGTTTCCTTAGCTGAGTTACTAAGTCATCATACTTATTTTTCAGCCCCACTTTTAATGTAAAGATTCTTGTTAGTATCTAATGAATACATTTCCAACTTGCCTAATGTTACTCATTTTGTTTCTATACTCTAATCAGAAGATGTTGTAAATGTTTATATTTTTAACAAATGACTTCAAAACCCATCAAAATCTTATTTGGAAAATGTTTAGCTGGGTTAAAATAATCCTATAATAGATGTGTTTTTATAGGTTACATGCAATGTTTTCCATGACAAAAATTACATGATGAAGGAAGTATTTTCAAATATCAACATAGTGTAATGGCTAAGGGCATAGACTCTGGAGCCTGTCTACTAAGTTGGAATCCCGACTGATTGTATAGCTGTGGGCAAGTAACTTAGCCTTTCTGTGCCTCAATTTTCTCTCCTATGAATTAGAATAGTAATATACCTACTCAACAGGGTGAATATTAAATGATTATAATTAGTAAATAAGTCAATATTAGTAAAGAACTTAATGTAATATCTGACATATAGTAAGTATACTTAAGCATATAAAGGATTAAGGGGAGAATTCTCATGTCCTGAGGTTAAGAGTGTAATAATTAAAATGATTTTTAAAGTCAGTTGGGTATTATCTACCAAAGTTTGACATACACATACCCTGTGACCTAGCATACTGCTATTTTTAATAAGAGTGGTCCTTGCTTTGTTTGTCATAGCTAAAAACTACAAACAACCCATGTCTGCACCTACAATGCGGTGGAAAAGTAAATGGTTGTGTATATATCAGTTGGATGTTATTCAGCAATAAAACGAAATTAAAGGAACAAAACACAGCTACATTGACATGAATGAATCTGACAGATGATGATGATCATAAGAACCACGATGCAAAAGAGTATATACAGTGCGATGCCACTTACAAAAAGTCCAGAACGAAGCAAAACTAAAATGTTTGCTTAGGAATGCACATGTAGTAAAGGTATACGGAAAAATAAATAATCATCACAAAAGTCAGGTGGGGCGAGGGGCACCAGGTGTGTGTGTGTGTGCGAGTGCGAGTGCGCATGTACATGCACATGTGCGTGTGTACACATGCCTGTTCCCTTGCATGGATGCTGATAATACCCTATTTTCTGACTTGGGAGATGTTTAGGAATGTTTATGTCATAATTATTTATGATAAGTTTTATGCAATTTTCTGTGTATAGGTTTGTAATTCACAATGAAGAAAAAGATTTTTTAAACTCTCTACAAGTCTCAGTTGCACAAACTTAACTGCATTGTTAACATCTTATAGCGCTATGTATTCCGGCCCCAACTTCTTTGCAGGAATAAATTCCTATAACATGTACCAAGAATGAATTTCACATGGCTGCTCTCAAGTAACCTTAGGTTGGAATCCTCCCTTTCATTTTTTTAAAAGTTCTGCGTCAAAACAATGAATCCATTGGTGATGACACTTACTCAAGTTTTGTATAAAACAGTTTTTATTTTTACAAATTAAATTATTATTTAAAATATCATTCCATGGTGTAGTTAAAAAAGAATATCTTCTCTACTATAGTTTTACTTTAGTGGCTCACACACAAAAAAATGTCATTTTAAAATGTATTTCATTATTGAAACACAGTGTAGTAAATACCACACTGAAACAAAATCTATCATAACAGAATCTAACCACCATAACGTGAGACATATTAAAAACATCTGTGCTTTCAGTTTAACTTTATGGTAAACTTCCCACATTGTGTAACTTGTTCTAATACTTGTGTCCTTGGGTCTTTAGCAATGTTTCATATGCATATTCTCAAGGTATTCGCTGTCAAAGAAATGAAGTTGTTTTTTTCCCATTTGTGTTCCATGTATAATTTCAGACATTTTCATCTTGGCAAGAAGAAAACTATTTTCCCTATTGTATGTTGTCTTTTGACTTTTATTGTTATGAAAGCTCAGAAGAAGCTTTTAGCATTTATAATGTATAAATTTTCTTTAAAGTATTGGCCTGAATAGTACATTACTAAATATGCTGAAGAATGCTGAGTTTTGCCTTCATGTTTGAATGCCTAGTTTTTAAGTGGCTAGTGGTAATGAGTTCAGAATATCATCATCTATTAACTATGATACACACAGGGTGAAGTCAGTTAGCAAAAGTAGATGTAAACTCATACTTAAAGCAAATGTTCTTCATTATTTCAATGATCATGGCCAACTTGTCAGATCTGATTAAGTCATTCATTTTTTACTTTGCAATGTGGCTTCTAAAGGACATCAGAAATGTCAACTCAGCCAACTTTTTGTTGCTTATTTTTGCATTAGTAACACTATCTCCTTTGGTCCATGATGTAACAGTTTACTTAACTATCCTATGTACATCCAATTAGATACAAAAACTGCAACAAGTGGCTATATGTTGAAAGAGAACAACGGAGAGTTCTGTACCACGTGCTGCTGTGCTCCCACCTTCTCTCCAGAGCACCCCAGGTGCCTGTCCACTTATGAACCATGTGGGGGTGCTGATGCCAGTCCTCACATTCAATATTAGTAAAGCTTATTTCTTTCCCTCTATTTTGATAAAAAAATAATAAATGTGTTGGTACATAGAAGTTCAAATACTTCATTCTAAAATTTCAGGTTCAGGTTCATCTTCTGCACCCCACTTTAGAGACCCTTGTCTTATGTAGTCTTAATATTTTGGGTTTTTTTTTGGTATAGAAATACCCTCTTTTTACTGAAAAAAGCTTGAAACTCTTAATACATTTTTTCTGGAGCTCCTGGGTGGCTCAGTTGGTTGAGTGTCCGACTCTTGGTTTTGGCTCAGGTCATGATCTGTGCACGCGCGCGCTCTCTCTCTCTCTCTCTCTCCCACCCAAAATAAATAAATAAACTTAAAAAAATAAAACATAAAATTAAATGGCAATAACACTGCTCTGATTGACTTTGAGATGGGAGAAGATGGTGCTCAGACCTCCCTAGGCATCTTACTCCCCCACCTCCTCAGGTGGAAAACTAGTTTCCTTGAAACACAGTTGGAAAAATCTTAATGCCAAGCCTAATTCTTCAGACCTACTCTTGGTAACACTTGCTTCCTCTCTAGTCATTAGGGAATCAGCATATTTTTCAAAGGCTGGTATATTAATATTCATGATCTGGGGACCAGTAATAGCTCACTGAGTTATCTCATACATACTTTAACGCTCATATGTGGCTACATTCTATCTGGAGATAAGAACATCTATTGGAATGAATATAAAATGGTGGCATTTCCGCTGCAAAAATAGGGAAACATTGTTTGGGCTGAAGGTGCTTGCTTGTGTGTTCCCCATGACTTTGAGACCCCTGATGATAATCCAATTTGTTATACCCCGGTAAAAGTAATTCTTTTAATTAAATGTTACTGAGGGAAACTACATACATATATAAACTAAATAAAAATTGTAAATAAAAGAAAAATCATTATAAAAAGTAGCCTTAAGATAATTATGAAGAGAATCTTTAAGACATCAAGAAATAGACCATCTGTGATCTTGTCTTAGGCAAGATCATTATCACTAGCTGCTATAATAATTGACCCCAAAATGTCTGACTTAACTCAATAAAGATCTATTTTCTCACTCATGTCTCAGTACAATGCACGCTGTGAGGCAGCTCTGCTCTAATCCGTCATTCAGGAGCCCAATCGTCCTCCATGCAGCAGACCAACACATTTTCAAACACATGGCTTCAACATTTCCCTAGCTTCAGACAGTTAGTAGAGAGAGGGATAAAAGACACTGGAGAGGGCACACTTTTCTTGACTGCTCAGCAGGTATTATATTCCACTACCCAGAATTAATCATATGGCTGTATCTACATATAAAAGCTTTGGGAAATGTAGTTTATCTATGGATCCTGGAAGAGAAGATGGGTTTGGTGAGCATCTAGCTGAGCTCTCTGGTATATACAGAGAAATTCCTAATGTATAATTAAGTACTCCTGGTCTGGCTTTTAAATCTTTTGGGAAGCTTGTACCTCTCTTTTTTGCCTTCTGTACGAAAGGAATCTGCATACCAGCACTAATTTCAGCTCCTGCTGCTTCCTGAACAAGCCAAGATCTTCCATGTCTCTACACCTTTACATGTGATTTGCATATGATGTCTATCTATTCTTTCTAAAACTCATTCCTTTCCCTCCTCCCTCCTCTTCAGATCTAGGAATTCCTCCTCATCTGTTAGCACCCAAGTCACTGTTTACTTCCTCTATAAACTTCTCTCTGGTGACACAGGCACAGATCTCTTCTTAACGTTCACTGAACTTTAACTTTGTACTTTGTACCTACCTCTGCTGCTGAATGCATAAGCTTGTATTATAATTATTTAAGCAACTAGTATGTATTCAAATGATTGGATGCATTAATATTCACCATGTAGTGACCAGTGATTAAAGACTTAGTTTCTCAAGGGTAACACCTGAGTCTCATTTAGTATCTTCCATGCTGCCTAACACAGCTGGTTCACATACTCAGTAATGGAGGAGAAAAGGCATGCTTCTTACTGCCACTTCCCAATACCCACCCCCCTTTTTTGTATTGTGACAAAACATGAAAATATAACATGAAATTTACTATCTTCAACATGTTTAAGTGTACATTCCAGTAGTGTTAACCATATGCACATTGTTTGCTACAGATCTCTAGAGCTTTTTCATCTTGCAAAACCAAAACCCTCTTTGTTGAACAACTGTTTCCTCCTACCCTCAGACCCCGGTAACCACCATTCTACTTTCTGTTTCTAAGTGTTTGACTACCTTAGATACCTGATAAAAACAGAATAATGCAGTTGTTGTCTTTCTGAGACTGGCTTATTTCACTTAGCATAATGGCCTCAAGATTAATTCATGTTGTAACGTATGACAGGACTTCCTTCCTTTTCAATTCCAAATACTATTTCATTGCAGGTACATACCACATTTTCTTTCTCCATTCATCCATTCTGGTGTCTTTGTCTTTGACCTGTGTCTACTTGAGGGGATTGACAAGAAAATATATTTTCTACTGACCCAAGAGAAAAGGTGATCCTGTACTCTTAGACATTTCAGGGTGGTTTAGGTTTTAGAGACCAAGAAATTATGCTTAGTGCAAGGGAAACTAGATTAAAAAAAAAAATCAGTGATGGGGCACCTGGGTGGCTCAGTCTGTTAAGCGTCTGACTCTGGCTCTGGTCATGATCTGGCCGTCTGTGAGTTCCTGCCCGGCATTAAGCTCTGTGCTGACAGCTCAGAGATTCTGCTTCACATTCTGTGTCTCCCTCTCTCTGCCCCTCACCTGCTCACATTCTGTCTCTTTCTCTCTCTCTCAAAAATGAATAAACATTTAAAAATTTGAAAAAAAAATATCAGCGACTACATGAGTAATGCCTCTTGCTATACCCTATGAGCTTGAGAAACTATATTATACTGCTTCCAACTGAGCAACAAGAGTCCATAATCAAAAGCTGTTCACATTCCAAAGGCCTCTTTTCCTAGTCTTTTCACTGCGTACTCAGTACCTCATTCCCGCTTCAGTACCTCATACCCTCAAAATAGCTCTTGAGAAAAGAAATTTTAAAGTAGGGCAAAATGAATAAATAAGGAAAGGAATAAATAAGAACTCTTTAAACACAGAGCACTTGTGAGAATTTTCATGTTTATGGAGAAGCTGAGTCCCACAGTAACCTCTGGCCCTTCTTCTTGGTATTAGTGGACTCCGGTGTTCATTTCCATTAAGATAGTTTGAGATCCTTTAGAGACAGTCATAACCTTTACTTCAGATAGTTATCATGAAGGAATCTGAAGTATCCTTGCATTATTAGCACGATCGTTATTTTTTTCAGTTGGTCTAAGGAGCTATTATTAAATATGTAGCCATAATGTGTACTTAAAATCTCCGTGTGAACTAGCATTTAGCTTACAGGTATGTTAAACACCTCACACGTAACTTCTCCTTAGAATTATCACAATAAGAACCCCAGCACTTAAAAAAAAAAAAAGGCTGCAGTTTCTGGTAAACTATGCCAAATATATCTTGAAATAGTAAATAATCCCTCAAAAGCGATATTAGCAAATTAATTGGTTTGTGAACAAAGAACTCTTTCTGCCCCAGCATGAATGTTGCCTTTATTTTTTTCTCACAAGTATGATTTTAGAAAACAGCTGTAGTGCATGTTGACCAATGACAAAGCGGGAGACGCGGTAAAACACTTTCGGTCACGGCCAAGAGGGGAAAAACATTGGGCTGCTGGAGCGGCCAGCTGGCTTGAATGCCGAGCTTTCCCTAGCCTCTTTCCCCCCAGTCTTTAGGGAGCGGGGGCCTCACCGCCCCACCCCCCTTCCCTGGCTCTGGTTACAGCCTTTCGAGTTGAGCAAACTTGCTGCAGGCGGATTGGCGATCTGGAGCTCTCCGGCTTGGGCGTTGTATTTATTAATTTATATTCCGCGGGGCCCTCGCGCGGGCCGCTCCTTTGTGTCCGGCACCCGCCGCCGGAGCCCGGGGCCCCGGCGGGGAGCGCGCCCCCCACGGCAGCTCG